>NC_143566.1:337142-674285 GCF_054136105.1 Typopeltis vanoorti
TAATATATATATATATATTAAAATATACATATTATTTCCTGATTATTACAAATGTGATATTGGGTAATAGGGGAAATTAATATTTAAAAACACTGTCATTCTACAAATGCAATATCAGAATAATATGTTTCGAATGTCTGCTAATCTGTCAGAAAGATGGAGAAACCAAACAAGGAATTTCTGCCTGTAAAATATTCAGTTATTGCACAAGGCACTTTAGTGTGCTGCCTGCTGGGCATGTTCTTTTGAACTGGTTCCCAGTGGGGGAGGGGGGGGAGGAGTCAGTAATCTCCATTAGCTTACAGCTTATTACTGGGCAGAAAGGAATATTAGAATATATATATATATATATATGATACCTTTAATTATATTCCAAAAATTTTGAATAGTAGGGTAAATCATTCTCTGAGATGTTTTTTTCTTAATTTTTGAAACATTCTGTGTACCACAATCTCGCCTAATGCAATTGTTTTTCAAATATGCCTATTATAAGATTGTGTTTTTTTTGTAAATAAGAATACAATTTGCTGAAACTTTGTCTATTAAATTTTCGTAGGAGTGTGTGCCACAGATTAGAAATTTTCAAAGTAGCTCAAATGATATTTTTTTTATTACAAAATAGCAAAGTTTGATAATAAAAATATCCTCTACAATAAAGTTTGACAGATTAAGCAATATTATTGCCTTATTTCTTTTCTCCTGTGGGAGAAAAATGGTAAATTGTCACTCGTATAATTATAGCAGATTTTCTATTGGCAAAAATGGTAAGAAAATAATCATTTGCACTTTCATCTCAAAATGCAATGAAAGAGCATTGTAAATTCACCAAATGAAAAAGAAATTACTACATATTTTTCTTCTGTTATTATCTGGTTTTTTCTTATAGTAGAAAGAAGAAATTACTGTACATATTTCTTTTGTCAATACAAGAGTGCAAAAATATGTAAATTGATTACATTATATCTGATAGAAAATTATGCCAGTAAAAATATTTATATGAAAGTTCTAACATCAGCAGATATAACAACATTTTCTTCTAGTTTAGATACATGACATTATTGAAGTAGTTAAACTTTTGCTACTATTGTACACTAAACTGCATGAGCATGTTCCCGAAGTGATTTACGTTTGTAACAACTGCCTGTAGATTGAATAGGTCCCTCCCCTCTCCCCAAACAAAAAAATAAATATGTAACAGATATGCGTCTTTTCTGTTAAAAAATTCAAATCCTTTTTCAAGATAATTGTATCCAATAATTTAGAATTTTTCAATAATAAAAGTGAAACTGATCACTGTAAATAAAGAAATCATTTTTGGCATAAATACTGCATCAGCCTGTAAAAGAAATGTCAGTTTTTCTGTGTTAGGATGTCTGAACAACTGAAAATGAAACAGGACATTCTTGTTTGAGGAAATTTAGTGTGACTTCAGGGAAACTTTCTCTCCTGTGTTTCTCAAAAGCAGTAAGAGTAATCTAAGACTTTAGCTTTTCCTCCAGCTAAGAGGATTATTGTCAAGCATTTCTAAGACATGTTTCAGAAATAGTAACCAGCAGCAGTAGAAGTAGTAATATTTAGAATTTTTTTATTTTTTTTTAAACAAAAAAAGAAACAAAAATAACACAACTGAACTTTCTTTTGTGTGGTATGCATAAACAGTTTTTTATATTGAAAATGTAGCATAGTATTTCTAAATCTTAGAATAATTTCAGCAGACTGCTGAACAGCTGATTTCTGATGCAAAGAAAGAGTGCAGAATTAGAAGCTTTGAATATACAACAATATTATTGCTTTATTTCTTTTGTCAAAACAGTAATAAGAGATTTTGAATACTGTCTGAAAGCTTTCAAACCAGTAATTTAAAATAGTTGTAACTGAGTTCCAGGAGAGGGGGGGGAGTTGCAGTAAAAAATCTTAAAAATGAGCATAAATTTTGAATAATTCCATACAGGATATCCTTCCTATTATATTTTCAACATGTCTGCAGTGGTTAAGCACTGGATATTATAGTAATGTGCATCCTACAAAAAAACATCTGTTGCAGTTTTAAGCAAAAGGTGAAGAGTCACTGATAAAATACCATTGGATATAAATTTTTGATGCTAAAAAAGATAATTGGAAACTGAGTAATGCAGTTTATAATCATTTGTTGTTCATAAAAAGAAAAAAAAAATAAAAATAAAAAATTCGTTCCTAAAATTGAAATGTGATGATAAATATAAAGATATTTTGCAAAGAAAGAAAGCAAAATGTCATATTTGTTTCATTAAATGTTATTTAAAAATGTAAATATTTCACAAAATATTTTAAATGCAAATAAACATTTGAAAATTCACAAAAAAAATCTATATTGTCAGTAAAGTGAAGGAAATTTGCTATTACTAAAATATATTCATTTCAAAGGCTGATCTGTGTAGTAATATCATATCAGAATTCAGGATTGATTATTTATTTTGGCAGATGTGAAACTCATTTTTATTTTTGGAAAGAGTCACAATAAAGTACAGTAAAGAAAATTCCAAGTTACCTAGTACATGTAAAGACACAAAAGTTCAAGTGACACAAAAGTTGCTCCACCACATTAATCTGCTAATGGCTCTAAAATTGCCATTAAGGGATTAACAGCAGAGGAGGGTAAATACTTGATAAAAGGTAGAATGCCAGTCTTTAGGAGGGTTAAGGTTGTAATGGTGTAGCATTCTATTTATTTTATCTGATATTGCTTTAATATGTGGAATAGATATGGTTTTACTGTGACCTATATTATTTTCATGTTTAAGTGTAGTTTTCTGAAGAATTTTATTAATTTTTTTGCTATGGCTGTTGTTTATAAACGTACTGCTAACAGGGCCGGCTCTATCGATGGTGCAAGATGTGCATTTGCATGGGGCGGCAAAATTCGCATAAATATACAAAAAATAAGGAGGAAGGGGTGGCAAAATGTGCTTCTGCATGGGGCGGCAAAATTCCTAGGGACGGCCCTGACTGCTGATAATTTTAGCTCTTAAGAGCTTGCTCATTAAAGCAAATTGTTATAGCTCTGTTATTTGAGGATGTTAATGATTTGCAAATTTATGTGAAGGGTCTGTGGTAAGAGTTGGCATGTATGTACTGGTCAGTATATTTAGTCTTTAGGCTTGCAGTAGACTGCCTGAGGGAAGACTTGTGCCAAGTGTATCCAGAAAAGGAAGTGAGTTTTGGTTTTCAATTTCATTGGTAAATCGTATGCATTCATGTTGTTTATTCAGGTGACTGAGGAAGTGATAATCAGTGGCATCGTGTGCCTATTTGGGTTGCATAAGCCACGAACAAAATTCGTAAGTTTGAACATATGATTGCATATTTATTGATGTATAAAAGTTTTAAGAGTGCATAGTGCATCAGCGCTCATCTTAATTGGTCCAGTGCAATTAATCGGAAGATAACTTTGAATTCTTTAATTTATCAATTAATATAATTTTAAATATGGAAAGCATTAAGGTCAAATGAACAATAGCTATGCTTCTTGTGCACCATTTATGTGAGAAGCACAAAAGGTTTATGCTTAGTGGTGGGAAGATTATCATTGGCAAATATAGAGTGAGACATGGATAATTTGAATTTTGATATGATTTTTAAATACAGCCATATAATTTGCACAGAAAGCAGAAAAAATAATGTCTTGGGATATTATTTTTCCAGATTGAACCAAAGAAAGGCTGAAATAACTTGTTTTACTTGCTTGTTTATACACAACTTCCTTCGAATATAATCATACCATCTACCAAAGCTGTGGCAGAAAATGGCACATTCAGTAGATCATTGTAAATATGGGCAAAAAAAAGTTATAAATTATTTTTAGAAAATTATATATTAAAATCTTATCTATATTGGCGTCTTAAACATGTCAATTCACGCTTCTCGCACACAAAACCAATGAAACTGAGAAAACAAAAACAGTAGTTTAAGGCCACTGGAATGCTACAAAGGGCTTAGAGATGATGTCCATATTTTTGACCACACACCCGGACTATTAACACAAATTTGATGCATTGGTTACACATCAAAGTGTCCTCTTCCTGAAGCATTAGTATATTGTGTTTAATTTTAGGAATCATGCAAAACCAGGAAAGGGAGTCTTTAACAAGAATAAATGCAAAATTATAATACCGGTGATATTGATATCCTGGGTATGTGCCATACACCCAGAATATACGCCCCTGGTGTTTATAGTTTGGTGGGCATATAATGAAAACATCCTGTTAACATATCTGAGCCAAGCTGTAGGTTTTAGAGTAAAGGAATCCAGAGCATGATGCTCAAAAGGTTCCATATAAGTTAGCACTGGGGTGGAAATAGTGGTGAGCCACCTTTTTGCAGATAAAAATTATTTTGTCATGCAACATAACCAGAACATAGTATGTAAAGAGATAGAGAGCCATAATATTGGCAGAAATTTCTTCTCTAAGAGAAGAATTGTCATTGAGACATTCATGTAAAGTGCAGAAACATCAAAACTGATTAACAACTCGTCTTTGCTGATCATGATTTTTAATTTTGTTTATGAAGTGTTGTGTTTTTTATATAGCAGGGTGACTGACCTACCTTGAGTTTCTTGGCTAGGTGATAACTAATGCTGTCCATACTTTCATCTGTTAGCTAAAGCAGAATATTGTGTTTTGTACTTTAGGAACACCAGAAATTTCCAGTGTTTATACTTTAGAAACACCATTAACACGTTCGTTGCCAAGCTGAAAATTGGAATTTCGTGTGGTGGCCAAATTTTTTTTTACTTGATAGTGACGCCCACACGATAACGCGTAATTGGCCGCCAGGTGAGAACTCGCACCACGTGATATCGCGTGACTGGCAATGAACGTGTTAAAACACAATCCTCGTCAAAGGAATTGCTTCATCAATTCCTGCAATCCATTACCATCATTGTGAATAAAGTATGTAATCTTTTCATCCATCCCGAACTGAATTACCTTACATTTTGGCACATTAAACTGAGAACCATTATCCTTCACACTGCTAATTTATTTAAATTATCATACAGGATCATCATCAATATCTTCTTATTATTATGATAGCACTAATTGATAATATCCAATATTGCCATATCTAACATTTCATGTGCTTCTAAAGTACATCTAACTGAATCAATCCACTTAGACCTTGGTTTTCCTCTCGGTCTCTTTCCTGCCATCTTGTCATCAAACATCTGGTTTGCTAATCTTTCCTCACCCATTCTATTTAACTTGTCAACTTCACTAAAAACTGCCTAAATAGCTGAAATATTTTACTTGTTCTATAGGATCTCCATTCAGAATGCAGTTGAAGTTTTTTATGCTCTTGCCTATTTTAATAGTTTTGGTCTTTTTATTGCTGCTTTTCATGCCAAATTTGTTACAGTTGAAATTCAATTTAGTTAGAGAATCATGGAGAATCCTGCCATTTTCTTTCATGTAATCCATTTAAATGATGAATAAGAGTGGAGACAATATGATGCATTGTCTTATCCCTGATTTTACATTAAACCAACTTCCTGTATTTCCTTCACTTCTAACTGCTGACTGATAACTTAAATATAGACTATGTATTGCTCTGTATAATGTTACATTCACCCCATATAATCAAAGTGTTTTGAAATGCTTTCCTGTCACCACCTTGTTGTATGCCTTTTCCAGATCTACAAAACTTAAGTACAGCTCCTTGTCATGTTATCACGATTTCTCAACTATTTGTCTTAAAGTGAAAATCTGATCTTGACAACCTCTATTTGCCTTGAACTCAGCTTGTTCTTTTCCAAGTTTCTCTTCCACAATCTTTCTCAACCTCTTTTCAAGTATGCTTGCATAAATCTTACCTGGAACACTTAGTACAGAAATTCCTCTAATTCTCACATTCATCTTTATTACATTATTTATAGATGGGTGCTATGAGAGCTCTGCTCCAATCATCGCAAATTTGACTTCTGACCAAGCCCTCTGCAAAACTTTTATACCTACATACCTAAGCATTTTTGGTCAAATATCTACTCCAGCT
This sequence comes from Typopeltis vanoorti, assembly GCF_054136105.1. Lineage (NCBI taxonomy): Eukaryota > Metazoa > Arthropoda > Arachnida > Uropygi > Thelyphonidae > Typopeltis > Typopeltis vanoorti. The sequence goes on from NC_143566.1 coordinate 343,170, forward strand.
ATTTCCATATTTCAAGTTTTTGACAGCTTTTTCTACTTACTTCAAGTATTGATGTGTACTCCTCTTTGCATCTCTCTCTCTCGAAAATTTTCTAGTATGGTTCTGTCACTTCTTGGTTTGTTTGACAGTCTTTCAAAGTAATTACTCCAGACATCTAGGATATTGTTATTGTCAGTTTTCATGTCATCTTTATCATCTTTGATTCCTTTTACAGTACTCTTTCCTCCATTTCTTAGCTTTTTCACTAGCCTCCAGAACATTTTGCCTCTTTCCTGATGTTTATTTTCCATATTCATACCAAAGTCTTCCCATGATCTTTGCTTAACTACTCTTACACATAGCTTAGCTCTCTTACATTTTTCTCTGTATTCTTTTAGGACATCTGCTGACTTATTTGCTAGAACTTTTGGTATGCTTTCTTTTTTTCCAGGATTGCTTCTTTAATATCTGTTCATCCCAAATAGGATTTGAGTTTCTTGGCTAGGTGATAATTAAGGCTGTTTGGCTACAGCATAGCATTGTGATTTGTGCTTTAGAATCACAATTAAAAACGCAATGCTCAGCAAAGATTTGTTCACCTTCACCCCCAAATCCATGCTTCATCAAATTTCCTGCAACCTGTTACAATCATTGTGAATACAGTAAATAATATTTTTGTCCATTCCAAAGTGAATTACCTGACATTGTGCCACATTAAACTGAAAACAATTATCCTTTGACAATATTACTAATTTATTTAAATTATTGTATGGGATATCTATACCAAACTCAACTATTGACTTCCCAGTTTATGAGAAAACTGAATGTCCCCGTTAAATCATTCCCTAGGTCATTAATATACAAATAAGAGTAGTGGTTCTAGTACAGAGCCTTGAGCCACTCTAGTTACCCTCATTTGCCTAGATTTCACTTCTCCATATGCTGTTCTCTGGTGTTTGTCAGCCCCCCCCCCCATCTATACCACCAGCTTCATATCTGTTCCCATTTACTCCATCTTAAATAGTTTTCCATGTGGAATTCTTTGAAAAGTGTAAAAATATCGTGGTGTTGTCATTTCCTTTATCTAGCTACTCTGTCACATTATTATATTACATCATTTCCGTTATCCAGCTACTCTGTCACATTATTATAAAATGTGATTAAATTACTAAGGCTGGATTGATCTACCTTTTTTAAACCATGCTGCTCACTATAGTGTCATATTCCTATCCACCTTTTCCTGAATTTTACATTTAACCACCACCACTTGTGAGATATTAAGTAATCTGTAATTTTCTACATCTGTCTTGGAGCTACCTGTAATAAAACCTTTTTATGTTTACCTCAAAAGCCACAAGACCTATAACATTATAATGCCATGGGTGGGCAAGTGATTAAGGAAAAATGTAGCCTGTTGATATGTTTCTTAAAGAGTGGGAGGTTATACTCAGTGGCAGAAACAGTATTGGGAAGATTGTTCTAAAGAATAAAAGTAGATGGAATGAAGAAAGCTGATGAAAAGTTAGTTCAGCATCTTTGAAGTTGGACAGTGTATGTGTGTTGACCTGTGGCTGCTGCAGTAGTTCAATGGTTAGAAGAAAGGAGGAATGGTAGCAGCCAATTCACAGGAGCAATGTCTATGAAAGTATCTATAAAAGAAAGTAGTGTTGAAACAGAGCACCTATGATAAAGTGACTGAAGGGAGTCAGTGAGAGAATGGTCATCTATTAAGTGGATTGCCCTCCTCTGAATATCAAGAATTCTTAGAGAAGTCATATATTCTTGGAATCTCAACTGAGGTCAGACTTAGATTAAATAACTTTGTCAGAGGCACTGCTAGCTCTTTTGCACATTCCCATAATACATGGGCCATCCAGTCATCATGTCTGGAAGGCCCATACATTTTTCAATATGCTGAGCACATCAAGTTTGTCTACCTCAGTTCTTATATCAGTATAAGTGAAATAGTCACTATGATGAACCTCTTACTAAGTGTCAGTTGGTAGCTCAACTATTTGTTCTGTTTCTGTCACTTTCCTACCATCCACATTGATTAAAGATTGGAGTGGTTAGCATATCCGCTCTCTAGCCAAAAGCTGCAGGTTCGAATCCTGCCATGGGCATGGATGTTTGTGATTTTCTGTGAAGGTGGTGGTGGTGGTGAGGGTAGATAGCGTTCGTGTAGTTGCAGTACATTGTAGTTGGTGGATTGAGTGAGTGGTGGAGACGGAGAGTTATAGAGTAGATGCCCTCCCTCAATGAGTTTTTGGACTCCTTGGAGGTGTCATGTAATAAAAATGATAATAAAATATCCTTCCATAATCATTCTTTTTCTTAATTGCTACACAGCAAATAAATGCATCTGGATTGACTTTGGCCTGCTTTAGCTAATTTTCTCTCATAATCTGATTTATCCCTCCCTACTATACTTGTCATCCTTTTTGCATGCACCATGCTGATCACCTTTATATTCTCTCCACCATATTTTCTTCTTTTACATCTCCTGCTTTATATTTCTACTGACCCATTTAACACCCACTTGGTTTATCATGCTAATGCTGAGTATGCAACCTGATACTATTACTACTCTCAAATAATCCCTGACCACTCTCAGTGCACTTACTAACAGTCTTTCTTTGTAGCTTTTAACTCTGGCACTCTTCCCAGATGCCTGCCTGCCTTAGTTTGTCATAATCACCATATTATTGTCATATATCAATGGCAGAGCAGCTACTTTTGTTATGGATACATCTAATGCTGTTACCAGATCCAACACTCAAACTCCTGGTCCCCCTCTATCATATGCTGTGTCAGGTAATTATCCCTTATTAACTTTATAAATTCCATTTCCATCTTACCATGCATGTTTCCGCCTTTCAATTAGGTCCTCATAATAATTGCTCTTCTTGCACTCATTGCTAATCTGTTGATGTATGATGTTTGCATAGTTAACTGAAACTGCTGGTCTATAGCGGCACCCAACAAGAAATTTTGTCCTGTTGGCATCTATATTTTGCAAGATAGCCTCAAATGAACCATCTCTTTCTGATTTTAAAATCAAATTCTAAATTGGTAATACCTGTCCTCCTATCCTATTCCTTCTATCCTCTATGAAAATAAAATATGCTTTACATTCTCTCTGTAACTATATTATGTTTTGAGCTGAGAATTGTACCAAAAGTTTCTCTTATTTTTGATGCTCATAATTAGAAATTAGAGGAGTTTGTATATATTCAGTTCAGCATCCTCTTGATATTTTTCAGTATGCTAAGCACATCCAATTTGTCTACCTCAGTTTTCATATCAGTATAAGTGAAAGAGTCTACTATGATGATACTCTTACAAAGTGTCACTGGGTAGCTCAATTATTTGTTCTGTTTCTGTCACTTTTCTACCATCCACATTGATTAAAGATATTAAAGATTAGAGTGGTTAGCATATTCGCTCTCCAGCCAAAAGGCTGCAGGTTCGAATCCCACCATGGGCATAGATGTTTGTGATTTTCTGTGAAAGTGGTGGTGGTGGTGGGGGGAGGTAGATAGCATTGGTGTAGTTGCAGTTCATTATAGTTAGTGGATTGAGTGAGTGGTGGAGATGGAGAGTTGTAGAGTAGATGCCCTCCTTCGATGAGTTTTTGGACTCCTTGGAAGTGTCAAGGAGTCCCACAATTACAATAGTGTAATGTCATTATCAACTCATTCAGATTTGAAACCTTGGAAACCATAAACCATACCTGGTCATGATCATTTCTGCATTTACACCCATTTAACAGGAGTGGCTTGACTCATACTTGACTGCAACCCCCCCCCCCCCCCCAGTAACTCTAATTTCCCTGATTTTGCACTTTCAATCTCTCACTAAACAACACTCTCTACAAACATCTAACTCCAAAACTATTCAAATATGGTCTGTCAGGTATAATTTTTTATGTATAATTATGTAAATGTATATACAAGTCCAGCCAACCAACCAGTGTGGACAAAAATGGTAATGGATGTAATTCATTAAGAGGAATTTATGGAGACAAAAACACGTGTTGGAGTAATTACTTTACTTATAATTATGAAAAAAAACTAGACATTTCAACCTTTGTATCAAGTTCATCATTAGGAAAACATATATGTGCACAGGGCACAAACTACATGCCACTATACAAAAGTAAGATAAATCTAAATGTTTTGCTGATCTTTTACCTTCTGGTGAAAAAAAAAAATAATAAATAAAAAATTATACACAAATATAAATTAACAAAATAAAATAAATTTTTATACATATAAGTATAATAATATACAGATGATAGAAAAACATCTAAATAAATATACTGTTGACCCTTGAACAAGTGGGGGTGCCGACTCCCCGCTTTGTTTGAAAATTCATGTATAACTTTTAATTCCCCAAAAATTTAACTACTAATAGCCTGCTGTTGACTAGAAGCCTTACCGATAACATTAACAAGTTGATTAACACATACTTTTGTATGGTGTGTGTGTGTGTGTGTATATTATATACTATATTCTTACAATAAAATAAGCTCTTAGAGAAAAGAAAATGTTGTTAAAGAAAATCATAAAGAAGTGAAAATACGTGGTCCAACACAAAAAAAATGAGACTAACCCTATAGCTTGGAAACAGAGTGGGAGGTAAGAGACAAAGAGATGGTTATAGAGCATGTTCTAACCTGTCATCATGAGACAAGGCTGAACTCCATCGCTTGAACGCTTGTTCAAATATAGATGTTTTCTTATCCTTGGTCGGAAAATGGAGTGCAAGAGTGAACAGCAAGTTAACATCAAGTTTCTTGTAAAACTGAAGAAATCTGCGACGGAAACTTTTCAGTTATTGACTGAGGCTTAAGGTGAAGAGTACATGTCTTATGCATGCATTTTTGAATAGCACAAACGATTTTCGGAAGGCAGAGAAAGCATGAAAGATGATGATAACCCAGGCCGCCCACACACAACAGTTACCGATGACAACATTAAAAAAGTGTGAGATGTGTTTTGAAAAAAAACAGAAGTTTGGGTATTCAAGATGTATCTGAGAAAGTTCGTTTGGACCAGGAAAGTGTTCGATGCGTTTTAACGGAAGAATTGAACATGAAAAAGGTTTGTGCAAAAAGGGTTCCAAAAATGTCAGATGAATAAAACAAACATCACAGGGAACTGTTTGGACCTTTTGCACCATGTTAAGGATGAACAAGATTTGTTGAATTTGGTAATTGTGATGAAACTTGGATGTATGATCCGAAAACCAAGCGACAATCAATGCAGTGGAAGTCAGCAACATCTCCAAGACCAAGGAAAGCATGCAGGAGTTCGAAGTTCAAGGCCATGTTCAATTTTCTTCGATATCCAGGGTATTAGAATGGTAGAATGGGTTCGCAGCAGCCAGATGGTAAATCAGCAGCTTGACAAAAACACGTGAGAAGGAAACAACCAGAATTTTCACTATATTATTTCAGGAAATTACAACATACTAGGATATACATTAAAATAAATTTTAATATATTTCAATATATTTTTGAAATATATTAAAATTTATTTTAATGTATATCCTAGTACGTTGTAATTTCCTGAAATAATATAGTGAAAATGCATAACCAACGTCTAAGCCTTTCCACGGGAAACAACCAGAATTATGGAGAAATGGTTGGATTTTGCACCAAGACAACGTGCCAGCCCACAACGCTTTATCTGTGAAGCAGTTTTTAGTTCCTTAGGGTGGGTGCTCAAGCACCCACCCTAAGGAACCATTTTTTTGTCAATGGAAGATGTGACAGCAAAAACAACAGAGATCTTCAACAGTCTTTCAGAAAATCATCTGAAGAATTGCTTTGAACATTGGCAGCTGTGTGTCTACTCAGAAGGGAACTATTTTGAAGGAGATCATAGTTGATTTTCTCAATTTGTTAAATAAAAAGGGATACAGGCACAGTCTCGTTTTTTTTTTTTTCTTGTGTTGGACTTCATACATTTACAGTATTGTATCTATCCATACAATAAGTTTGCATCGTCTGTTTACAAGATGAATCATATGTCTGTCAGTACCTACATTAATATCGTCTTAATAGATACAAAACACTGTAGATGTTATACTATTGCTAATACTAGATGGCAAAAATGAAAAGATAACCTAAAAAAGAAATTCATATTTATTTACAGGGATATAACAATTCATGCATTGCTAACAAAGCAGCAGCAATATGATTGCTTTATGCTAGCCTAGTGCAATCAATATGATTGCTTCATGGTAGCCTAGCCTATACACTAATGAATGAATTGTTATAAAATTTTTATTTCATGCTAATTAATTTAACCAATTAATAACAGTTCATTTTATGCAGTTATGATTTAATACTGCATCTTTACGTTTGTTTACATTTCTCTCGACTGCAAATGGCACTATGTACCATACAAGTTTTGATATAGACCATATAAGTTTTCATAAATTTTAACTTTTTATAATAGATTTGTGTTATACTTTATGGTAGTAAATGATAAAAATAGACTAGTATCTACATATATTTTATGCATTCATGACATACCTAATTTTTTATTCTTCTTTTCTTTTTTTTTTTTGATATTTCTAAGCTCTGCGATTCATCTGTGAGTTTTTTCAAATTGTTGCAAATCTCCAAGAAAATTTCCAATATATTTATTCAAAAAAACTGCATATAAAAAGTGAAACCATGCAGTTCAAACCTACGTTCAAGGGTCAACTGTATTTCTAATTTTTTAGGAATGTTTGCTCAATTTTGGCAATGTTACATTGCCATCTTCAGGATCACAAAACAGTGATATGTGCATGCAGACACTCACACTAAGCAAATGAGGCTGAAGAAAGACAGCTGGGCTGACATTCTGACATTCTTAGAATGCATGCTTCCCAAATTTGTGACAGTTTCATTTGCACCCAAATTTGTTGAGGGTTGGGAAATTTTTCAGTTCTGAGGCTGATTCAGTGAATAATCTTTTGTACTTCTCCTTGCTGCAGTGTAATAAAGTGGCCTTCTTCCAGCATATTCTGTGGTGGGTGTCCAGTGCATAGTCAGCAAGTCCTGAGTGGCTGTATTGCTGGAACTGGGTGTTGTCCTTGTTTGGATATCCTGATATTGGCTGTCCGTCTGTTTGGCCTAGTAGGACAGTTTGCAACTGCAAGGGACCTGGTATATTCTAGGTAGGTCTAAGGGAAGTGGCTGGTCTTTGATGGAATCTACAAGAATCTAAATAAATAAAAATAGTTTTATAGCAGAACTACACTAAACACATGTCTACAGTCCTCTTATATTCAGATTTTCTTGTGTTTGGGTTCTGCCATCATGTTCTGAATGCTATATAGGTTGCAGAAGGGTCCTCGAGATTCTTGGCATTACTAATCCATCATTCTCGTTTTTAGATTCAAATGATATTTCAGCATCTCACCAGCTTCATTGAGCCTTTTTTTCACACCAGGTTTTGGTGCAGTGTGGGGACTTGGTATCTTTCCATTTGATTCTGTGACATGCTTGAAGTGCATGGTCTGACAGGCCTGTTTTACCATAGTGTAGGAATTTAATGTGGCATTTATATTCTTCTTTTCTTATCGGGATGGTGCACCCTTTTCCCCTACGTAGGGTAGGTTGTAGATGTACTGAATTTTGTAAACCCTTGTGTGGGCAAGATAGGGAAGGGGATCTTCGGATGAGCTGATTATACTTTTTAATTTTTCAGGAGGTCGGAAGGTTTCTTTAATCTTGCATTTATGTAGTGTTCTATTTTTTTCTGATATTTCCCTTGTATGGTATGGCTATGGCATTCTTGTAAGTTTTTTTTTTTTTTTTTTTGCTTTTAGTGGTATTACTGTGGAGGATCTTGTGAACTTTGTTGTAGCCATTTTGTTTATAAATATGTGGCTAATAATTTCATATTAGTGCCTTTTCATCACATTAGTGCCTGGTCATCAGAGCAAATTGTTAGGGCTCTGTTTGTGGGTGTGATGATCCCTAGTTTTGTGTTGGATGGTGGTATGAATTTTTGTGTATGTATTGGTCTGTGTGTGTAGCTTTGTGATAAGACATTGAATGAAATGAATGAAAGGGAGCCTGAGGAAAGACGTGTGACAAGTGTCTAGAAAAGGAGGAGAGTTATTGTTTTCCATGTCAGTGCTAAATTGAATGCATTTGTTGTTGTTGTTCAGGTGACTTAGGAATGTATATAATGTTTTGCAGCTGTGAGGTCAAGTGGCAAAAATATCAACAACATATCTGAGCCATACTTTGGACTTTAGGTTTGCTCAATCTAGAGCTCATTGCTTGGAGTCTTCCATGTAAAAATTAGCTATGGGGGGGGGGGTTGAGCTCATGCCGTACCTTCTATTTTCAGGTAGAAATTATTTTGCCACATGACATACCAAGACAAAATCTTGGACAAAGAGGACCGTGATGTTGAGCAGAAATATGTTCCATATGAGAAGTATCATTGATTGGGACATTAGTGAAAAGGGTAGTTATATCAAAGCTAACTAATAAATCTTCATTGTTGAGTGTGATGTTTTTAATTTTGTTGAGGAAGTGCGTATTTTTTTTATGTAGGAGGGGGAGGAATGACCTACCAACTTCTTGAGTGTAGCTGCTAGTTTCTTGGCTAAGTGATAATTGGGGCTTTCGATTTCTTCAATTATTGGTTGTAGTGGTGTGTTTCATGTATTTTAAGTGGGCCATAAATTCCTGAAGCACGGGCATAATGTAGTAACAGCTTATGAATTGTTTCCTCTGTCAAATGATCACTGACTTCATTAATTCTGTTGTTTTCTTTTTGATGTGGTTTGTAGGATTGTAGTGTAGACCACAACAATTGGTATGTGTTGTGGTCGGATACCAAATGGTACAAGATATGTTGTTCAATCAAGAACGAGAGTAGCATTACCTTTGCCCGCCTTGGTAATAACAATATCTTAGTTATTTCTTAGAGGTTTAAGGGCTAATTTTAGTATTTTCAAATTTTCTATCCATCTTTTATCAGCTATATTGGAAGGGAGGGATTTTAGACCTCAATGTGGTATATGAAGTCTAGTTTGTTTACGAACTTTGTGAGATAGCATAGTTTCTGCCTTTTTGCAGAAGCAAGAGTTTTCCATCGTTAAGGTTGTAGCTGATTGCATTAATAACTTGGCCGTGGTCTGTTGATGGTCGTCTACTCCTTATATTCTGGTTTGTGATTGGCCGTTCCTCTGGACATGGCATCCAGATTGTCTGTGCACCTGTAACCTACCCCACAAGGGAAATAAGGTGCACCATCCCAATGAGAAAAGAGGAACATAAATGCCCCATTAAATTCCTTCACTAGGCACATCAAACATGTCACAGAATCAACTGGAAAGGTACCATGTCCCTACACCTCACCAAAACCTGGTTTGAAAGAAAGTTCAAGGGAAGCTTCCGAGATGCTGAAATATCATCCAAAGAATCTAAACAAGAATGATGGATTAGTAATTCCAAGAATCTGGAGGACCCATCTCCAACCTATATAACAGCCAGAGCATGATGGCAGAACCCCAGCACAAGAAAATCTTAATATAAGAGGACTGTAGAGATGTGTTTAATGCATTCCTGTTATAAAACTATTTTCATTTATTTAGATTTTTTTATCATCTGTATATTATTATACTTATGTGTAAAAATGTATTATACAGTTACACCCTGAGTTACATAACACTAGACTTACATAAATTCACAGTTAAGTAATAAATCTACTAGCACGTATGAACATGTTTGCGACTTTGCGCAGGTGTGTCTTTGACAGCCTTATTGCAGTACAGTAGTAGATGCCTCGTGCGGTTAGCTCAGTCACTTGTTATCACTGCTAGTTTCGTTGTTTTTTACCCTTTAAATGGAATGCAAATGCAAAACCGAATGTGCTGATAATAAACCTAAAACACAAAGGTCTGCAATTACTTTAGAAGAAAAGTTGAAAATAATTCGTATGCATGAAGGCGGGAAAAATCTATGAACAATAGCTCGGGAAATAAATCGATCTGTTTCGACAGTTAATACAATGTTGAAGGATAAAGTTCGCATTGTTGAAAGCACGAAAGGTCCGGCAGCGTTGAAGGGTACAATTATGACCAAGAAGAGGCTGGGCGCGATACCAGAGATGAAGAAATTGTTGTCTCACTGGATCGATGATCTGACACAGAAGCAGATACCATTAAGTTTACTGATTATCCAGGAGAAGGCTATGTCCTTCTCCTGGATAATCAGTAAACTTAATGGAAGGAGAGCAAACAATAACTGATACGGGTGCTGAGTTGACACAATTACAGCAGGCGATGGAGATGTGTATGCAACTGGCACAGCAATTAGAGCTGGAAGTGGATAATGGTGGCATTAATGAGCTTCTTTTGAGTCATAATGAAGAGCTAATTAATGATGACCTTATTCAGTTGGAGGCATTCCGAAGAAAATACTAAGCCAATTGAACTGCCAGACAAAAAGAAATTTACAACAAAGGGACTAGCTGAGGTTTTTAACTTGATAGACATGGTGTTAGCAAAATTAAAATTGATGGATCCGAACACTGAGCGATTCAAAAATGTTAGCCGCTGTATCTATTCTGATATTTCTAGCTATGAGGCCATCTACAAGGACAAGAAACTTGTGACCACACAATCTACTTTAGACATGTTTGTGAGATGCCAATCACAACAAAGTCAAGATGACAACTCAGACAACCTCGACTACCCCCAGCGTTCAACTTCGAAAGGGGTAAAACTTCCCGCAATACAGCATTCATTAGAACAGCCAACTTAGCCATCACAAGACATTTTTTTTATTTGAAAAGTGAATATTTCAGTTTGTTTTTATATTCTTTTATAATATGTATTTTTCATACGTTCATATTTACAGTATGTATATTATTCAAATACAATTGATAAATTTTTTTAATCACCCCAAAAAATGAAAAATATTAAAAATCGAAAATATCTGATTAATGGCAAAAAAATTAATGTGACACAGCGGTATGAGTAGTCATCGAACATTTTATTGTATATATGTAATTTACAAATTCGACTTATGTAAAATTCGAGTTACGTAAATGTTTACAGAACACATTACTTACATAACTCGGCATGTAACTGTATTTTGTTCATTTATATTTCTGTATAATTATTTATTATTATTATTTTATTTATTTTATCTATTTTTTTACCAAAGGTCAGGCAATGGTAAAGATTAACAAAACATTTAGATTTATCTTACTTTTATGTACTGTCATGTAGCCTATCCCTCGATACAGAGGTCAAAACAATGAGTGTTATTTTTATAATTATAAGTAATCGCTTCAACACGTGCGTTTGTCTCCTCAAATTCCTCACAATGAATGCTAACCACCGTGTTATGCATTTTGGGGATGAAAAGATTACAAGCTGTGAAGCACACAGATGGAACTGCATTCCAGGAAATGAAGTTATGGATTTGGAAGTGCTGTGCATATCACTAAGGTGACCAAAGTAGTCCATAGGATTATTTGGTTACATAGGCAAAGTGGATATTAAATCCAACATTATTTCAAAGTCAAATGTAGAACTATGAAAGTTTCGTAAGTTGACAGGGAGAGCTTGTGAGAATACATTCCTTGTCATTCAACAGTTGTCTTAGTGTGGACTACTTAAAAGACATTGGTGCTGCCCAAGTGTCTATATATTTACCTTCTATTAGTCCATCTGGATAAGATTTCACTGGCCTGACAGCTGTTTTGAAGTGGTTTGTTCTCTTCAGAGAACAGGCAGAAACCTTAAGATTACAAAAACATGTTCAGTACTAAGGAACTTGAAATGTTAGAAGTTTTTTCCCACTCGGTTAGACTATAATAAATTTAGTTTAATCCTTTATCCAATGTTATTATTGCACCTGAAGTATCTACTGGACTGAAGCAACTCGTAAAGGTGGACCAAGCTCTCATCCCTCCTTGTCTTAGTATCTCCCATAATGCAAAGCACATCTCCTTGCTGACATGTATTGTCTGATAGGTAACAGCAGGTTGTGTATCAAGGAGTGATATCCCAGCAGAGGAGTCAAAGTGGTCTGTTTTAGGGCCATTTTTGTTTATTTTATATTAAATGACATTGGAAAGGTCTTAAACGGTGATATACAATTGTTTGCAGATGATGCAAAGTTGGAGAGAGTTATGAGAAGTAGAGCAGATGTAGCTTTGCAAGAGAACCTAAATAGACTGCCTAAATGGGTGAACGTGTGGGGGATGTCAGTTTAATGTTACAAAGTGTAAGGTTTTAAAATTTGGTAACCAAAGATGGGATGCAGAATATAGGATTGGTGGAGATATTTTAGAAGAGGTGCAGGAGATGAAAGATTTGGAGGTTATAGTTGATGGGGACTTGAAATTTAATGGGTGTTTTGTCAAAATTGTGAGGATAACACAGCAAATTATGGGAATGATGCAGGGAACACTGCCATGTAGAAGTAAGGATGCTTTGATTCCATTGTACAAGACTTTGATGAAGCTGCATGCGGATTACTGTGCACAGATTTGGTTGTAAAGTTTTCAAAAGGATGATGAGACATTAGAGGGGATTCAGAGACAGTTGACTAAGTTGATTTCTGATCTCTGGAATGTGGAATATGAGGACAGATTGAGAGAATGTAAATTACATAGTCTAGTGCAGCGCTTCCCAAACTGTGGGCTGCGGCCCCTTTGGGGGCCATGAAATAATGAAAACAAATTTAAAATCTTTTAAGACTAAGTAGTCTTTTTTATCTTAAAAGAAACGTATTTAATTTTTTTTAATATTTATTATTTCTGTTTTGTTATTTTTTATATTTTAATGGAAAAAAATCGCATATTGGTGCTGGTTCACAAATTTTGCTTCCTGCTTATTTTGCCACTTGATGAATAGCAGATATAGCTTTGTGTGGGGGATGTCAGTAAGTAAATATATGCTTATTCATATAAGTTTCATTTCAAAGCAGAAATCTAAGAATTGCAGTTACAAATATTTTGCCTGATATTGGTGTAGCAGTATTGAAACACATCCATCACATTAAATTGTTATTAAACGTCTTTTATGTTTTTAATTCTTACTTTGTTTATTACTAATCATTTTACGTTTCATATGCTTGTACTGCAAATGTACAATAACAATATATCTATCTATATAAAAATGAGATAATGTGCCATGTCAAATGTATGTAAAATGCAAAATGCTAAAATGTAATATTTGCATTTGATTTTTGCAATATTCGCTGTGTATGTTTTGTATTGAATATAAATACAATAACTATTATAATAATATATGTCTATATTATGATTTTTTTTCGAGGGGAGGGGGCGTGAAATATTTTAATTTTTCCATAGGGGGCCCTGACATCCAGAAGTTTGGGAAACACTGGTCTAGTGGATAGAAGGAAGAGGGAGAGATGATCAAAACATAAGTTGGTAAGGAGTAACTATCAGATTAGCGTGGATTAGATTTTTCATAGAATATCTGGAGACAGGAAGAATGAGAGACCATCCCTGGAAGCTTTATAAGGTTGGTGTGAGCAAGGGGGGGGGGTAGATATTTTGCATGGAGAGTGGAAGGTGATTGGAATACATTGCCTGAGAATGTGTGTGTGCAGGGAAAGTGAATTCATTTAAGTTGAGGTATGATTAGCTATACATGGTTGTGGGGCCAACCACGATGAGTCACTTGACTCCATGGAGGTCTGTTGATGATAATGATGATAATAATAATAATTATCTCTAATATCATGTCAATCAGGTAGTCTATAGGTAATGTGTTGATTATAGCCATTTTGAAGAATTTTGGGAATCCTTGGAAATGGCATTAGATATAAAATATCTAAATATAAACCCAAGTGTCATTTTTTGGAATATATCCTAGCCATCATTAATCAAATGTGTATATGCAGATGTGTAAACATGCACAACGTGCTGAATAGAGCAATGCACAATTGGAAATTATAAATCTGGAGGGAAAATTCATATAAAAAAAGTTTGAGTTTGAGGAAAGATGGAGTTGTATAAGAGGGACAGCTTACACTTGAATTCATTTGGTATCAGGAGTCTTGAAAAACTAATAACTGGTATGAGACCTAACATAGAGAGTCTGGGAAACTAAATTATAATGGGAGGAGTGGTGAGAATATGTGTGTAAGAGTGACAGTGCTATTTAACTCTGTTAATGATGGGGAATGGGCATTATCATGAAAATGACTACAAGAAGAGATTGATTTTGACTTTGTGTTCATCTGATCCATCAAATGTGTGCAAAAAATGCCTACATATTATTATTATTATTTGACACCTCCAGGGAGTCCAAAGACTCATTAAGGGAGAGTATGCCAACTGCATCGAACGATTGGTCCCTTCCAACTACTAACCGTGCTCAAACTTACTTAACTGAGCCATTATAGTAGCAGAGGCTCTACCAATCGACCAACCTTTGCCGGCAATATATAACGCACTAGAGAAGAACAGAGATCTGCAAGTTATTCAACTGTGTCACGCAGACTACAGACAAGAGTATGCAAAAGAACATGCTGGTAGCTTATTGTGGCTGTACATGAATGCTAGACGTATCAGAAACAAAGGGGTAGAGTTTATTGCCTTGGTCAATATGTTGAGGCCTCAGATTATAGGCATTAGTGAGACCTGGCTATCAGAATCAAACATACTAACTGGTATCGAGTGTAAAGGGTACAGTATTTTTAGGAAGGATAGACAGGATAGGAGAGGAGGTGACATGTTGCTAATAATATTGGATGACTTGAATCCAATTAGTGTTGAGACCTATGATTGTAATATTACAGTTTTTCATGTGGCAATGAGTTTGAAGCCATCTAGTGTGAGGTGGAATCTAATATGATCAAGTACTTAGTGGGGTGTTGTTACAGACTGGGTAGATTGGTTACTAGTGATGAAGAAATGCATCACCAAATAAAAACAATGAGTGCAAAAAGAGTAATCATAATGGTAGACTTTTATCCAAACATTGATTGGGCAGCAGATTGCAAGACAACTTTCTCAAGTAGCATGTGACAGAAGGAATTTGAGGTCAAAGAGTGTTAGATTTAATTATAGTGTCAGAAGGTGTTTAAGTTAAAGACAACTATTCTGCCTGTGGTTGGTGCCAGTGATCATGTGGTACTCTCTTGGGAAGTGGCTAAGTTTATGAATGTTCCATTTAACAAAGGTCACATGCTGAACTACAAAGCAGAAATTTATGACCAACCGAGAAGTATACTGAGTTTGGTTGCTAGATGAAAGCATTTAAAAATTACTTAAATGATACAATATCAGAATGTGTCCTGAGAGTTCGAAGAATAAATAACGTAGATGTCAAGTGTAATCTTATCAAACAGATTCATAAGAAAAGGATTATGTGGAAGGAATACTGTGTGCATAAGAAGGATGTCTTTTACAAAAATTATAAGTAACAGCAGGCCAGAAGAGTTACAACTATTGTACAGAAAGCTAAGTCTGAGAAAAGAAACTGACTCTGCAAGTTAAAGATAACCCCAAAGAATTCTATCGATATGCTGCAAGTAAAAGAATGAATATGAAAGGGTGACTGTACTGAATGCAGATGGTGTTAGAGTGACAGATGCAGAAGAGGTTGTTCAACTAATCAGTGCATAATTTGCTAAAAGCTAATGACCTGGTGTATGCAACATTGAGTACACTGCTACCTTTTCACTGGATGTGGATATTCATAATTAGTTCTTTCATCATCATAAACTAATTATGGATATAGACCATATTAGTCTGTTCCAGTCTCATTATCCATCTAATATCCTCTTTTGAGGTCTACCCAGCCTTCTCTTTCCAGTTGGTCTATATTTTATTATTTGTTTAGTATATCGGATATTACCCATTCGGTTTACATGTTCCATTCAATTTTGTTTGTAATTGTTTAGTTTTTTTCCTACCGATTTTATTTTTAGTTCTTTTAAAATATCTTCATTCCTTTTTTTGGTCTAATAATGTGTATTTTGCAGTTCTGCTCATGAATCTCATTTCACTTGTTTTTATTCTTTGTTAATCTTGTTTGTTTATTGTCCAAATTTCTCTGTCATATAATAATGTGGACACTGCTAAAGTATTATATATTTTCAAGCATGTTTCTTTTTGTACAATATTTGGATTGAGTGTTCTATTTATCAGGCCTGTAATCTGTAAAAATGTTGAAGTTTTTAATTTTGTCTTTTTCTCCTTCATATGATATTTCACATCCAAGATAACTGAAAGTATTTATTTGTTCTATTATTTATTTATTGACTATTTTACTTCTAACTGGACTTTCTCCACAAAATGCCATTGTTTTAGTTTTATCTGTGGATATTTTCATTCCAAACTGTTCTACTATAATGTTTAAATTATATATTGCTCTTTATAAATTGTTGGAAGTTTTTCCACTTGATTATACTATAAATTAAAGATGCCAAGTAATTATATTCTTCGTTTAATCCTTTATCCAAGTGTAAGCAAACAAAGTTTGTGCCTGAAGTATTTTCAGGACAGGGCAACTCTTGTATAGAAGCTAATGACTTCACATCACTTGCCTTAGTATCTCATAATGCAAAGCACATATCCTTACAGACATACATGTCTGTAAAGATATGTGTGTTCCAGAGAATTTTAATAATAATGTGTGACACTTTTTGGCCTCATATATGAAAATATGACTTCTGCATTACTTCAAACTTAGTATCACCTCTGGGTCTTGCTCCCACTGATAAGACCTCAATAAAGGTTGAAACTGGTCTGGGTAGTGACCCTTCCCATAATGTATAGCATTATCCATGTCTGCAGGGATATGTGCTTGGCATTATGGGATACTAAGGCAAGTGATGTGAAGTCATTTGCTTCTATATACGAGTTGCCCTGTCCTGAAAATACTTCAGGTGCAAACTTTGTTCGCTTACACTTGGATAACAAGAATATAATTTCTTGTCAATTTATTTTCTTTGTAAATTGTCTTCCTTATCTGATATTATTACTTGATCCTTTGCAAATAATAGCATATTTATTTTGTTATTTTGGGAAATTTTCTTGGTTTATAGATTGTTTTTCAGACATTTTTTCATTTATTTTTATTTCATTATCTTTGTATATATTCAATATTGCATGTAGTAAAACATTAGGTATATTTATTCTTTGTAATATATCAAACAGTATATATCCTTCTACTTTGTCATGATTTTTTACTTTTTACATGATGATATGGTCATTAAATACGGGTTACAAAATTTACAGTAAAATTCTGAATAAGACTTAGAAAAGTTGTGCTCATGCAAGGGGGAAATATAGTAGCAGTGGTTTTGAGGCGATATGAGATAGATAGAATGTGAAATACTTGAATGTTGCTATAGACTGGATGTTGCTCATAATGTGGAGGGTAGTTACCCTGAAATGTGTAAGCAAATAGGAAAAGGGTGATCATTATGTATGATTTTAATTATGGCCATATATAATTGGATGACAAAATAGCATCTAGAAGTAAAGAAAACAAATTTCTCTAGGTTTTGAAGACACTTATCTCAAGCAGCATGTAAAAGGGCATGTGAGGATTGAGGATCACGGATTTGATCATCTCATCAGAGGATTTCATTATAAATGAGGTGGCAAATCTCCCTCTGGTTGGTGAGTGACCATAAAGTGATTACCTGAGTCGTTGCTAGCTACTTGAGGAAAAGACGTATGTATAACTAGAAGGCTAGTGATTATGAAAAGATCAAGAGATATTTTCCATCTGTAGCATGGAATGAGTAGTTGGGTGGAAAGGAGATCAGTACTGCTCAGACACTATTCAGGAACTATTTAGCAGAAACAATGTCTAAATGTATTCCAAGGGTGAAGATTAAATAAGGTAGGTATGAAATGGATGAATAAAGAGATTATGCATGCAGTATAGAGGAAGAAGGCATTATGGAGGTAACTTAAAATGAGTAGTAATAATCAGTTCCATGAGGGGTACAAAGAACAGAGAAGGAGGGCAACTTAGTTGGTAAAGGTAGCAAAATTGCAATATGAGCAGCAGTTACTTAACGAAGCAAACTCCTAGGAAGTTCTTTCGATATGTAGCTAGCAGAAGAAAGAAACATTCTTGAAGAATGACATTGATTCATCCTTTGGAAAGGGAGGAGGAGGTACTTCCTGTGAATGAATAAGAGGTACATTGAGAATTGTAAACAGTCTTAATAATGCTATAGGGTTTGATGACATTGCCATCTGTTTTGAGGGAAGGTGCCAGGGAGTTAATTAACATCTGCCTTGACATGCTTGTTTAATATGAGTCTCACACTGGGTAAAGTTCCAAAGAAGTAAGGAAGGCAAGATCATACCTTCATAAGTGAGGCAACTGAACTCAACTTTCAAATTATAGGCTAATTTTGTGTCTGTTGTTGTGGTTAAAGCATTGGAGAGGTTAGTCAGAACCAGGATTCGGAATTGGGTTGACAAGAGTAGTATTTTTTTATGGACAGCAATGGGTTTGATAAAGGAAGGTCATGTTTTAGTAATCTGCTTGCTTATTACAGTTATATGAGAGGTGCATTGGACAAGGGAGATGGATGCACACTCAGTAGTATACTTAGATTGTGCAAAGGCTTTTTGATAGATTGCCACATGAAAAGTTGATAGTTAAACTAAAATTGATAGGATTGGATATTAGATTAGTCCATTGGATTGGAGATTGGCTATCTGATAGGTATCAGCAAGTTGTGTATGGGGAGCAATATCCTGGAACAGTGTGGGGGTCCCATTGTATAAAATCAGACCACATCCGAATTTTTGTGCTCAGAACTGGTCACCAGAATTTGAAGGGGATGAAGTAACTCTGGAGAGGGTGCAGAGATGGATAACAATAATGATATTAGCACTGTACAGTGTTGATTGAGGGCATGCAGACTGCAAAGTTTAGTTTATTGAAGACAAAAGGGGGATATGATCAAGACATTGGAGCTATTTGAGGGTTGTTATTGTGCTGACACTAAGATTTTTCATATGGCAGAATGAGGGGAAGGAACAATTACAAGGATCATCCCTGGAAGTTGTGGAGGGTGGTGGTGATTAGGGGGATGAGAGGTGGTTTTTTTGCATGGAGAGTGGTGGGAGCATGGAGTGCATTGCCTGAGAGGGGGCAGCGAATGAGTTTGAGGAGTGGTGTGATGGACTTTGTGTTGACCTCCCACAGTAAGTCATGTCATTCCATATAGGTCAGAAAATAATAATTTTCTGCATACAGTCCTTCAATTTCTGCAAATTCATTAAGCCTTCATCCTCTCTAATTCCTTTGGCTCATTCCTTGCACACCTAAAGCACTTTCTTCCTGTAGTTTCATGCCTACTTTACAATTAAAGTTTCCCATTACAATTTGACAGAGACATGTACTATCTCTGAGAATGTTGGAGAGATCTTCATGGAAACTGTTAATTTCTTCATCTGAATGACTGGAGGTGGTTGCATATATTTGTATTATACTTAAATCACACTGCTTACTGATTTTCAATCTAAGAGTTGTAATTTTCTAGGAGATTGGTTTAAATTCAAGAATGTTATTTTTCCATCTATTATGGACCATAAATCCAACTCCTCCTTGACCATGATCTCCTCCAGCAATATGTAAAATACAATTGCTTGTTTCACTAATTTTTTTATTCTATTCTTGGTTTAGAAAGTCCAAGAATATCCATACTTGTTTTCTGGTATGCATATTCTCTTTCTTGCCATTCTGCCTAGTGCCACCAAAAACCTAACTCTTTTACTGTCTTTTGTCTGATTTCACTCATCCTCAATATCTACTTTTTCAGAGAAATGTTACGATTCACAAGCATGTCACTTCCAAGTTTATACTTTCTCATTATTCATACTATCAACAACAATCTTTTCAGCATTCTACAGGCATATCTATCAGATTCCCAACTGTGGATTGTTTTTGGGAAATTCACATGGTTCAAAATAATCTTGAAAGATACCTGTGGCATGATGTAAACAATAAATTACCCGATAACCACAGTTATTAACTTTAATGAAATGAAAGTACAGATATTTTGTACTGAAAATAACAGTACATAATCAGTGCATTGAAACAAACAAATCAAAGAAACGGGAAAATCAAGGTACTTACAGCAGTCGGTGGTTTACCAATTAAAAAATTGCTGCATGTTAGAAATTAATATTAATAAATATATTTTTCATAATACAGTATGTACAATATTTTAATATTATTTATTAATATTAATTTCTAGCATGCAGCAACAGTCTTGAATTGGTAAACCATCAACTGCTGTATGTACCTTGTATTTCCCATTTCTTTGATTTGCTTGTTTCTATGCACTGATGATGTACTGTTATTTTCAGTATGAAATATCCATACTTTCATTTCATTAAAATTAATTACTGTGGTTATTGTGTAATTTATTGTTTTTGGCTCAAAATACTTTACCTATGAGCAACCCAAAGCAACCCCCCCTCCACACACACACACACACACACTTTGTCTTGTGTGCACAAACAACAAAATGCAGCAAGAAGCAAAATTTTAAAAACAAATTTGCATAACATTGTATACTTTATGCTGGCTATTCCAATATCCACAATATTTCCACTCAATCAAATAAATTCATAAATATCTTTACTGCAGTTCCACAGTAAACATTCTGTTAATCATATTTTTTATCCCTTAATAATTTGGTGTCTAACTTTATATATAATAACTCGACATTATCCTGTTATGAGGATATTAAAAATGTCTTTATACACTATAATGGTTATTTAAATTTTGTATTTTTTATTAGCCTTTAGTTCTGTTATTAGATCTCCATAGAATCAGGATTCGTGATGAAAGGTCCTTGCTATCAAACAGTGCTCCTCACCATGTAATTAAAAAGCTGTTTACTGATTCTGCACTTATTATATTTATGTAATAATTCCACTTGCCAACCACTTTCAAAAATAAAAAAAAAATAAAAACTGTTCTACACTACCTTGTGCACAACTTCCTAGGGTGGCATCTGTCTGTCACTGTCTTACTCCATTTTTACTGTATAAAAATTCTTATCTTCATTATTCTGGCACAAATCCTTCACCTGCTTATGTCTCAATTATATTACTAGCCATCTACTAGGCTCTGTAGATGGCATTCTCACTATGTTCTAATATCCAACATTGCTTCTTTCCAAAATATCAATGCCATCTAAAAAACTAGGTGACCAGATTTATAGAACAGTTCAAGTGTGGTCTGATCTTGTATAGTGAAACTAACCTTCCTATTTCTGTCCCTTATCTCCTTGATATCCTACAGTACATTCCTACCAACTGTATACAGGGTGATTCAGAACTCTTGGGCCAAACTTTAAGGGGTGATAGAACACACCTAAACAAGTACTTTTCTTCATACAATGCATGGTCCGAACTCAAGCTGTGAAGCGCTAGAGGGCGCTTTCCAATGAACACATAAGCGTTGGTTTTTGCAGTCATTATTTCTACCGTTGAGTGCAAAAAGGATGGATTCTTTCACAAATCAGGAGAAGGCTGACATGCATTTCATTTACGGAGCTGCGAATGGGAATGCGAAGGAAGCCCAAAGACTGTACTGAGAGCTCTTTCCGACAAGACGCATGTCTGATATCGTAATACCTTTCAGCAATTGCACTGGTATCTGTGCGAAATAGGCTCCTTTGTCAGTGGCATGTAGGATACAGGGCGTGCAAGAAGGGTGAGAACTCCACGTGTTGTAGAGGAAATTCTACGTAGGATTGCAGATGGTCCAGAATGTAGCACACGAACAATTTCCCATGCCATGCATATGCCCCAATTGACGGTGTGGCAAGTTCTACGAGATGAACGATTACACCCCTACCATGCACAGAGGGTGCACGCCTTGACACCTGCAGATTACCGACCTCATATGGATTTTGCACAGTGGTTCCTGCAGCAGACTGCAGTGCAGCCGGACTTTGATACACATGTCTTATTCACTGACGAATGCACCTTTACATGTGAGGGCATTTTTAATACCCACAATTATCAAGTGTGGGCGAGCAGAAATCCACACACCACACGTCCACATTCATACCAGTGGTGTTTCTCCATAAATGTTTGGACTGGACTCCTACGTGACCATTTAATTGGCCCATACCTTCTGCCAGCACGACTGAATGGGAGAACGTACCTCGTATTTTTACAAGAGGTCTTGCCAGAATTACTGAACCCTGCTCTAGCAAACATTCAAATGTGTGTGGTTCCAACATGACGAGCGCCACCCCATTTCAGCATGGATGTGTGGAACGCCTTGGATGCAACATTTCCAGGACGATGAATTGGTCGGGGTGGACCCACCGCTTGGCTGCCACGATTGCCCAATCTCTCATGTCTGAACTTTTTCCTATGGGGCCATATGAAAAGCCTGATCTACAATAGCCCCATCGATTCCAATGAGACCTTATTGCCAGGATTTCTATTGCCGCTGCCAATGTACACCAATCATTACGTTGAAGGTGTGAAACCTGCATTAATGTTGGCCGTTGCTCTTTTGAGCAGTTTCTGTAATTTGTTCAATAAAATTCTTCAATTTATGTTCTGTAATTTTTGCAATTGTTTCAAATCTCCTCTGTCATTCTTATGTTTCTTCATTTCCTGACACAGTAGTTGCTAACTACTAGCTCTTCACTGCTTGAGTTCGGACCATGCATTGTATGATGAAATGTGCTTGTTTAGGTATGTTCTATCGCCCCTTAAAGTTTGGCCCAAGAGTTCTGAATCACCCTATACTGTTCTATCCTTGCCTTCCAGATTTCAAGACCTTACACTTTGTAAAGATGAATTGGTATTCCCCTGTCTCTTCAAATCTCCTGGAGAACCATAACATCAGATCAGTTCTTTATTGCTGTCCCAAACTTTACATGATCTGCAAAACAGTTGCAAATCTTTAAGCTTCCAATATCATTAACATATAATTTAAATGACAGTGGCCCTTAACGGGGGTCTCCTATGGCTTACCGCTGATATATTTCCTTGTTGGGATACCTCTCTCCTTATATGCAATTTGGTAATATTTATCAGACCACAAAGCTGTTATCTAAAGTCCCAATGCCTTTGTACAATCTCTCCTTTATCCAGTACATTAAATCAGCAGTATATTAAATAATTAATTTGAAACAGAAAATCATCAGATTAGTGCTCTAAATCCTAGAAGTCGCAACACTTTCCAGCAGTTTGTTATAGTAGTGTTTGCTACAATGACAGTCAATTGTATATGGGAGACAATATTCAATGACATGGGTATAAACAGGAACTAATAAGATGATACAGTTAGTAAAGTAACAGAAAGAGTACAGCACTTAGTCAAATCAATCAACTAATTCGACTTCTGTGCTCATTTGAACTTATTACAGGGTTTATTGGAATATATACAATACATATAAATAATTAAACAACACATTTAATTACTTCTATATTTCATCTTTTTTAAGACATCATCAGGGAAGCAATATTAAAATTGCAAAAACACACAAATTTGCATAAACACAAAGTTGGGAAGATTAGACTGAATGCCTAAAGTCCTATGAGGGGGGGTCCCCTATGGACACTGTTGGCTAGCCTTAGTTGTGTTGGGTGGGAAGCCTAAGAATTAGTTTCCCAAATCTTGGGAAGTTTAAATAAACCATATTTATTAAGATTAGTGCAAAGGTATCGAAGGCATGGTCAGCAAGCCCTGACTGGCCATACTTATGGCAACATATGTATTTTTTTATGTTCTTCCAAGCAGATGTTAGCAGATCACCCAGTTTGACCATAATAAAGTCAAACTGGGAGATAAGGTCAAAGTTGCAAGTGCTGAACACTTCTTCATTTGCCAACCTTTCCTGTCCAATGGCTACAATGCCAAAAAGGTCAACAAATTAATTGTTCCTCCTATCTCCTCTCAACATTTTGATAATAGTAATGCTATCAATTGTTTCTTATATCCAGGGCACCTCAGAAAAAAATAGCTAGAACTCTAAAAAAAAAAAATTTGCACGGTTTTCAAACCTTATCTAAAGCTGCCTACCCTCATCTGCTCTCCCAAGAATCCTCTATCAGCTCCTGGTGTTTCCTTTTTCCTGCAACTTATCGTATTATGGTCGTCAAACTGGGAGATTGATTAATCATCCTAGAAGAACATTAAAAAATACATTTGTCTCTATCATAAGTATGGTCGGTCAGAGCTTGCTGACCATGCCTTGGATACTCTTCACAGAATCAAATGGAGAAACTACTATGCTTCACTACAAAAAAAATGAAAATTTGAAAGACTTTTTTTAGAATAAACAGCAGAATTAAAAAAATCGACCTGATCGTAATAAATATGGTTGTATTAAACTTCTCAAGATTTGGGGAACTCTGATTCATAGGTCTCCCACCCAACACAGTTAAAGCTAGCCAACAGTGCCCATAGAGGACATCCTCATAGGACTTTAGGCTTTCAGTCTAATCTTTTCCACTTAGTGTTTATATAAATTTGCATGTGTTTTTGCAAGTTTAATATTGTTTCCCTGATGATGTCAGTGACTGAGATGAAATATAGGAGTGATTAAACGTTTTGTTTAATTATTTATGTGTTGTATTTATTCCATTAAACCCCATAATTAGCCAAATCAAGTTGAGAAAAATCCTGAGAAGTTTCAGATATGTGTGTGATATGAATGAATGATCATGGAAAGATATTAGATGATGATAATGGTAAACAAGTACTGAATATATAGTCAAAATATTTAACAAGCAATTTGACCGTGGAATGCATTGCTTATAGAATGGTGAGAGTGAGAACGGTCAGTGAGTTTAAGGAGTGGTATGATAGACTTTGTGTTTCCTAGGAGGGACCTCCCATGATTAGTCTTGGTAGACTTTGTGTTTCCTGGGAAGAACCTCCCTCGATAAGTCTTTTGACCCCTTGGAGGCCTAAATAATTATAATAATAAATGTATTTGTTCTGTATTTGTGGAGCTTTTGATATGTTAGTGAATGGTGGTAATTGATGGGATCTGAAGCTCAACCAACACATTGGCAGACTACTTCAAAAAAGTTTAGACACTGCTATGATAAGGAAGAAATTGATATGGGATGGTGCAGGGGAAGAATCTTTTTTCCATGTCATTTTAGGCATCTATACCTGAGGGCTTGCACAGATATCCATGATTCAGCCAGATTTGAGTCTACAGCTTAGTTGCATGAAAAAAAAAAAAAAAATGTGTGACCAGACATCCTGTGCAGCATTAACAAAGCAAACAAAGAGGGTAAATATTCCTTGAAGTTGCATAAGAATGTAATGAGCATGGGAGTGAAGAGTCAATTTTTTTTAATATGGAAAGCAATAGGTGAGTAGAATAAGTTGGTAGAAGTTGTTGGTCTGGAGATGGCTTGAAATTAAAGTTTAATGTGAAAGATGTTACTGTTTGAGTAAGCTCACTTTTCCTTTCCTATGATGATTATTCTGATTTCATGGAGATCTGTTAATAACAATCAGCTCCCTCCCTCTTTCTCTCTCTCTCTCTCACCTTCGATGCTATGTATTGTTTATCGTTATTAAATGTCACTACCTACAGTTCAAAATTTAAATTCTTTGTAGAGATGCTCTTCAAAGTCTGTTGGATAAGCAAGGGCTTGATATTAATAATGTCACCATATTCTTGAATTCTTCATTCACTCCACTTTCCCCACATATTGAAGTTTTTAGACTAGGTGGAAGTCATCTTCATGTGAGTGGTAAGTAGAGCTAAATTTATTGTTTGTTATATAGCAGAATTTACCGCTATCTAGAATAATTGTTTCAAAGTTTTAATGGAACTCATAATAGTAGAGTGAAACACATTAGACACAATAATTGATTGAAAATTAGAAAAGATTTTGTACTGAAAATTAACAGCACATAATCATTGTGGAACATCAGTTTGTTCTACACTGATAATGTACTGTTAATTTTTTTTTTTTTTTTGTTAGTTTCAAAATATTTGTTTGCTAATTTTCAGTAAAGTACTGTGTGTAGTATGTTTCACTCTAAAGGGTGTTTCAGAGTGAAACTGATTCTAAATCTTTATGCAAATTTTATGCGTAATAAGATTTAAAAACTAAACATAGTTTAAAATATGAATTGAAACATTTTGTTACACAACTCAAGTTAAGCTACATCCATCTTGATGACCCATTCCAAGAAATAGATAATGTGTTCTTTAGAGAATTGTTACAGCATTATTATTATTAATATGAACATCTGACCTCCATGGAGTCAGACTCATCATGGGAAGTATACACTATTGCACACAATGCTCAACCAATTGTGCCTTAAACTGATTCAGTGTGTCTACATTCACAAAACACTCAGGCAATGCATTCCACTTACCAACCAATCTCCATGCAAAGAACCTTTTCCTCACATCCTGCTTATACAGTTTCCAGTGATGGTCTCCTGTTCTATCCCCCTCTTGCATTCTGTGAAAAATCTCTTCCATGTCAACCTAATAACAACCCCAGACTAACTTATATGTCTCAATCATACTCCTCTCTCTCTCCTACTCCTATTCATGAGGCTTTGCGGTTTACATTCTCTCAATCTGTCCTCATACTCCACTTTCCAAAGACTACTGACTGCCTTTGTGAATCTTCTTTGGACCCTTTCTAAATAACCTCATCACCATGAAAACATGGTGACCAAATCTGTTCACAATAATTCATATGAGGTGTGATCAAGGCCTTATTCAATGGCATCATAACCTCTTTATTTCTACATGTCGGAGTCCTCCACATCGTTTCCATTATCCAATGTGATGTCTTCATAACTTGTGCAATATGGACACCGAATTTCAGGTCATTGTCCACAATCACTCCCAGATCTTTCATCTCCTTGACCTCCTTTACTTTCCCTACAAAATGTATACTTTGCATCCCATCATTGCTTACCGAATTTCAAAATGCTACACTTTGTAACATTCAGCTGACAGTTCCACTTGCTTGCTTATTCATACAATCAATTCAAGTCCTCCTGTATGGCCATAGCATCTGCTGACTCTGCATTGCTCTCCCTAATTTTGCATAATCTGCAAACGGTTGCATATCACTAGTCGAACCCATCTCAATATCATTAATATACAAATTGAAGAACAATGGTCCCTAAACTAATCCCTGCATCACACCACTAGTGAACTTCCTCTTTCAGGATACTGCAACCCCATAAACCACTTTCTGATATCTATATGACAGCCAGTCACTGATACAACTCTGAAGTCTGTTATTCAATCCTATCTGTTTCAGTTTACAGTGGGTGTTTCAGTTTTCTTGTGGCAGTCTATGAAAAGCTTTTGCAAAATCCAAGTATACCACTGTGTATGCATCTCCCTGTCCAAGGTATTTGTTACCTTGTTATATTACATAAGTAAGTTAGTAAAACACGATCTCCCTTTAACAATCCCATTGCTAAAGGGATTGTTAAAGGTGCTAATAACTAGTGGTGTGATGCAGGGATTAGTTTAGGGAACATTAATGTTCCCTAAACATTAATGAAAACAAGAACAACATTAATAACATTAATGTATATTAATGTTATTCTATGTAGTTATTAGTTTACTAATAACTACATAGAATACTATTGTTATCAACCCATTTCTGTATCCTATTTCTCACCAATCTCTTCATGCAAAGAACTAGTATCTTCACCACAACTCCAGATATACAGATTGGCCTATAATTTGAAGCCACAGCCTCATCACCTTTATGCACTGGAACAATTTTATCTTCTTACTACTCCCTTGGAACCTGTGCTGTTGTAAGCCTTATTAAACAGGCATGCCAATGCTACTGCCAATTCCCTGGAACATTCCCTTAAGATGGGTAGTGATATTTCATCAAATTTTATTGCCTTATTGACATCAAGTTTATTTATTTCCTCAAATACCTCCTGCTCACTCACCGTTAAGCCATCCTCTCCTTTGTCCTCTACATTTAGGTTCATCATGATTACACTCTGATGAAGATAAAATGCCCTGATAAATTGATTACTGAATACCTCAACAGTGTCTTCTGCAACACTTACTATTCTACGATTTTTATCCATTAACACCATCTTACCATGATCATTTTCCCTTCTACTTTTCACATATCTAAAAAAAAAAAAACTAGCATTTTTTTCTTTGCTTGATTTGGCAATTTCTGCTCATGCTGCACTTTTGTATTCCTTACTGAGTCACTCTCCTGGCTTGTTCTTTATACTCTTCATGTAACTGATTATTATCATTATTCATCTTATGCATCTCCAAAGTACCTTCTTCCTCCAAATTGCATGCTTAAGCCCTCATTCATACATTTCACACCTACCTTATTCAGCCTTTTTGTCTTCGACATGCATTCATACATTAATGCTGTTATATATTTCGTTGTCAGTTGCCAAGCAGCATTTATTTCCTTATTGCTAAACTCCTCATTCCATGCTGTGATAGTTATCTCTCAAGAACTTGAGAAATTCATTTTCCTTATTCCTAAATGCTATCTCTTAATTATAATCTATAGATGTTTAGCAAAATTTTTTAATTTAGATACAATTAAAAATTAAATACGTTTAATTTAAATTTAATTAAAATTTAATTACAGAAGTATAGATGAATCATATAAAAAATATTGGTATTACTATAAGATAGCTACCTATTTCCATTAACCAAGAGTGCTAACAAAAGTACATGACATGCATCACACATCATGTGACTTATTGCATTGCCAGAAGAAATGTTATTTTTATTATTATTATTATTCAGGCCTCCATGGAGTCAAAAGACTCATCGTGGGAGGCCCTTCCTAAGAAACACAGTCTATCAAGACTCATCGAGGGGAGGTCCCCCCCTCCCCAAGAAACACAAAGTCTATCATACCACTCCTTGAACTCATTGACCGTTCTCGCTCTCACCACTCCATCAGGCAATGCATTCCATAGTTCAACCACCCTCCATGCAAAGAAACCACTCTTCACCCTCTTGCTCACAGTTTCCTTTCGTAACTTCCAGGGATGGCCTCTTGTCATCACTCCTTCCCGTGTTCCAAGTGAAAGAACTCCCCAGTGTCAACCCTGTAACCACCTCTCAACAGTTTAAAAGTCTCAGTCACATCACCACTCCTTCTTCTATCCACCAAACTCTGCAGTCCACATTCCCTCAGCCGATCCTCATAACTCTCATTGTACAGTCATGAAACCATCTTTGTTATCTGCCTTTGTACGCTTTCCACAGTTGATTTATCTCCTTCAAATCCTGGGGACCAAATCTGAGAACAATAGTCCAAATGTGGTCTGATCAGGGTCTTATATAACGGAATGATAAGTGTTTTATTCCTGCAGGTCAGTGTCCTTCTCATTATTGCAGCAATCCTCTGTTACCTTCGCCACCTTTGCAATATGTCCCCTAAATTTCAGGTTTCTATCAATCATCAACCCCAGATCTCATGTCTCCCCTACTTCCTCCAGTATAACTCCTTCCATAGAGTATGCAGTGTCCCATCGATGTTTCCCAAACCTCAAGACCTTACATTTTGCTGCATTAAACCGAAACCCCCATTCATTTGCCCATTTCTCTAGCTTATTCAAATCCACTCGCAGGGCTGCCGCATCTGCACTATTACTAATAATCCTTCCCAGCTTCGCATCATCTGCAAACAACTGAATATCCTCTTGCAATCCACTGACAATGTCATTGATATAAAGTTTAAACAATATAGGTCCCAGTACTGAGCCCTGTGGGACCCCACTTGTAACCCTCTGCTTCGTTGAAACTGCCCCACCATACACAACTCTCTAATACCTATCGGACAACCAATCCTGAATCCGGTTGACCAATCTGACATCCAGACCCATGTGCTGCAACTTAAATATCAGCTTATTATGTGGCACCCTTTAAAATGCTTTCGCTAAGTCTAAGAAAATGGCAGTATATTCCTTTCCCTCATCTAATGCTCTTGTAACTTTATTATAAAAGGCTAGCATATTGCTAAAATAAGAGCGCCCCTTCACAAATCCATGCTGACTCTCACAGATAACATTACCCTCATCTGCTCAATGCTGTATATGGTCCTTCACTATTTTCTCCAAGATCTTAATAACTACTGATGACACAAAACTGGTCTATAATTAGACACTTCTTGTCTGCTACCGCCCTTATGCAATGGCACTATCTTACCTTCCTTCCATTCCATGGGCACCTTTCAGCAGCATCCAGAGTTTCATTGAAAAGCCAGATCAAAGGCACTGTCAGTTCCCTAGCACATTCTATCAAAACTCGTGGTGTAATACCATCCAGTCCCACAGCTTTACTGACATCTAGAGTACTCAGTATTTGAAACACACTCTCCTGCTGTACCTCTAAACCTTGAACCTGCCCTATCCCTCTAGCATTAAAACTGACTCCTCCAGGATGAAATACTCCAATAAAGTGTTCATTGAACAATTCTACTATGTCCGCTGCATTAGTCACTCTATTTTCATTTTTATCCCACAATATCGTTCTTCCACAGTCATTTCTCCTCCTACTATTCACATATCTAAAAAATTCCCTAGGATTTTCTTTGGATCGTAAGGCTAATTATTATTATTATTATTTCGGGCTACTCCAGGGAGTCCTTAGACTTATCGAGGGAGGCCCTAAACATCATGTCCACACAACTATTCTACATTCTCACAGTATCTATCATACCTTGCCTTGAACTCACTCACTGTCATAGCACCCACAACAGACTCTGGTAGCTTATTCCACTCGTTTACTACTCTAAAAGTAAAGAACCCAGCTCAAACACTCCTGCTAACCACACTCTTGCCCCACTTCCATAGGTGTCCCCTAGTTCTCCCACCAGCAGTCCTTATCTCAAAAATATCCTCTGAATTAATCCTATAGAATCCTTTTAGCAATTTGAATGTCTCAATTATATCTCCCCTTTTCCGCCTATCAACTAGTTTCTGCAACCCACAAATCTTCAACCTGTTCTTATATGGTTTATTCCATAGACCTGCTATCATCTTAGTCACTCGGCTCTGGATCCTCTCCACCTCCTCCCCATCAAGAAGGAACCGAGGTGACCAAATCTGGGCACAGTAGTCGAGATGAAGTCTTATTAAGGCTCAGTACAGAGTACAATAACTTGCTTGTCTCTGCTCGTCAAGGTATTTTTCAACAACCAAGTTAGTTGATGAGCTGATTTAGCTACTTTTGCAATGTGTCCCGTAAACTTCATCTCCCTATCCACCAAGTCCCTGGCCTCATGAATCTTCTGGAGTACAGTTCCACCAATGTGGTATACTGATGCTAATCTTTTCATCCCAAAATGCATAACCTTACATTTTGTCACATTAAATTGACATTCATTCTCCTTAGCCCAGAACTCCAATCTATCCAAGTTGTCCTGCAAGATTTTGACATCTTCTGCATTCACTATCGCCCTACCCAACTTTGCATCATCAGCGAACAAATGAACTGTTCCACTTAGATCCTTCCCTATATCGTTAATGAACAGATTAAACAGCAGTGGTCCAAGAACAGAACCCTGTGGCACACTGCTAGTCACAGGCCGTCTTTTGGACGCTACTCCTGAATAAACTACTCTTTGATATCTCTCCATCAACCACCCACCTATCCATCTCACCAACCCTACATCCATTCCCATATGTTGTAGTTTACAGATTAGAATTCCATGTGGTATCCTATCAAATGCTTTTGCCAGGTCCAGCAGTATCACTGTAAACCTATTTCCCTTATCCAGTTCTGCCGTCACCTTGTTATAAACCTTGAGCAAGTTACTGAGGCATGATCTACCCTTCACATAGCCATGCTGTCCCCTGTATGGTATCCCATTTTCATCAATCCATTCCTGTATTTTTCCCTTGACTACTTTCTCCAAGACCTTGACAATGACTTCTGATATGCTGATCGGTTGGTAATTTGCCACCATAGTCTTGGATCCTCCTTTATGCAGTGAAACTATTTTCCCATCTTTCCATGCCTTCGGAACTAAACCAGACCCGAGACTCAGATTAAACAACATGGTCAAGGGTACTGATAATTCCTTAGCTGCTTCACGCAAGACCCGTGCTGGTATACCATCCAATCCCACAGATGTATTCACATGAAGCTCCACTTCATTCATCACAATTCCCGTATCAACTAATGGTTCCTTCATTTTTTCAATGTCACCACCTGGGTGATATAGTTTTGCAAAGTGCACGCTCAGTAACTCCACTATATCGACTGGTTCACTGACCTCCTTACAATCGTCATTCCTTAAAATCATTTTGCCATGTACAGTTTTTTTTCTTGCTTGCAGCATATTGAAAGAACTGTTTGGGATTCTCTTTTGCTTGCATAGCTAGTTTCCTTTCATAATCGGCTTTTGCTGTTTTTACCACACTCGTTACCCTTCTAGCCTGCGCTTTATACTGTTCGTGTGCCTGCAGGTCACCCCTTTCTTTAAATTCCCTCCACAGTTGTTTCTTTTTTTACAGCGCAAGCTTAATGGTGTTATTCATCCATTTAACCCCTACTTCTTTTACTATTCGGACCCTGGGTATACAATCAGCCATAACCTCCTGTAAAGCCCTTGCAGTTGTACATGCCATGGCACTGATCAAAGCAATTTCCTAAGCTTGTCAAACTTGCCAGCACGGTAATTCCACATAGACCCTGTCTTAATCACAAATTCCACACCTTTAGCCACCTCCCAGGTCAAGACCTTATGATCACTCTCACCAATAGGTGGCAACATGGTCATATTCATTATAGTCAAATTGTAAGATGCTATTACCAGGTCAAGCACTCTCACACCCTTAGCATTTTCAATTACATGCTGTCTCAGATAGTTATCCCTTAATAATTGAATAAAATCCATTTCCTTCCTCACATGTGTCCTCTCCTCCTTCCAATCAATGTTACCATAGTTGAAATCCCCCATAATAATTACCCTTCTTCCACTCATTTCATCAATTTGTTTATGTATACTATCTCCACCATCTATTCCATCACCTGGTCTATAGCAGCACCCAACTGTATATTTTATTCTGCCAGTCTCAATCTCACACCAAATAGCCTCAAATGAGCTCCTTTCACTATCCTGCAATACATCTTCAATTCTCTTTGGCTGCAGTTCATCAGCTATCATCAATAACACCCCTCCCCCATTTTATTCTCTCTGTCCCTCCTAAACACACTATAACCTACACATTCTATCCCACTAACTATATCATCTTCTGTCAGCCATGTTTCACTAATGCCAATAACCTGTGGCCAGGAAGAGCCAATAAAGGCCAAAAATTCTTCCTTCTTGTTCCTAATACTCCTGCCATTAGTATACATGAAATGCAGTGATCCCTTTGTCCCACCCCTATCTTGATGCGTTATTCTAAATGTCCCATTCCCATTTTTTGTCCTTAGTGCTGACTCGGGTACATTATATACATTTTTACACTCAACTGTCTCACTGAAGTTTGCATATCCACTCCCCCCTCCCCCCCAATCTCCTCTCATATTCCAGTTTCGTCTTCCTTACCATACTAGTCACTCTTCTGGCTTGTGTCTTATACTCTTCGTGCATCTTCTCTTCTCCTGTCTCCTTATATCTCTTCCACAGCCTCTTTTTCGCATGCAATTCCTGTTTAATATTGTTTGTCATCCACTTTACTCCAAATTGTGTCCTCTTGTTCACTCGTGGTATACAACTTACCATTGCTGCTAATAAAATATTCTTTCATAATTTCCCACGCACTAATGATATCCTGGCCTTCCAATTCCTCCCTCCATGAAACTTCCCCAAGTTGACATCTTAGACTATTATAATCACCTGCCTTATAATTCCACATACATTCCTGTCTCTCTGATACTCCTGCATGTCTATTCATTTTCCAAGTCAAAACCATATGGTCACTCTCTTCAAGTGGTGGGAGAGATGTCATCTTAGTTATTATCAACTCTTCTGATGCTATAACCAAATCCAAAATTCTCGAACCTCTTGTTCCCTCTGTTACTTGTTGCCTAAGATATTTGTCCCTCAAGAATTCTAGAAATTCCATTCCCTTATTACTACATGCATCTTCCTCTCCTCAGTTTATACTACTGTAGTTAAAATCTCCCATAACAATCATTCTTCTTGCACCTGCCAAACTCAACTGTCTAAACATTTCCTAGTCCCCACCCTCTGTACTCCTGGATCTGTAGCAACACTCATTAAATATCCTGTCTTGCCCACCTCTACCTCACACCGTATGCTTTCAAAATCGTTAGTGTCACTGCCTATCAAAGTCTCCACTCTTAGAGGTCATAGGTTGTCACTTATCATAAGCAGTACTCCACCACCAAGCTTTCCCTTCCTATCTGGCCAGAAAATGCTGTACCCAGCGACTTCTGTTCCTGTTATTATATCCTCTTCTGTCAACTACGTCTCGGTGATCCCAATAATTTTTGGCCACGCTGATGCTATCTGCGCCACCAATTCCTGTCCTTTATTCCGGATACTCCTGGCATTAGTATATAGCTATTAGTTTGTCATTGTCTACCACATTTGACATCTGCAGATACCATATGGTCACTCCGATATCTCATCGATTGTGAGAGTTAAACTGTCCTGGACGAAGTGGTGAGGATCACAGATGCCCTTTCCACACAAGGGAAAGTAGTAGGACAATCATAAACATTCATGCCCATGGTGGGATTTGAATCTGCAGCCTCTTGGAGAGTGGATACACTAACCACTCAGCCAACCAGGCTGGTACATGTCTACTTGTTTACCAAGGCATTTTTTATGTTAGGAATCATTATGTATAACATTTACATAAATGTTAATTATCAGCATGAAAGTGGTGTTAGTGGTTGTCCTTTAAAAGGTCACGTATCTTTTGAGAGAGCTGAAAGAAATTTGTTTGGTAGTCTGTTGGTGGTTCCTGGTACTGGCATGGGGATTGTCATGTACAGAGTAGTAATATGCTGATTTTACTAACTTTAAAAGATCAGGTTAATTTTTTGAGAGATACATAGGGGTTCTGGAAAGTTCTGATAAACACTTAGAACAAAAATGAATTAATTTTATGTCTTCTTATATATCCTAAAAAAAAAGAGATATTTTCTGAAAAAACGATTTTTATAGGCAAACAACATTTTTGTTCTAGGTGTTTATCAGAACTTTCCAGACCCCCCACCCTCGTATAGGCCAGAGGTGTTTGGTAGTTTATTGGTGATTCTTGCAGACAGTATTTGTGATATTAGCATGGGTATTTTTGTGTTCTGCATTTTTTTTTTTTTTTTTTTTAGTTCGGTTTTTGTGACGGTTTCTTTCTATAAGTAGTTAAATAACTGAGTTTACTGAAATAAAGAGCCAAAAGACTTCACTTCAGTGGTGCAAAATTATTTAAATTAAGTGGATACATTATTTCAAAGCCGAATAGAGAAACTACAAGAGTTTCGTGCTGATTATAGAAACTATAAAAGTTTCGGTGAATCCAAGCGCAAGCAAACCCTTCATGACATGGATAGATAGACATCTAGGTCTACCTATCCACTGATGAGACCTCAACAAAGTTCGAAACCGGTCTGGGTAGTTACCCCCCCCCCCCCCCCCCCAATAATGTATAGCATCATACATGCCGCAAGGAGATGTGCTTTACATTATGGGGAAATACTAATGAAAGTGATCAGAAGCTTACTCCACCTTTACCATGTGTTGCCTCTGTCATGAAAGGTTTGCTTGTGCTTGGATCAGCTGAAATTTTTATAGTTTCTATATTCGGCTTTGAAATAATGTTGGATTCAATATCCACTTAATTTAAATAACTGAGTTTTACTAATGTTCTGTGCTAATTTTTGTTACTTTTTTTGTGTAGCTGTGATATTATTTGCTCTGTCATGTTTTTGTTTGGGTTGTTATTGTATTAATTTTATGTGTTGTGTATCATTTGTGGTGGTTCCTCTCCCTCCCTCTCGACATGTGTGCCATTTGGTTTTGTTGATTTTTCAGCTAGTGGAGGGAAATAACATATTTTACCTATTGTTTAAATGTTTTAGCAATATGAGCTTCTGTGATCTGTGAATTTTTTTAATGTTGCTCCCACCCATGAAAGATTATTTGCAAACCTATAGTACATTTGTACTGTTGGTGGGCTAAGGTTTTTTTTTGTGTAAATATATATATATATATATATATATATATATGTGCGTATTTTTTTTAATTTATTTATTTTTTTAAGAATATATGTGTATAGCTTCGAACCCAAAAAGTTTGAAGAAAAAGTAAAGGTTAAAGATTATGATATTGGTATTTTTGATCATCAGCATTGAATCATCAGGGTATTACATTATGCCTTATGTAATAGCAATAATCTTAGTAGTTTATAGCTTTTACTGTATTTATTCTGAGGACTCTAAGGTTAGAATAGTTCTGCTTAGCTAATGGAGTCCTATTAAATTGGTAGTACAAAGTGAGGATAGAAAAGCTTTTCTAATCGAAGGGTGCAACGTACTGTAGCGCAATTGAAAGAATGATGGTACGTTGCGCCCTTCAATTAGAAAAGTCCTATGTTCGATTCTTGTCATGACGGGAGGAATCTTTATATAGACTTTTTTCAATTTAAGGTGAGTTAGCCGATCTCATACAGAGGTTGCAGGATTTTTCCCTCCCCGGAAACTCTGGTTTTCATCCCTTATACAGACAAATTGGCTCTTCAGAACACACAATTTACAGACAAAAATACTAGCTGTTATGTATGGTGTTGGTGGTGGGCAGTAGATGGCGGTGATGTAGAGGTTCGATGTAGTGGTGGAGACGGAGAGTTGCTTGGTGTCCTCTCACGATGAGTCTTCGGACTCCTTGGCGGTGTCACAAATAATAATAATAAAAGCATAGCTTTTAAAATATATTATAGTACCAAGGTTATATATTAAATATTAATATAAATCTTCAACCTCTTACCATTTACTGCTGGATATAGATCTCCCTCATAGCTTTCTGATCATTTATGTCCATAGCTAATGTCCACCATCTCATATTAAATTTATAGATCATCCCTCTCTCTTGTTTTTTGGTGGACTTTCTTGGTCTCCATTCAGGATTAATTTGTGTATCTTTCATCTGTTAATCTGCTAATATGATTAGCCTATCTCCATTTACATGCTTTGCAGTACTTTACAATATTGTATATTTCAGTCACATCTCTAATTCTGTTATTTCTAATTACTCGTGTCTCACTTCTATCGGAACATTGGAATAATTGCAAAGGTCTGTTTTAGGACAGTTGTTATTTAATTTGGATATTAATGATATTGGGATAGGTTTAATTGGTGATATACAACTGTTTGCAGATAATACAAATCTAGGGAGAGTTATGAGGAATCAAGCAGATGTGACCTTACAGGAGGACTTGAATAGATTGTATGAGTGGGCAACAGCATTGAGCTGTCATTTCAGTATTGCAAGGTCTGAAATTTGGTAGGCAAAAATGGGATGCAAAGTATACATTTGGTGGGGAAACTTTAGAGAAAGTTGAGACCTTGGTGTGGTGGTGGACAAGGATCTGAAGTTTAGGTCGCATTGTACATGTGAAGACATCACATCAGATTATGGCAATGATACAGAGGACCTTAACTTGTAGAAATAAAGAGGCTCTGGTTCCATTGTATAAGGTCTCGATCGGGCCTCGTATGGAGTACTGTGCACAGATTTGGTCCCCTGGTTTTCATGATGATATGAGGATATATATTGGAAAGGGTCCAGAGAAGACTAGGATCATAACTTGTCTTTGGGATGGGGGATATGAAGGCAGATTCAGGGGAATGCACCTTGCAAAGCCTTTAATATAAATGTAAATAGGAGTAAGAGAGGTGATATGATTGAAACATTTAAGTTGATAAAGGGTTGTTACCAGGTTAATGAGGAAGAAATTTTTTGTACAATGGGAGAAGGGGCTAGAACAAGAGGAAGCAATATGAGGAGCAGGTTCTTTGCATGGAGAGTGGTTGGTGAGTGGAATGCTTTGCTTGTCATTGTGGTGAATGCAGATACATTGAATGAGTTTAAAACATGGCTGCTGACTGTAAAACGTTTGTATTTGCTGTGATGAAGCATAGTAGTTTTTTTTTTTTTTTTTTTTTTTCCCCCCAACTGATCCTATGCAAGGTATCCAAGGAATGGTCAACTAGACCTGACTAACCATATTATGATGGTCAATCAGGGTTAATGTATTTCTTGTGTTGCACCAAGAAATACATTTCACCAAGACATGTTGTCAAATCTCCCAGTCTGACCATAGTATGGTAAGTTGCAAGAACAAGGAACCTCTTAACAACCTGGAAGAGAGAGGGAAGGAAGTTGATCCTTAGGAGGGCAGAGGAGGGAAGCCAGCTTCAAATGAAAGCAGTGCAGAGTTTTTCTTAGGTGGCCTGGATAACAGGGTTTAGTAATAGCGTTACTGCAGTCTATATGTCGAGGAGATGGGAGGAACAGCTAACTTTTTGATCTTTTTGGCATTGTAACCATTGGACAGGATGTCTGGAAAATAATGGAGAAGAGTTCAGGTGTAAAGGAAACCTGGGTTAGAACAAAGGTTGGAGGCTCTGTGACAAGGGATTTTATGACACCATATTGTTCAGAGGGGAATGATGGGAAAATTTATCTATCTACATGTGTTGTTAGATGGATTTTCTGTACAGTAAGAAAGAAAGGGTGCCACTGGGCAGATGTATTTAGAAAAAGCAGGCTATTATTTTGTTTTTTCTGTACTGAATTGGATTCTGGGTTGTCTGTTAAGGTGGAGGAAAGAGTAATGTGTCTGAGCCACTTGGCTAAATAGAGAATACATCATAATCATATCTTAGCCATATAGAAAGTTTGAGAATGGCAATATCAAGAGCATGATTTTCAAAATGCTCCATATAGAAATTGGCCAGAAGATGGGAGGCGGGTCCATGGATGTGTTTATATAAGATATCCTTCTTCCAAAAGAAGTAACGAGTATGAATAGCAAAATTAAAATGATCACTAATGTTGGGGGGGGGTGCATTTTTCATTAAATTTAAAGTGTCAGAAAAAGATCATCATCATACGTATCAAGGATTTAAGCCTAGCATGGCCTATTCCGGCCTTAGAAGTCATCGTTGAATCGTTTAAGAGGACGTCCTGGTTTTCTTTTTCCTAGTGGCTTGTACTTTAAGGCTTGTTGTAGTCTTCCTGTTTTCATTCTTTGGACGTGTTCCATCCATTTATAATATCTTCATTTCTTTTGTGATCAAATAGGGTATACTTTGCAGTTTTTCTCATAAACTTCATTTCTGCTGTTGTTAATCTTTGTTCGTCTTTTTGTTTTATTGTCCAGATTTCGCTTCCATACATTAAGACCGGTAGGGCTAATGTATTGTATACTTTTAGCCTGGTTTGTTTTTGAACTAGGTTTGGTTTAAATATAGAGTTGATTACACCTGTTATTTTTAAATATTTAGCAATTTTTACGTTTATATCTTTTTCATTTTCATATGTGATCATACATCCCAGGTAGTTAAATGAATTCACCTGTTCTAAGATCTTGTTATCTATTACTATTTTAGTTCTTGCTGGATCTTGTCCTTTAAAGGCCATAGTTTTTGATTTTTCCATTTATATTATCATACCATAATATTTGGATATCTCATTTAGATGTCCGAAAGATGAAAAATATCTTTTTCTGACATTTAGATGTCAGAAAAAGATATTTGTCAATAAGGAGGTGACATCTAAGTTTGCCATGATATCTTTATTGTTTAAAGCCAAATTTTGGATTAAAGATTTAAAATAAGGAATTTTTTATACTGTATAAGATAGTGTTGGCCAGTAAGTGGAATTAAAGATTTAGCTAGCTTTTTCACTAATTTAAAGGTTGGGTTTATGAATTTTAGGTAATGTCCGCAAGGAGATGTGCTTTGCATTAGGTGAGCTACTAAGGGAAAGTGATCAGACTTACTCCACCTTTGCCACGAGTTTCCTCAGACCTGAAAATACTTCAAGCACAAACTTGACTTACCTGTCTGTTTGCTTACTTGGGAAAAAGGATTAAAACCAAGTTCATAAAATTGCTTGGTATCTTTAACACACACACACACACACACACACACACACATATATATATATATATATAGAATAAATATATATATAGAATAAATATTTAATGACTTAAACGAGGCAAAATATGAAGTTTTAATGAAAATGATACAACTAGTTTCAGCCTTTTACAGCCTTCAAGTATCCACTAAAGGTAGAACACAGTAATAAAAATCGAAGTTACAAAAAAACTGAGAATTACAGACAAAAAATGCAATAGATAATTGACATAAAAAAATTGTATTTTTCAAGTTGTTCTATCTAATGCGCTGTTTGTTGCATGCGAGCTTGCAAGTTCTCGTGAACGCCAGTATTGAACAACTGCAGCATGGCTATCAGGGATGTTGTAACTCAAATTGTTGTTCAAATGTTCAGGATTAAGGAGGATTTCCCTGGACTCACGATTTTCCTTTCAAACTCATCACTGCAGCGAAAAATGTTTTCGGATTTATCCCAGCAAACTGAGTGACTCTGTAGATCATCATGAGGATTGTTTGAGAAAAGAACATGACTGGATAGGGCAGATGCATGGGATATTTTATAGATGTCTCTCTTATGCTCCTCTATATGAAGTTCAACAGATTTGTTAGTCTGTCAAAAATAAGGAATATTACAATTGCACCACAACTTGTAAACACCTTGATATTTCAGGATGTGATGGAATAGGCTTCAGATGGCTTATAAGAGAACGGACTTTAGGGAGTGTAGTGAAAAATGTCCTGATGTTGTATTTTTTAAGGACTTTAGCCAATTTATTGGAGACTGAACTAATGTAAGGTATTGAGATGCTACCTTTAAAATCAGTAGTTTCCGTAGTACACTGCCTAGGAGGATCCAGAAGAAATTTCTTCATCGTTTTTTCAGAACATCCATTTTGTTTAAAGATAAGAGAAAGGTGATTAATTTCTTTTTTGAGCTCATCTGGTTCATTTAAAAGAGAGCATGCTCTGTGTAATGTAAAGGTAGAAATGGTTCCAAGCTTTTGTGGTGGAAAGTGATGAGATTGACAGTGCAGATATCTGTTGGTATGAGTGGGTTTTCTGTATATAGAGATTTTAAATCTATCAGAGCATCGTGTAAGAAATACATCCAGGAATGGAAGGCAGTTATTTCGTTCTAGTTCGGCAGTAAATTTTATATTAGAATGCTGGTTGTTAATATGATAAAGAAAATCCATGAGAGATGTGTGTCCGTGACTCCATAATATGAAAATTTTGTCAACATAACATCTCCAAAGTTTCGGCTTAAGTGAGAAGGACAATATGGCTTTCATTTCAAAATCTTCTAGGAAAATGTTTGCACTGCCGAACTAGAACGAAATAACTGCCTTCCATTCCTGGATGTATTTCTTACACGATGCTCTGATAGATTTAAAATCTCTATATACAGAAAACCCACTCATACCAACAGATATCTGCACTGTCAATCTCATCACTTTCGACCACAAAAGCTCGGAACTATTTCTACCTTAGGACACAGAGCACGCTCTCTTTTAAATGAACCAGATGAGCTCAAAAAAGAAATTAATCACCTTTCTCTTATCTTTAAACAAAATGGATATTCTGAAAAAACGATGAAGAAATTTCTTCTGGATCCTCCTAGGCAGTGTACTACAGAAACTACTGATTTTAAAGGTAGCATCTCAATACCTTACATTAGTTCAGTCTCCAATAAATTGGCTAAAAAAACAACATCAGGACATTTTTAACTCCCTAAAGTCCGTTCTCTTATAAGCCATCCGAAGCCTATTCATCACATCCTGAAATATCAAGGTGTTTACAAGTTGTGGTGCAATTGTACCTTACCTTACCTCAATACCTTACATTCGTTCAGTCTCCAATAAATTGGCTAAAAAAACAACATCAGGACATTTTTCGCTCCCTAAAGTCCGTTCTCTTATAAGCCATCTGAAGCCTATTCATCACATCCTGAAATATCAAGGTGTTTACAAGTTGTGGTGCAATTGTAATATTCCTTATTTTGGACATACTAACAAATCTGTTGAACTTCGTATAGAGGAGCATAAGAGAGACATCTATAAAAGATCACATGCATCTGCCCTATCCAGTCATGTTCTTTTCTCAAACAATCCTCATGATGATCTACAGAGTCACTCAGTTTGCTGGGATAAATCCGAAAACATTTTTTGCTGCAGTGATGAGTTTGAAAGGAAAATCGTGGAGTCCAGGGAAATCCTCCTTAATCCTGAACATTTGAACAACAATTTGAGTTACAACATGCCTGATAGCCATGCTGCAGTTGTTCAATACTGGCGTTCACGAGAACTTGCAAGCTCGCATGCAACAAACAACAGCGCATTAGATAGAACAACTTGAAAAATGCAACGTTTTTGTGTCAATTATCTATTGCATTTTTTGCCTGTAATTCTCAGTTTTTTGTAACTTTAATTTTTATTACTG
Source organism: Typopeltis vanoorti (assembly GCF_054136105.1). Lineage (NCBI taxonomy): Eukaryota > Metazoa > Arthropoda > Arachnida > Uropygi > Thelyphonidae > Typopeltis > Typopeltis vanoorti. The sequence goes on from NC_143566.1 coordinate 385,672, forward strand.
TGTTCTACCTTTAGTGGATACTTGAAGAAGGCTGTAAAAGGCTGAAACTAGTTGTATCATTTATATTAAAACTTTATATTTTATCTTGGTTTAAGTCATTAAATATTTATTTTTTAATATATATATCTCCAAAATTATTCACAGCATGCCTAGAAGAAATATTCAGACTTCTTGATTGGGAAGGGAAAGGTTTGAAGATAAATAGAAGCCATTTACGTGTTGCAGATGACATAGTTATCTTTATTTCAACTGCACATGAGCTACAGACCTATATCCGTGAACTTCAAATTGCTAGCAAAAGCAGCTGGCCTGAGGATAAACATAAAGAAGACTCAAGTTATGTTCAATAGCTATGTCCAGCCAGAAATTATAAAAATCAATAACAGTGAAATTAAACAAGTAGATCATTACATATAATTAGGAACAACAGATATCAATGGAATGAAATATCATGGACGAAATTAAAAGACTCACGATGCTTGGGTGGAAAGCATTTGAAAAACTACATTCAGTATTCAAAATCCAACTACCATTATTCCTCAAGAGAAAAGTTTTTAACTAATTAATTCTTCCTATGTTGACATATGGCTGTGAAACATGGATGCTAAAGGCAAAGGAAATTCAAAAATTAAAAACAACACAATTTAATGTGGAAACAAGTATCCTTGGGGTCACAAGACTGAATCACAAAAGGAATATGTGGATGAGAAACCAAACCAAAGTCTTTGACGTCATAGGAAGAGTGAAACATCGGAAGTGGCAATGGGCTGGACATATTGCTCTAAGACCAAATCAACAATGGACAAAAGAAGTAATGAATTGGATTCCATGAGAGGAAAAACGACCATGATGCCGACCTAAATCACAATATATATATATATATAAATAAATAAATGGGGCAGGGAGAACTTTAATAAAATAATATCTCTGCACTGCTTTCAAACCTCATTTGAAGCTGGCTTCCCTTCTCCCACTCTCCTAAGGACATACTGCTTCCCCTCTCTCTTCCTGGTGTTTACAAGGTTCCTTGTTCTTATGGCTTACCATATTATGATCAGACTGGAGATCTGCCAATATGTGCCTTGGTGAATAGAAGAAATACATTCACCCTCAAAACTATGGACAGTCAGGTCTAGCTGACCGTTCCTTGGATACCTTTCACAGGATGAGCTGGGAAAAAAATAAAATAAAACTGCTACTATACTTCATCACAACGAATTCAAACTTGATTCTTTTTAGAGTCAGATTTAAAAATTCAGTCTGATGTGAATCTAAATAAATGCGGTTGGGTTGAACTTCCAAAGATTTGGCAAAGTTTAATTGTTAGGTTCTCCCATTCAACAGCTAAGGACAGCCAAAAGCATCTATAGAGGGTGTTCCCTCTTAGGAGACTTTAGGCTTAAAATAGTCTAATTTCTTCCACATATTGTCGTGTGTTTTTTTGCATGCACATAATTAAACTTTGCCAAATCTTTGGAAGTTCAACCCAGAATGATTAACCCTGTTTAATTATTTCTGAGTTTTATTTATTCCATTAAATTTTGTTATGAGTATAAACCAGCACCTAAGCCTGATTGTGTTATTGACACAATACTTATTGTGCCTCTCCTTAAGCTGATTCACTAAGAAGCAGGTCATGACCACCTCTGGTAATCCATTCTATTCCATTTATTTACCACTCTCTAAGTAAAAAATCTAGGCCTCATGCTCTTGCTAATCACATTCTTAAATAGTCTCCCTGGGTGATACACTGATCTTTCCTGTCCAGTCATGTGTTGAAAACATCTGCTTTATGAAACCTTTTTGTAATGTATGTTTCTATTATATCCCACTTTTTCTATCTGTCAGGTAAACTTTCTAACCTACAGATATTCAATCTGATCTTCATAGGGAGCACTGCATAGCTCAGTCACCAGTTTGGTCACTTACCTCAGAATCTTCTCCAACATTTCTACATTCTCAAGAAACTTAGGTGACTCAATGTGTGCACGATAGACCAGATGTACAAAGCCTTATAATGAAAGATAATGCTTTTTTTATTGTTATTATTTCTGCTTATCAATGTGGTTTTCAATATCTACATGATTGACCTCTTTTGCCTACTTTTGTAAAATGTCCTCCAAACTTCAACCCTGTCCATCATCCCAAAATCCCTAGCGTCCAGAATTTCTTGCAGTCCACTTCTGCACATGTAATAGGTAGCCTGTTGTAATTTCATTCTAATGCGTTTAACCTGAAGTGACAACCATTATCCTTTTCCCTAACTGAGAGTCTGTTTAAACTGTTCTTCAGGATCTCTACATCACCATTATTAACTGTTGCCCGTACCAGTTAATCATCAACAAACAGTATATTCCTCCTTCACATATCATTCTCAGTATCATTAATGTGCAAACTGTACCAACACAGGTGCAGAGTGAATGTGGCATATGACTGCTCCTACCAAAAAGCTAAGTGAGCAGCGGTATGCCACAGAATTAGTCATCCTCTTATACATGTCATCGGCTTTATAACTGTTCCCATTTTTATTCAATTTATGTAACAGAGTTCCATGTGGTAACAGGTTGCCTCTGCAAAGGCTTTCTGTCTTTGATCTACCTTTTACAAAATAGTGCTGTTCCCCATAGAATATTGTATTCCCATCGACCTATGCCTGAATTCTATGTTTGACTAACATCTCCAATACCTTAATGTTACTCCTGAGATACTGATCAAATGATGGGGGGGGGATAACAGTAATAAACTTTAATTAAATGTCTGAGCTTTTCATTAAAGTTTATTACTGTAGTTATGTTTTTTTTTTTTTTTTTCATTGTTTGATTGTTATGTCACTGATACCTTTAATGATTAGACTCTTGAGATACTGATATCTATAATTAGCCACTTCTTTTTTGGAACTATGAAGAACTTCAAACCACACATCAAATTAGCATCTGACATCCCATCCTCTATCACAATCTGAATGTATGAAGCTCCCTACAATTGTAACAAGAACTGCTTGGAAGATAGAAAGATTGTTAACATCTGCCTCATAGAATACATAAAATACATTAGCTCTCATCATTATAGCAAATCAGGTCCTGGCAATCCATGCATCTCTCTCTCTCTCTCTCATTTGATTTGCATTATACAAATCACCAGAATTTCTAGATTATCATGTCCATAACGTTCATCTCTAAGTCAGTCTTCATGGAAGTTCTAATAGCCTTTCTTACTTAAGTACTTGTAATGTGCTTCAATTCTTAGCTAAGTCAATTTTTTCCATAGAAAAAAGGAACTTTTTTTTTTTCTTTTAGTCTTTCTTTTCCTATCATCCACATCTCTGGGTGTTATGAAGTTTTCTGCAAATAAAATAAAAAAAAAAAATTAGGAATTCCTGTTTTTAAGGTAGAAGATAAAATTATTCAGAATTTACTTTACATATAATTACTAATTATTTTAACAAAACTAATAAAATTCTATTTCCCTTTTAGCTGTATCTAATTTGGAATCATTAAATTGTGGAGATGTTTTGTACAATTTAAGACAGCCAGCAGTGATGAGTGCATCTGTGAAAGATGATCGAAAGAAAGGATCAGCAGTAAGTCATCAGATTAATTGTTTTTTGGTTGTATGAGAGAGCTATTAGAATTACAAACCACTAATTATAACAAGCTGATAACTACTGATGGAAAAAAGCTGTCTTGTTACATATAGTTGTACATATACAAAAGAGGCAGAAGGTAACTTTTCATGTCTATTCCCTTTGTTCCTGATGCTCCAAGCATCAGGAACAAAGGGAATTAGTTTATTGCTCTTGGTGAATACATTTTATCCCAAGCTTATTGGCATCATTAAACCTGCCTCTCTTGATCAGATGTAGTAGTAACTGGAATTGAGTGTAAAGGGTTGAAAGTTTAATAAATTTAGTTTAATCCTTTATCCAAGTGTGAGCAAACAAAGTTTGCGCCTGAAAGTATCTTCAGGACTGGGTTAAGGTGGTACAACACCAGGGCAACTCGTTGCAAAGGTGGAGCAAGCTACCAACAATCCTATCTCAGTATCTCCTATAATGCAAAACACATCTCCTTGCGGATATGTCTATTGTTATGCATTAAGGGAAAGGCCACTACCCAGACTAGTTTCGACCTTTATTGAGGTCTCTTCAGTGGGAGCCAGGCCCAAGTGCAGATATCAGGCAGAAGCATTAGTAGGTCATCTCCATCTATAGGAATTGCCAATTGGTATGCCACACTTTTTTAATAATTTACTCTGGATTTAGAGAAAGATGTTGAAAGTTTATTTTTCACTTGGTTAGGGTATAATAAATTTAGTTTAATCCTTTATCCAAGTGTGAGCAAACAAAATTTGTGCCTGACAGTATCTTCAGGACTGGGTTAAGGTGGTACAACATCAGGGCAACTCATTGCAAAGGTGGAGCAAGCTACCAACACTCCTATCTCAGTATCTCCTATAATGCAAAACACATCTCCTTGCGGATATGTCTATTGTTATGCACTAAGGGAAGGGCCACTACCCAGTGTAAAGGGTATAGTATTTTTAGGAAGGACAAAAGAGTTAGGAGAGGAGCGAGGGGTGCTACTAATAATATCAGATTTCAGTTCAGTTACAGTAGAAATTCATGAAAATCATAATAGTAATAATGTCCTATCTAGCAATGAATTTCAGGCAGTCTGGTATGAAGTGGAGGATGATGAAAGGCATTGAAAATTACTCTGGTACTAAACGAGCAATCATTATGGGTGACTTAAAGTTTCTTAACATTGATTGGGTAGCAGTGAAAACTCTTAAGAATGAAGTAGAATTTATTGGGCTGTTGCAAGACAACTTGGATTCTCGTCATGACAAGAGGAATTTTTATATGTTTTTTTTTTTCAGTTGAAAAAGTGTTGAAGATGAGTTAGCTGATCTCATACAGAGATAGCATAGGTTTTGTTTTTTCTCCTCCTCTAAAAGTGGGTTTTTCATCCTGCATAAAGACAAATCAGCTTTCAGAACACATGCAATTTGCAGACAAAAAATACTACTGGTGTGGTGGTGGGCAGTAGATGGTGTTGGTGTGGATGATGATGGTAGTGGCAGTTTTGTTGAAGTTGGTGGATTAAGTGGTGGAGACAAAGAGTTGTAGAGTAGGTGCCCTCCCTCGATGAGTCTTTAAGACTCCTTGGAGATGTCATGAAATAATAAAATACAACAAGAACATAGATACCACTTGCTATGGAGCCAGACTCACTTTTCACATAACCAGTTCACATATACTCAATCATGTGAACTGGTTCTGGACTTGTCTTTGCCAAATAGTTGTATATTTTAAATAACATTATTTAAAATCCTTTTCATTATATAGAAGATACATCTAAGGTAAGCTGTGAAAATAAGCATAGAATATTTGCTCACTTTTAGGGTGAGCAAGTGTCCTATGCTTATATTCTATGTATCGGAAAAATGAAAAAAAAAATTGATTGTGCTTTGCTTACAATATAATTTTATTAACAAAAGAAACCAGTAATTATAAAGATAAATTAAAAATGTCACAATTTAATTAAATACTGTACTACATCTATACAGAAGTAGAAATACAAATTAAAAAACTCACTAAAACAAGAACATAGATACCACTTTCTACGGAGCTAGACTCACTTTTCAAAATGTACTCAGTCACATAAACTGGTTCTGGACTTCTACACAGATGTACAGTATTTAATTAAACTAGGCCAATTTTTGTCTTTATAATTACTGGTTTCTTTTGTTAATAAAAATATATTATATTCGGTAGTCACATGGGGGTGACTAAATTTATGAATGTTCCATTCAAAAAAATTTCATGCTGAACTACAAAGCAGGATATGACCACCTGAGGAGTATCCTGGGTTCTGTGTCATGGTAACAGTTGTTGAATGGGAAGAGTATCGACTTTGCATGGGAATTGTCTGAAAAATACTTAAATGATGAAATATCAAAGTGCGTCTCTAGTGTTCTAAGAAAAAATAGAATAGGAGTGAAATGGATGTATAATCTAATTAAGCAAGAGATTCATAAGAGAAAGATGTGTAAGAAATATTGTATATGCATAAGGAATATGCCAGTTATGATGATTATAAACAGCAGGCCAGAAGAGTCGCAAGTTCTACGGAAAGCTAAGTCTGAGTATGAAAAGAAATTGGCTCTGCAAGTAAAAGAAAGAATAAATTTGAAAGAATAAATCTACTGATCGCAGATGGTATGTGGGTGACTGATACAGAAATGATTGTTCAACTTTTATTTATTTATTCGTGTGGGGGTTCCCCACGTTCCTCGGCCGTCCAATAGGACTGGTTGAGCATCCTAGTGAGGGTGTATTTTATGACTGTAAATCTGTGTGTGTGTGTCCACAGGCCAGTTTGCCTATTCTGAGGGATGAAAAACCAGAGTTTCTGGGTGAAAAAACGCTCTATCATGGATGGGAATCGAACCCAGGTCTTTCTGACCAAAGGGCTTCGTCTATGCCGACAGCTACGGAGGCTTTATTGTTCAACTAACGAGCAGCCATTTTTGCTAAAGGCTGTCAACCTGATATATGCAACATGGAACTCACCACTACCTCTTCACCGTATGAGGAAACTCATGTATGAGAAGGAAGTACTAGAGCTCTTGCACAAACTGAATAGAAGCTGTTGGGATATCAGCACATGTGCTAAAAGTGTGTTCAGCTGAACTGGCTATTCCTTTAACAGGCTATTTAATTTAAGTCTCAGAACAGGAAAGATTCCACAGGAGTGTAAAGAATGTCTTGGTAATCTCATTTCACAAGGGTTGTGCAAAGACTGATGTATCCAACTATCGATCAATCATTATCTCAAGAGTAGTGGTGAAGATTTTGGAAAGTTGGTTAGAGCTTCATTCAGAATCATGACCTTCCCTTAGCAAACCAATGCAACAGACATCATTGGTTTACTAAGGGAAGGTCATGATTTAGTAACTTGCTCTCATTCTATAATAATGTTATCACTGAGTTAAACAAGGGGAATGGATACACCATGATAATTTTGGATTTTGCTAAGGCTTTTGGCAGAATACAGCATGGAAGACTGTTGCATAAATTGGAGAATATGGATCTTCAAATGTGTAGGAAGGCTTATGTGTTCGTTGTACATGTTGATTAATTTTAACAGTATAGATGAGAACACAGACTTATAAGAAAATGACTATTTATTAACTTATTGCTGATATTTCGCTGGTATTCTATCCAGCATCTTCAGAGCACAAAACCAATTTGTCACAGTATGCAAGACAACAACAATCCAGTATAACAATGGGACTAATTTGAACAATTGTAACATACAACACGAAGACTAAAGTCCTAATTAGGCACCATCTACATTGAGGGAGATAAAAAAAACATATATATTTATATAATAATAATAATAACAATGAAAAAATAGAAAGAGAAAGAAGATATTAATTTGGTCTTAAGATGACTGTCTCCCAAATCTTTGGCAAATTTATACAGCCATACTGTTGAGGTTTGGAGTATGTTTCGAGGCTTCTGTTGATTCCAGGAACAATCTCTCTTACTTATAAAAGCTTCTGTGCAGCACTTTTGGTTTTTTTTCCAATTGATCCTGTGTGCAGGGGTATCTAAAGCATGGTCTGCTAGACCTGATTTGCCAAAGTAATAGTGCCAGATGTATTAATGTTCACTGAGGCAGATGTCTGCAGTTCTTCCTGTCTGTCAATAGTAAGCTTGATCACACAAACTGTTCCTGTATCATTGCTATTTTTTCATTATTATTTTCTGTTATTAAATTTGAGTCATACCATAAATTCTTGTAATGTTCTAAATTAAAAAAAGGTGGCAATTTTGTTCCATCCGACAATATTGTTCGAGCACAACAAAACAATAGTATAGTGAGTTTTTTTATGACCAACAGTTTTAACAATAATTTTTTTTTTTTTTTTTTACCTTTTTGAGCAAACAGTCTTGTTTGAGGGAACCTCAAAAGTTAGTGGCACTTCATCCATATTAACTAGCTGTGAAATTTCAAAATTGTCTTGTTTTCACAAATTCATCATTTATGATGAATTTGTGAAACTCAATACTTTTGTTTTCGAATTCATCTGGCATTTTTTGTGATATTTTCATTTTTGCATGCATACATAAATAATTTTTCTTCATAAATCTAAAGCACCTTGATGGTGATCCTGTAAAATAGATTTATTTATTTATTTAGTGTATGGCTCACACATGAAAAGTTACATCACATTAATCCTTAATATATATGAACATGCACAATAATAAGACACAATACAATCATAAAAGTGACACTCAAGAATAGGCTACAACTCTATGTCTAGGTTGATTATCTAGTATTATGCAGATTATCAACTGCACTTGGTGTAGCATGGATGAAGTCCAACAGGCACATTGGGTACATGCTACTGTGATATGATTAATTGTCTGGCGGGGTGACCCACAGTCGCACCTCGGTGAGGCAATCATGCCCCATTTGTAAAGGTGGTCTGCACATCTGCCATAATTGGTGTGGATTCGGTTAAGGGTAGATCAAGTTTTCTGAGGTAGGTCAAAACCCGATGAATTGGGTCCACTAATTCATGGAAGTCCCGTGTTGAAGTGTTACTCCAGGACTCTTTCCATTTCTCCTTCATGTTGAAACTTGTCTCTGCAAGATTTTCTGCTGTTAAGATTGGAGGGTGCCTTGACTTTAGCCTGTTTATTTCTAGGGGTGGGATGCCTTCGTAGATTGGAAGATTTTGGATTTCCATGATTGTGTGGTATCCATGTAGAAGAAAGTTGGATCTGCGGATGTGTGGAGGCAGGATGTTGCTTAGCACTGGGAACAAGTAGGTTGGAATTGATTTCACAGTTCCAGAAATAAGGTGCATGGTGGTGTTAAGCTGAGCATCAATCAAATACACATGGGCGCTGTTCAGCCATACGGATGAGCAGTATTCAGATGCAGAGTAAACAAGACCAAGAGCAGTGCAGCGAAGCGTTGTTGCTGAGACACCCCAAGTTGTTCCACATAGTTTTTGCAGTATATTCTTTCATGTTTTTAGCTTGGATGCTATGTTAATGAGATGTGGTTTAAAAGATAGAGTTCTATCCAAGTGACATCCAGATATTTCAGGAATCTGTTCTAGCATAGCAGTTTGTGGTTGAAGTGGACCATGAGTTCTTTGTTATCCTGGTTATTGTTCAGGTGGAAGCATGAAACTTCTGTTTTGCTAGGATTTCGGCATAATCTCCATTTGCTGAAGTATTCATCAAGGACTGGAAGGTCATTTGTTAGTGTATCTTCCATTGTAGTAAAATTGGTGTGGCTAGAGCAGTGTCATCAGTGTAGCAAAACTTCTTGGAGGCTGTATTAGGCAAATCTGCAATGTATAAGTTAAAAAGGAGGGGAGCCAGAACTGACCCTTGTGGTAATTCATTATTCAGTGTTCTTTGTTTGCTTTTGTTCTTGTCTGTACACACTTGGAACAGGCGGTTGCTTAGCATGTTATCAATTAGTTTTGCTATTGTTCTGCATGGGACTGCACAGTGCAACTTGCAGATTGTGCCACGCCTCCAGACTGTATCATAAACTGCAGTAAGATCTACAAAAGCTACAGCTGTTTTCAGGCATTGCTCGTAGCCTGTCTCTATATGTGTGGTGAGTGAGAGAACCTGATCAAGCAGTTTCGTTTATGTCTGAATCCAGCCTGTTCCACTGGGACTTGTTCTATTATCTTAGGGGCAATTATATTGAAGATAAGCCTTTCTAGGAGCCTATATCAGGCACTAATATCAGGCAGGGCAACTGGTTGGTAATTTTCTGGTTTGTTGTTGGTTTTTCCTGGTTTTAAGATGGGGATAATTTTTGTACTCTTAAACTTTTTCGGAAGTCTACGAGTCCTGGTAGACTTCCGAAAAAGCAAGCTGACCACTGTCTAGCTTTTTGGCTTGTCTTCAATAGGAAATCAGGGTGAACTCCATCGAAACCTGGAGCCTTGCCTGGTTTCATATCCATTAAAACAGTGTTAATATCTTCAAGAGTGAAAGGTCGCAAATAGAAGTATAAGAAACAAGGCAAATGAAATGGTTGCACGAATTGCGTCTGTTCACCCAAAGATTGTCGGAATAAGTGAAACATGGTTGGAAAGAGGATGACATCCTGACAGGAATAGAGATGGAAAGGTATGATGTGTTTCGTGAGGATAGAAGGGGTAAAAAGGGAGGGGAGTGCTATTGATGATAGAGAAAGAGTTATGTCCATACAAAATAGAGATGCAAGAGGGTAATAGTGCCAGTGGTTTTGAGCAATATGGTGTGAGATAGAGGTGAATTAAATTAAATACTTGGTTGGATGTTGATATAGACCAGGTAATGTGGATAGTGGTGATAATGAAATGTATAATCAAATTAGCCAAGCAAATAAGAAAAGGGTGATCCTAATGGGTGATTTTAATTATGGCAATATAGACTGGAATAATGAGATAGCAACTGGAAGTAAAGAAAATGAGTTGCTTGAGTTTTTGAGGGATAACTACCTCAGACATTATGTAACAGAGGGTACATGAGGATTGCAGGTCTTGGTATTTAGACATTGCATCTACTATCTAGTAGATGCAATGTCTAAATGTATTCCAAGGGTGAGAAGGTTAAATAAGGTAAGTGGGAGATGGATGAATAAAGAGATTAAGCATGTGATATAGAGAAAAAGGGCATTGTGGAGGCAGCATAAGAGAAGTGGAAATAACCAATTTCATGAGGTTTACAAAGACAGGCAAGGAGGGTGATGACTTGGTTAGTGAGAGTAGCTAAAGAGAGAGTATGAACAACAGTTAGCTATTGAAGCCAAAAAGAATCCTAGGGAGTTTTTTCTATATATCCATCAAAAGAAAGAATGATCATGGAAGGATGACATTGATTGGAGAAAATGGTATAAAGGCAGCTGTTGCAGAATGTGTGGTGGAGATACTTAATGAGCAATTCATAAAGATCTTTCAATCTTGTGAATGTGACTTCATGAAGAGATTGAGAGAAATTGATGATGGGGAGGAGAGACTGACTGTAAGTGAGCAAGAGGTGTTTGGGGAGTGGAGTAAACTAGATGTAAATAAGGCTGTGGGACTTTATATATCACCGCATATTCTGAAGGAATGTGCCATGGAGTTGACACCTGCCTTGACATTTTTTTTAATATGAGTCTTGCACTTGGTCAAGTTCCTAAGGAGGGCAAGATTGTGCCACTTCGTAAAGGAGGTGATCGAACTCAAGCATCAAACGATAGGCCTATCTGTGTGTCAGGTGTTGTGGTTAAGTTGTTGGAGAAGCTTGTGAGAACTAGGATCCAGTGTTGGATTGACAACAAAGGTATTATCTTTGATGGACAGCATGAATTTGCTAAAGGGAGTTCATGTTTTAGTAATCTACTTATTACAATAAAGTGACTGCTTCCTTGGACAGATGAGAAGGATACACAGTAATATACTTGGATTTCGCAAAGGCTTTTGATAGAGTACCTCATGATAAGTTGACAGTCAAACTAGAGCAGATGGGGTTGGATATTAGATTAGTGCATTGGATTGGAGACTGGTTCTCTGATAGGTATCAGCAAGTTGTGTATGAGGGAGCGATATCCAGGAAAAGGGAAAGTCACTAGTCGAGTGACTGGGGGTTTGTTTTAGGGCCATTACTGTTTAACTTGTATATTAATGATATTGGCGAAGATTTGGACGGAGATATTCAGTTGTTTGCAGGTGATGCAAAGTTGGGACGAACCATAAAGAGTAGTGAAGATGTTGTGGCCTTACAAGAAGACTTGAATAAATTGAGTGATTGGGTACGGAAATGGGGATGTGAATTCAATGTTGCAAAATGTAAGGTTTTAAAATTTGGAAAACAAAGATGGGATGCAGATTTATGCTTGGTGAGAATATATTGTTGGAGGTAGAGGAAATAAGAGATCTGGGGGTCATAGTAGATAAGGATCTAAAATTTAGGGGACACATCGCCAAAATTGTGAAGACAACACAAAGGCTTCTGGGAATGATGCAGAGGACACTGACGTGTAGAAGTAGCGAGATTCTTGTTCCGTTGTACAAGGCTTTGATTAGGCCACACATGGACTATTGTGCCCGATTTGGTCACTGGGTTTTCAGAACGATGAAAGAGATGTTGGAAAGGGTTCAAAGGCTACTGACTAAGGTAGTTTCTGACCTCTGGAATGTCGAGTATGAGGAAAGATTGAGAAGATGTAATTTGCAGAGTCTGGTGAACAGGAGGAAGAGGGGAGATATGATAGAGACCTACAAATTAGTAAGGGTTGTTATAGGATCAATGGTGGAGAAGTTCTACAGAGAATAGTGGGAGATTAGGGGAGAACCAGAGGTCATCCCTGGAAACTATATAAAGAGGGTGTGAGTAGGGGGAGTGAGAGGCAGGTGTTTTCGTGCAGAGTTGTGAATGATTAGAATGCGTTACCTGAGAGTGTGGTGTCTGCAAGGAGTTTGAGTGTGTTTAAGACACTGTATGATGAGATGTGTGTGTGTGATAAAAGGACCTCCCAGATGAGTCTTTGACTCCATGAGGTCTTGGGGTAATAATAATAAAGGGTCTGATGGTCTGTTATTTTTCAAATATGATGTGTTAACAATATGTGATGCATATTAGTTAGAAGAAATAGCTGATTGTTCCCAGACAATCAGGGTGCCACTACTTAGTTTTCTTAGAAGGCTCAGTGCTTTTCTACTGGAGTGCCAAAATTTGAGTCTTTCTACTGTCTCAGTCCATTTCTTCTGTCAGTTGGTTTTAAGGCTGTGAATGAGTTCATCTGCAATGTCAGGATCACCATATTCTTGGTACAGGTTATTACTGTCATCGTCTCATCTGGGGATATACTCCTTCCATAAGCCTCTTGGTATGGTCTTCCCTACAGCTAAAACATCTCCCACGAATCTCTTGTAATTATTGCATGTTGGAGGGATCCAACTGACATATTTGTCAAGACAGGCAGCAAATGTATCCCAGTCGGCTTTCTGGAAGTTCCAGCAGGGACGTTGGATGGATCTGACAAGGGTACCTGTAGAGCTACCTCTAACATAATTGGTCTGTGTTGGCTTTGCAGAAAGTTGGAGAGAACTCTTTTCGATGTAGGTAACGGTCATCTATTGTTGTCTTGAGTGATGAAGCAGAGGTTGGGGTTGTACTCCCTGTTCCAAGCTGCTGACCTGAAGGAAGTTCTATCTTTTACATCAAAAATTAGGTGCATGTGTGAAGTCTCTCTGCATTCATTGTTGAAAGCATATTTCCATAGCGTGTGGTGGCTACTAAAGTCACCTATATTCGTTTCAGGGTGGTTGTACATTGGTAGAACTTGTGGAGATCACAAGAGGGCAGGGAGTTTATATGCGTTGGAATGGTTATGTTCCCTATCATAGTTATCAGATGCATGCCACAGACAGTGCTGCTTTTAATGAGGTGGGAATCTTCTAGGGTACTACATACATAGGTGGCAAGGCCATGTGCATGATGGTAAGTGGCTCTAATGATAATGTAACCAGAAATTCGGCCCCTGCGTTGGAGCTGATCCTCATCCTTACAGTGAGTCTCTTGAACAAGAACAACGTCGACATTGTAATCATATGAAATCTTTGAGAGGTATTCACATTTTGCTCTACATATACCCTTAATGTTAATTTGGCAAATTCGGACAACAGGTCTAATATTTCTAGTCATCTTGCGCTTAAGAGAGCTAATGTGTGTGATTGAGTTCATGTGTGCTGTAACCAGTAGATCGAGAAGACAGTCTGGATTGCCAAGTCGCTCTAGTTCTAGTAAAATCGATATTTCTTTCTGTTGGCAATAATAATTTTTATAGATACACAGCAACCTAATCTTCTTCGACCCGTTATCTATGTTTTTAATTCCTTTTCAGTTTCTGGCCATTTTGCCAGTATCTGTGGAGATTGTGTTTTTCAGAATTTGCTTCTATTAATTGCTGCTCTTGTTTCCTCCAAGTTTGTACCACTTTTTTTGTAGGTGGAGGACCAAAGTGCTGCTCTGCTGCCCTATTGCCATTCTTTTTTGCATACTCAATCACGCTATCATCATCATCAACCATGGACTCACTGCCCATTGGTATCCGATGCCTCCTTCACTATCTTCTTCCACCTTCCTTTGTCCAGTGCACAGTGTCACAGTTTCTGTACACCCATTCCACACCAGTCCTTTGTCATCTATCCATAGTTGTTAGCCAAATAGATGTCTGTGTTTTGCAAACTATAAATAAGCCACGGGGTTAGAATCTCACTGCAGCACAGTTGTCTGTGAATGTCTTTATGTGGTGATTATATTCACTCTTCATAGAGTTTATCATTTTATTTCACCCATGGGAAATGATATTAGTGCTATTTTTTCAGGCTGAATTGTGTATCAGCAAACTAACTTATCGTTCTGACATATTTTATAAATCAAATAACTTTAACATAGAGTTAAAAGGTTCTGATTCAAAAATCTCCATTTTGCATTAAAAATAACATTTTTTTAAAGTAACTTTCTGGAAAATTGTCAGATTGACATTTTTTCTTTGATTTGAAGGAGTGTTCAAATTCTGTTATAAATGTTTATATGGTCTTTTTCATCTAAACATGAGTTGCACATGTGGAGGTAGCAGGATTTATCTCTATGAACAGAGAACTCATGCAATTAACAACAGATTACACTAGATAAGAATTTTTGTCATATTTTTGTTTTAATCCTTTACCCAAGCATAGCCAAACAGAGGCTGTTGACTTCACATCAATTGCCTCATTATCCCATAATGCACAGCACACTTCCTTTTGGATGTATATATTGCTATGTATCCCCCCTCCCACACACACACACCAGCCAGTACATATATATATACCTCCAGCAAAACCTGAATATAATGCACAATCTGTGTTGAAAGAATATGGATAAGAAGTGCAAGTCAACCCTCATATCCATTACATCATCATCATCATCATCAAATTCCTGTCATGTACCCTCAAGGGGTGTACAGGATACGACAGTACTACATGAAAAAATTACATCATTATTAACTTCCTATCTACAATTTTCCTCCAAATCAGTCTGTTACTTGTCAAGACTCCAACATTATCAGATCTTATATTTCTATCATCTAAGGCACTTTGTACCGTATCAATCCACCTATATCTTGGTCTTCCTCTGGGTCGTTTTCCTGCCAACCTGGCAGAGAACACTTGTTTTGCTAATCTTCCCTCTCCCATTCTATTTAAGTGACCATACCATCTGAGATTAGCTCTGCTAATGCATTCCTGGATGCTGACAATGTCAAGTTCTTTCCTAATATCCTCATTTTTAATATGATATTGCCATTGATGCCATCTGTTCACGCCTCTAATCTTTCTCAGGACTCTCATATCTGCGGTCTCTAGTCTTTGGTCAAGTGTTTTACTTCTGACCCAGCTCTCAGATCCATAAGTTAAAATTGGTTTGAACACAGTCTTGTATACAGCTAATTTAGTGTTCCGACTAATTTCTCTCTTATTCCATATGAATTTATTCAATTGACTTCCCACGATACCAGCTTTGCTGATTCTGTTGTCTATTTCTATATTTAGTTTACCATCTTCAGTAAAAATTGTGCCTAAGTAGCTGAAATGTTTTACTTGTTCCACAGGTTCTCCATTCACAACACAGTTGACATTTTCAATGATTCTGCCTATTTTCATTGTCTTTGTCTTTTTATTGCTGACCTTCATATCATATCTATTACAACAGCTATTCAATTTAGTCAGAGAATCTTGCAGACTTGTAGCGGATTTATTTAGAAGTATAACATCATCCGCATAAAGCAAAGAGCTGACATTAACATCTCCAATTTTGATATCAGGTTTAATACCACATTCCTTCATAATGTGATCCATATAGATAATGAATAACAGAGGGGATAATGTACATCCTTGTCTCACACCAGATTTAACATTAAACCATCTTCCTGAACTTCCTTCAATTCTAACTGCTGACTCACAACTGAAATAAAGACTAAGTATTGCTTGATATAATGCCCCATCGACACCATATAACTGCAGCGTATTGAATAGCTTCTCTCTTGGCACCTTGTCATATGCCTTTTCCAAATCGACAAAACTTAAATACAGATCTTTGTTATATTCCCATGCTTTCTCGACTATTTGTCGTAAAGTGAAGATCTGATCTTGACAGTCTCTATTGGCCTGAATCCAGGTTGTTCTTCACCAAGCTTTTCTTCCACAATTCTTCTCAACCGTTTCTCAAGTATACTTGCATAGATCTTGCCAGGAACACTCAGTAGGGAAATACCTCTGTAATTCTCACATTCAGTCTTATTTCCCTTTTTATATATGGGTACTATGAGAGCTTTACTCCAATCATCGGGAATTCGTCCCTCTGTCCAGGCTTTCTGAACTATGCAGTGCAGCCACTGTAAGACTCTTATACCACCATACTTCAGCATTTCTGGTCGAATATCATCTCTACTCCTGCTGCCTTTCCACATTTCAAGCCTTTGATGGCTTTTTCTACTTCAAGTATGGATATGTATTCCTGACTGCATGCCTGGTCAGTGTTTTTTTACCACTGTGCTGTCATCACTGCTTGTTTCATTTAGCAGTTTTTCAAAGTAATTACTCCATACTTCAAGGATATCTTTTTCTCCTGTTTTCATTTCACCTTTATCATCTCTAATTCCTTTTACAGCACACTTTCCTCCATTCCTAAGCTTCTTCAACAACCTCCAGAATATTTTGCCACCTTCTTGATATTTATTTTCTATATTCTTGCCAAAGTCCTCCCATGACTTTTGTTTAGCTAGTTTTACACACTGTTTAGCTTTCTTACATTTGTCTCTGTATTCTGTAAGAGTAAAAGCTGACTTATTTGCCAGGAACTTTTGATATGCTTTCTTCTTTTCCTTCACTGCCTCTTTAACTTCCTGTGTCCACCAGGGAGTTCTGATTTTTTTATCCTTGCACACAACCTCACCACATGCCTCTCTGGCAGAATCAATCAATGTTTCCTTCAGAGTTTGCCACTGAATCTCCAAGGTTTGATTCCTGTTCTCAAACTCTTTCATTTTCTTTTCAATAATATTTCTGTATTTTAGTCTACAGTTCACATCTGAGAGCTGCTCAACTTTTATTCGCTTTAAAACTTTCTTACATGTTATTCTTTTCAATATGAAATTCAATTTTATCCTGCTCAAGACTAAATAGTGATCACTTCCAATTTCAAATCCTCTGTACACTCTGGTGTCCTGCACCAGGGAGAAAACATCACTATCAACAATAACATAGTCAATGAGACTTTTCTTATTCCTAGCCTCTTCTCTCCATGTGAATTTGTGCACATTTTTATGTTGGAACATGGTGTTAGTAATAACCAGTCCATGTCCTGAGCAGAAATCCAACAGATATTTGCCATTATTATTAGCTTTGCTCTTTTCTCCAAATTTTCCCAAAATATTTTTGTATGTCTCACAATCATTTCCTACTCTACTATTTAGATCCCCAACAAGGACCAAGTTTTCCTTTTTCATTGTGTCAGTTGCTTTTTCTAAAGCCTCAAAAAATTCCTCTACTTCTACCTTAGTAGAACCTTCTGTGGGACCATAGGCACAAATAAGTCTCATTGTCCAGTTCCCCATTCTCATATTTGCCCACATTACTCTACTTGAGACTGACTGCCATTCAAGAAGATTAGCCTCGTATTTTGTGTTGAATACTATGGCTACTCCTTCTTTTCCTTGATTTTCATTGCCTGAATATAACATTTTGTATTTATTGCTCAGAAAGATCTCACCAGTTTTGGTCTTTTTTGTTTCAGTCACCCCTATTATGTCGATCTGGTACTTATCTAATTCCTCAGCTAGCTCCATTTCTTTGCCATTCAGGCTTCTTACGTTGATAGTACCGATCTTTAACTCTGGTGATGTTGAGTTGGGGTTTGTTTTCATATTTGTTCCAGTAGCTGACTTTTCGCTGTTCGCCCTGGTTCCCTGGCAAAAACAACGGGGGCCTTGTTTAACCGGGCGACGCCCCAGCCGGCATGAAATTTTGTCATGTTGTACCATCATTTTTTATTTTGATTTAACCAATAAGAATACAATTTGGTCGGCTAAATCCCAAATTGCCAGCCCATCCTCGTTCGTTCAGTATCAAAGTAGATACCCAACAGGGTGCACCACGAGAAGGTGAGGATTGGACATTAGGTCAGAAGCCCTGGTCGGTTCTCCGCATTCCTTTAAAGGCTATGTGGAGGTCTCCTCTCAGTTATACAGCTTTGACCCTTAAGCACCCCCATATCCATTACAAGGTGCAATAATTCTTTCACGCTGGAACACTTAACCAGATTAACTCGCATTTATTGCTACGTCTCTATGCCTATCGCAAGAAATGCAGTTCTTACTCTATGCTGGGTAACTGGAGTCTTAGTTATATTAGACTAAATACCTACAAATTATTTAAAAAAAAATAAAATAAAAAAAAGTCCCATATGTTCCAAAATTGAGGATTGTTTATTTATTTATTTTTATTCATAATCATAGTTTGAAGAGTACTTTCCAGGTTGCTTGAAGGTCTGCATTTTGATGATTTTGCTTCTAGGGATACAAAAGTATTTAATCATATCACAATATGAATAACCTGTATAATGTAATCTGCAGTTCATTGCACTTTAATTTTCTTGGTTTTCCAGAATTACTCACTACAAAGAAATAAACAATTATGAAATAAATTGTCACTGTATATTTTTTGCTAGTTTAGATATTATGCGGCAGTTTTAAAGTGGTGATACTTTTGCTATAGTTTATCATTCAAATTATGTATAGGTGCATACATTAAAAGTGAATTCCAAATTTCTGCACAATAGAATTATAATTATTATTATGATTGTATTGTGGGATATAATTCTTATAAATTAAAAATTCTAAAAGTAGGATAAAGGGACTCTCTTTTTATGCACATATCAATTTATATCAGAAAACATTGTATAATCATAATGTCAAATGTATTCTATAATAACAGTAGAGTGATAGTAACAATAGTTACATAATAAGCACCTCCATAGTGCAATTGGAAGAATGATGGTACATCGCAGCCTTCAATTGGAAAAGGCCTAAGTTTGATTCTCGTCATGATGATAGGATCTTTATATGGGGAATTTTTCAGTTGAAGGTGAGTTAGAAAATGTCATATGGAGGTAGAAGGACTTTTTCTCCCAGAAACTCGGGGTTTTTCATCCTGCATACAGACAAAGCGGCATTCAGAATAGACGCAATTTACAGATAAAAAATATTTGTAGTGGTAGTCAGTAGATGATGATGATGGTGGTTCAGTGTAGCTGTTATTATTGTTGTTATGGGCAACTCCAAGGAGTCTTAGACTCATCGAGGGAGGCCTTAAACATCATGTCAAGAACCATTCAGCATTCGCACAGTATCTATCATACTTTGCTTTGAACTCATTCACAGGCATAGCACCCACAACAGACTCTGGCAGCTTATTCCACTCATTCACCTCTCCAAGTAAAAAGCTTAGTTCTAACACCCTTGCTAACTACACTCTTGCTCAGTTTCGATCAATGGCTCCTCGTTCTCCCACCATCACACCTGTTCTGAAAGATTTCCGCTGAATTAATCTTGTAAAAGCCCCTCA
The DNA here is from genome assembly GCF_054136105.1 of Typopeltis vanoorti. Taxonomy (NCBI): domain Eukaryota; kingdom Metazoa; phylum Arthropoda; class Arachnida; order Uropygi; family Thelyphonidae; genus Typopeltis; species Typopeltis vanoorti. Next base: position 405,352 of record NC_143566.1, read on the forward strand.
GTAATTTGAATATCTCAATCATATCATCCCTTTTCCGCCTATCAACCAATTTCTGTAACCCACAGATCTTCAACCTGTTCTCGTGAGGTTCATCCCATAGACCAACTACCATCTTAGTCACTTGCCTCTGGATCCTCTCTATCTCCTCCCCATCAAAAAGAAACCCTGACACCCAGATATGGGCACAGTAGTCAAGATGGGGTCTTATCAAGGCTCGATAAAGAGGAACAATAGTTCTCTTGTCTCTACTCATCAAAGTATTCTTCAGTAACCAAGTGATCTGATGAGCTGATTTAACTACTTTTGCTATGTGCCCCCCCCTAAACTTTAACTCCCTGGTGAGTTAGAAAATGTCATATTGAAGGTCCCTGTCCACCAACACCCCCAAATCTCTGGCCTCATCAATTTCCTGAAGTGCAGTTCCACCAATGTGGTATACTGCTGCTAATCTTTTCACCCCAAAATGCATAACCTTACACTTTGTCACATTAAACTGACATTCATTGTCCTTAGCCTAGTCTGTCAATCTATCCAAATCTTCCTGCAAAATTTTGATATTATATGTATTAACCATTGCTCTACCCAAGTTTGCATCATCGGCAAATAAACGAACAGTTCCTCTCAGATCCTTACCTATATCATTAATGAACAAATTAAAAAGTAATGGCCCAAGAACAGAATCCTGCAGCACTCCACTAGTCACAGGACTTCTTTCGTACTCTACTCCTGAATAAGCTACTCTCTGATATCTCTCCATCAGCTACCCTGTTATCCATCCCACCAACCCTATATCCATTCCCATGTGCTGCAGTTTACCGATTAGAATTCCATGTGGTATCCTATAAAAGGCCTTGGCAAAGTCCAGCAATATCACTATAAGCCCATTACTTTTATCCAGTTCAGCCGTCACTGTATTATAAAGCGTGAGCAAGTTACTGAGACATGATCTATCCTTCACAAAACCATGCTTCCCCCCCCCCATTCAGTATCCCATTTTCATCTATCCATTTCTGTATTTTGCTCTTGACTAATTTCTCCAATACCTTGATGACAATTCCTGATATGCTAATTGTTCGGTAATTTGCAACAGCAGTCTTAGAGCCTCCTTTATGCAAAGGAACTATTTTTTCCTCTTCCCACCCCCTTGGGACTAATCCAGAGCCGAGACTTAAATTAAACAATATCGTCAAAGGCACTGACAATTCCTTTGCTGCTTCATGTAAGACTCGAGCTGGTATACCATCCAATCCCACAGATGTATTCACATTAAGGTTCTGTAATATACTATTCACCTCCATTTCATTCACCTCGATTCCCGTATAAGCCATTGGTTCACTCATTCCTGCACTATCACCGCCTGGATGATATACTCTTGCAAAGTGTTTGCTTAGTAATTCTTCTATTTCACCTGATTCAGTTACCTTCCTACCATCAACATTCTTTAAAATCATTCTGCCATATACATTTTTTTCTTTTACTAGCAGCATATCGAAAGAATTGTTTGGGATTCTCTTTAGCTTGCATTGCTAATTTCCTTTCATAATCTGCTTTTGCTTTCTTTACCACACTAGTTACCCTTCTGGCTTGTGCTTTGTACTGTTTGTGTGCCTGCTGGGTCACCTTTCTCCTTAAATTCCCTCCACAATTGTTTCTTTTTTGCATCTCAAGCTTAATAGTGTTATTCATCCATTTAACTCCCATTTGATATACTTTCTGGACTCATGTAATGTATGGTAATGGATGCAGTCAGCCATTACCTCCCTCAAACACTCCTTTATCACTTCCCATGCACTATCAACATCCAGCCCTTGAAGTTTTACATGCCATGGCACTGATCCTAGCAATCTCCTAAGCTTGTCATACTTACCAACCTGGTAATTCCACATATACCCTGACTTAACCTTCCAAACGGCTTGGACGTCTATAGATGTCCAACTAAATCTGGATATGTTTCAGCCCACCTGTTTAAAGAACCTGGATAAGAAGTGCAATTTGACTGTCATGCCCATTAGAAAGTGTAAGTTTTAAAAGAGGTAAACCGTGAGTAGACATAACTATACATAAAAATATAACGGAAAAACTCACGTAGAAAAATTATTTAATGGTATAATTTTCGCCCGTGTGTCACAGGCATCTTCAGTACAATTAGGCACAAAAATTAAACATTAACTGACAATTCCAAAAAGCGCCACCTAAGTAGCTGGTGTAAGATAACTAAAAAGGTCAATAACTTTCCTAAAAAAAAAAAAAAAAAAAAAAAAAAAAAAAAAAAAAAAATTAATACAATAAAAAGTTAGGAAAGATTAGCTGATTTGTAAAGTACTATCTCCCATAAAGGGGACAGACGTAAGCCGTCGGATCTGTTTAAGTTAGGAGAATGAAGTAGAGTTTCACATGCTTCTTTATAAAGGCGTTCCATGAGAAACTGACTTTTGTGAAGAACTCTTGTCTTTTTCCAATGAACTCTGTGTCTAGTGAAGATGGCATGTTCTGCAAGTCCAGACTTTTCAGGTTTAAAGTATTCAATATAAGATGGGTGTTCTTCTAGCCGAATGGAGGCAGATCTTCCCGTTTGTCCGAAATAACATAATCCACAAGAGCACGGAATCTGGTAGACACCTGGATGATTGAGATGTGGAAGCTTGTCCTTTGGAGAAGCGAGAAAGGTGGAGATTTTTCTAAAAGGTCGAAAGGCAACAAAAATATTTAGTGGTTTTAAAATTTTTGCTATACGTTCACTGATGCCTTGTATATAAGGGATGGTAATGCGCAATGGGTAATCCTCTCTCTCCTGCTATCTCCAATTTCTTTATGGAACATTTTGAACAACGTATCTTTGACAATATTTCTCCCAGACCTACTCATTGGTTCAGATATGTCGATGACATTTTTGCTGTATGGAATGGCTCTTCTGATGAACTCCAACAATTTCTCAATAAGTTAAACGCATTTCATCCTAGGATCAAGTTTACCCTAGAAGTAGAATCAAATAAGCAGTTAGCCTTTTTAGATCTTCTAATTCTTCGCCAACCAGATGGTAACCTACATTTCTCAGTTTATAGAAAGAAGACTCATACAGGCCATTATATCCATGCGGAATCTCATCACCATCCTAGTCAAAAGGCAGGAACTATTAAAACACTGGTTCATCGGGCCCACTCCTTTTGTTCTACAGACGATCTTTTACAGAAAGAAATACGATATATAACTTCTTCCTTTCTATCTAATGGCTATAAGAATTGCTTCATTAAAAGAACTTTGAGTAGATTTAATATGTCTCCCTCTTCAAACACAGAGGAAATAACGCGCATTACCATCCCTTATATACAAGGCATCAGTGAACGTATAGCAAAAATTTTAAAACCACTGAATATTTTTGTTGCCTTTCGACCTTTTAGAAAAATCTCCACCTTTCTCGCTTCTCCAAAGGACAAGCTTCCACATCTCAATCATCCAGGTGTCTACCAGATTCCGTGCTCTTGTGGATTATGTTATTTCGGACAAACGGGAAGATCTGCCTCCATTCGGCTAGAAGAACACCAATCTTATATTGAATACTTTAAACCTGAAAAGTCTGGACTTGCAGAACATGCCATCTTCACTAGACACAGAGTTCATTGGAAAAAGACAAGAGTTCTTCACAAAAGTCAGTTTCTCATGGAACGCCTTTATAAAGAAGCATGTGAAACTCTACTTCATTCTCCTAACTTAAACAGATCCGACGGCTTACGTCTGTCCCCTTTATGGGAGATAGTACTTTACAAATCAGCTAATCTTTCCTAACTTTTTATTGTATTAATTTTTTTTTTTTTTTTTTTTTTTTTTTTTTTTTAGGAAAGTTATTGACCTTTTTAGTTATCTTACACCAGCTACTTAGGTGGCGCTTTTTGGAATTGTCAGTTAATGTTTAATTTTTGTGCCTAATTGTACTGAAGATGCCTGTGACACACGGGCGAAAATTATACCATTAAATAATTTTTCTACGTGAGTTTTTCCGTTATATTTTTATGTATAGTCATTAGAAAGTGTGATAAGCCCTCATGCTGAAGAGAACGGTTAATCGGATTATCTCGCATTCGTAGCTGCCTTTCAGTTGCCTATAACAAGAAACGCACTTCCTTGTACCATGCTGGTCAACTGGATTTTAGTTATATAGGATAGACTAAAAATAGAGAAATTATTTATATTTTTGTTTTCTCTTTTTATTGTACAATACAATTTTAATGTCTGGACAAAATAAAGATCTTGTATAATTTGTTCACTTAAAAATATTTAAGTGAACAAAGCTTGGAGAACCAATTTATTTTTTATTTTTTTGCTCTAATTTTTTTCTAATCGCTTACTAGACAAAAGATTTTTCTTTGTTCTCGAAGAAATTAATTCACGATAATTATTTGAAATATTCTTTTAAAACAAGAAAAGAAAACCGGCTGCTGACGTTCTAGTTTATATTATTTTTATTTTTGTACAAAACCTTCGAAATCAAATAATACTTCACAGATTTCCATTAGGACACGCTTGAGCAACCTTGCTTTATATAGAATAACATGAAATTCTTTAATCATATTACTAAATTTTTTCTTAATGTTGTATAGTGATCTACTGTTCTTTGTACTTTCTTTGTACTTTTCACTTTCTTGGTTTCCTTGTATAATTGGTCATTACCAATTCATTATTAATTATGAATTGGTAATGACCAATTATACAACTAGTTAATAAATATTAATTTATTAACTAGGGGGGCATAGCCCCCCTAGTTAATAAATGAAATATATAAATAATAACGGGAACATTTTCACCTTGCCAGCACTCAACATTGATGTGATATGGGTTCCAAATTTCTTGTTTCGGAGATATATATTACAAAGTTTTGTAATAAAAAGTTCTGCTACAATGAAGTTTGACATAATCAACAATATTATTACTACCTTATTTTTGTTTCTTGTGTGGGAGAAAAATGGAAAATGTCACTCTTATAATTATATGAGATGTTATAATGGCAAAAATAGTAAGAAAAAAGTCATTTGCACTCTCTCTTCAAAACACGAAGAAAGAGCATTGTAAATTCAGCCAGTGGAAAAAATACTACATATTTTTTTCTGTTATCTGATTTTTTTTTCTTGTAGTACAAAGAAGAAATCACTGCATATAACATGGAGTCTGCATGAGGAAAAAAATCTGGAAATTGGTTACATTATAACGAATCGAGAAATCATGTCAGAAAAATTATTCACGTAAGATTCTAATCTCAGCAGACATAACATTTTCTTCTAGATTACATATCTAAAGTAACTGAACCTTTGCTACTATATTACACTAAAATGAATGGGTATGTTCCCCAAGTGATTTACATTTGTAACAGCTGTCTTGTGAACGATTTATGAAATAAATTATCTGAAATATCCGCAGATTGATTAGGTCTATACCCCCCCCCCCCAAAAAAAGAAGATTATGAAACGCATATGCACCTTTTCTTTGAAAATAATTCAAATCCTCTTTTTCAAGATAATTGTATGATTTAATTTCTAATTTTTCGATAATAAAAGTGAAACTGGTCATTATAAATTAAACAGTTATTTTGGCATAGATAATGTATAAGCATGTAAACGAAATGTCAGTATTTCTGTTAGGATATAGGTAATCGAAAAGGAAACAAGACATTCTTGACATATTCTGCACTACAGCCTGAGGCACTTTAGTGCGACTTTAGTGTTCTCCCCTTTCTTCTCAATAGCACTGAGAGTAATAAGCCTTCAACTTTTCCTCCAGCTAAGAGGATATTACCAAGTATTTATAAAACGTAGATTATTTCAGAAATAGCTTCAAGCAGCAGAAGTAATATTTAGATTTTTTTAAAGAAAAACAAACAAAAATAATACTACTGAACTTTCTTTTGTGTGGTATGCATATAAACAATTTTGCATGGTGAAAATATAGCATATTATTTCTAAAATTTCACATGATTTCAGCAGACAGTAGAACAGCTGGTTTTATATTGTAAATAAATAGAACAGAATTAGAAGCTTCATGGTACAATATGATTGCCAGATGTCTTTTGTCAAAATGGTAAAATGAAGTAATTGATTTTGAATACTGTCTAGAAAAGCTTTCAAACCTCTATAGAAATTTAGAGTAGTTATGCAATTGAGTTCCAGGAGAGAATAAGGAGGGGGGGAGGGGCGGAAGCATTAGAAAATCTTCAAAATGAGCAAAAATTTTGAATCACTCCGTATATGATATTTTTCACATATTTTCAACATATCTATGAGGATATGCATTAGATATTATCGTAATACGCATAATACAAATAAATAAATAAAAAGACCAAGGCGAAGAATCACTGCTAAAATATCATTGGATATAAATTTTTGATACCAAAAAAAAGACACAATCGGAAACCGAATAATGCAATTTAGCATTTTAACATTTTTTTTTTATTTTGTCTTTATGAATAACAAAAAATCGTTTCTAAAACTGAAATGTGATGATCCATATAATGCTTTGGAAATGTCCTTTTGCTTTAGAAACAAAAGCAAAAGGACATATTTATTTCAATAAATATTATTTAAAAATATAAATATTTGATATAATATTTTTAAAGCAAACATTTGAAAATTCTGAAATTCGAAAAAAAATTATTCAATTATTATATGTAAAGTGAAAGAACAATCAGTGCAACTCTTCCGGTGCACTGATTTGTAGAATAAAATACACAAAATTTACTATCACTAAATAGATTCATTGCAAAAGCTGATCAGTGATCATTTCAGGATTGATTTTTTTTGCATATGTGAAATTCGTTTCAATTTTTGGGAAGAGACACAATAAATCATTTTAGAGGCAAGAAAGGTCAAATAACTTAGGACAGTAAATGAAATTCTAAGCAACACAATAGACGTAGAGACAGGGGGACACAAATGTCACTCAGCAACAGTTAATCCACTAATGGCTATAGAATAGCGTAACAAGATTAACGGCGGAGGAAGGTAATGGCATAATTAAAGGTAGAATGCCGACGAAGTTTTGATCCATGAAAAAAGCTAGGAAGAGCTGACTATATCACACCACACCGGTTGGGAGGTTAATTGAAAATTCCACACATTTAGCCACTTCCACCTCCCAGGTCACCTTATGATCACTCTCACCATTTGTTGGCAACGTGGTTATATTGGTTGTAGTCAAATTCTCAGATGCAATCACTAGATCAAGCACTCTCAAATCCCTAGTATATTCTATTACATGCTGTCTCAGATAGTTATCCCTTAGTAACTGCACAAAATCCATTTCCCTCCTCCCATGTGTCCTCTCCTCCTTCCAATCAATGGGAAATCCCCCATAGTTGAAATCCTCCATAATAATTACCTCTCCTCCACTCACTGAGTCTATTTTCCTATGCATACCATCTCATGATCTATAGTAGCACCCAACTGTATATTTTGTTCTGGTCTCAATCTCACACCAGATAGCCTCAAATGTGCTATTTTCACTATCCTGCAGTTGAACTTCTATTCTCTTTGGTTGCAGTTCATTGGCTATCATCAATAACACTCCCCTCCCATTCTTTTCTCTCTGTCTTTCCTGAACACACTATATATATACCCTTCACATTCTATCCCACTAATTATATCATCCCTTGTTAGCCATGTCTCACTAATGCCAATAACCTTAACCTGTGGCCAGGAAGAGCCAACCGAGGCCAAGAATTCCTCCTCCTTGTTCCTAATACTCCTGGCATTAGTGTACATAAAGTGCAAAAGGCCCTAGTTCCACCGCTATTTTCACGTCTTATACTAACTATCCCATTCTGGTTTGTTATCCTTCGTACTAACTCAGGCATATTATACACATTCTTACACTCAACTGCCTCATGGATGTCTGTATATCCACTCAACAGCTTCTCCTCCCCCCCCCCCTCACACACACACACACACACACACACCAAAAAAAAGCTCGTTTTTTTGATTCTACACATCCACTTTCACTTCATTCAGCAACAATTTTTCCAATCTCCAAACACCAAATCCATTCAGATGCAAACCATCCCTCCTGTATAAGTCCTTTTGCCACATCAAACTTCACACCACTCCTGCTGCATAACCTACGCACAGTCATTCGCAATCATGGACTTCCTTCTCAACTCTAGTCTGTCATGCCACGGCAACTATCTTAACTCTCTCACTCTTTTCTTTTGTACCCCTAGTTATTCTTTCAAGTCCTCTCTCATTTCAAAATTTTCACCTTTTAAATCATTCGTTCTGGCCACTACAATAATTTCTTTCACCCTATGCTTTTGTGCTCTAATAGCCTCACTTACATCATTAACTTTTGCACCAGGAAAGCATGATTTTGTCAAACTGTCATCTATTATACCTTTTACTACTGAATCACCGTATAACACCTGCTCCTTAATTTTTCTTTCCCGATCATGTTCTCATTTTTCTTATCTCGCACTTGCTTCTTATTGTTAGCCGATTCACTCACTAGACATTTTCACTCCGCACAACCGAGCTATCTCCCTCATGGCTGCTAACTCCTCATTTTTTATATCGATCAAACCATTCTCTCACTCTATACCTTTATTCTCACTTTCAACTGTATCGCTTTTAAACTCGCTCTCAATGCTATCTGGTGCCAATTGTCTATCAAATTCTGACTTTCATCCACTACGTCAATCCTGCGACCCCTGAGACACCTTAGATCCTCACTTTCATGACATTTTCGGCACACTTTATCACCACTATCGCTCTCAAACCAAACTCCAGCCGCTCTTGGCAAAGCATACATTCCGCAGACCTTACACTGGACGAACTCCCTTGGATTAAATTCTTTAAACAGTGACGAATTTGGATGCCATTGCCCTCCTTTACATTGGTGCCATGTGCTACACTACGTATCTACCGTATCTTATCAAATACTAAATTAATACTCTTTAATACAAATTTTTTAAGCTAAACTAATTAACTCTGCAATATACTCTAATTCTAACAGAATTTTTAAACTAATAACGCTATTTTTTAAAACTAAATAACTTATCTTTCGGAGCTCTTCGAACGCAGTCTTAACCCAAACATGCCCCCTGACAGTCATGTTGGTGGATTAAGTGCGGTGGTGACAAAGAGTTGTTGAATAGGTGCCCTCCCTCAATGAGTCTTTGGACCCCTTGGAGGTGTCACGAAATAATAATAATAATAGTAATATTCTATTATTCTCAGTTTCTTAGGAAGAGTGATTGAAAGTAAGATTAGTTATTCACTGTTATTTTCATAATTCTTTTTTAATGGAAATGAAAGAAAACCATTTACCATTAGAACACTGGTTTTGGAAGTACAAAAATAATGCTCTTATGGAATATTCAAAACTGTAAACATAATGACATGGCATGCATATTTCTATATATTGGAAAAGTGCAAGAAAAAACTAAGTAATGCTCAAACCATATTTATTTCAATAAACAGAAGTGCAAAAAAAATTATTCCATGCTGTTCAGCTTCCTTCCTTCATCATCGTGCTTGGCTTGTCAAGGATTTAGGCTTAGAGTTGCCTGTTCCGGCCTTAGAAGTAATCGTTGAATCTCTTAGAGGATGTCCTAGTTTTCTTTTCTTTTTCCTTCCTTCCTAAGGGCAGAAAATAACATTAACCTTCTTATCTAACTTTCATGACATAGAGATAAGAATTTTTAAGTATGGTCAATAACAGGTAATCTATATATTAAAAATACAATAATTTTAGCTGATCACTGTTCCTTAAACAACGGAATAGTGGGACCCAGAAATAAAAGAAAGTGGTGGTTGGAATAATCAAATAACAATGAATTAGTATGGATATAAATAAGAGAATAATTATTTCATGTCTCAGCAGATAAAGTGAAATTATACTTAAATATAAAGAGCCAATAGGCTTCATTTCAGCGATATAAACATTATTTAAATTAAGGGGATATTAAATCCGACATTGTTTTAAAACCGAATAAGAAACTCAAAGATTGGAATCAGAGAGTTTCATGCCGAATATAGTAAACTATAAAAATATCGGCAATTACTAGCATGAGCTAATGCAGGTAGTCCTAGTACATAGTACAATACCGGGCAACTCGCAGCAAAGGTGGTAAAGTTCTGATCGCTATTCTTGGTATTTTCCATAATGTAAAAACACATTTCCTAGGAAATGTGTTTTTACATTATGAATACCAAGAGTAGCAATCAGAACTTTACCACCTTTGCTGCGAGTTGCCCGGTATTGTACTACGTACTAGGACTACTTGCATTATCTCACGCTAGTAATCGCCGATATTTTTATAGTTTACTATATTTGACATGAAACTCTCTGATTCCAATCTTTGAGTTTCTTATTCGGTTTTAAAACAATGTGGGATTTAATATCCCCTTAATTTAAATAGTGAAATTATACATTTCGTTTACTGAAATGTGAAATACTCTGTGAGAAGTATGAAATGATAAGAAAGTGGATATTTATAATTCATTTAATGTGAGTGGTCTTGGTGATTGTGTGTGTATTGAGGGAGGATCGGTTGTGATTGGAATACTTCGAAATAAACAAAAAATTTAAATCATTTCCACATAGGACATGTCTCAGATACTTTTACCATGTAATTTAGAACAGTTAAGAAACTGAATTATTTATTAGTGAAATGAGCACTCTACAAATAACAGCAGTAATAATAATAATCTGTTTCTGGAAAAACTTTTATTGGGATTATATTGATCAAGTGTATATAATAAACAACTAAGTTATACCAACTAGTTTCACCAACTAAGTCTGTTGCCATTTTTTTAATAATCTGTTTCATTTTTCAACTGCAAGTTCATTTGAAATACTACTGAATATAAATTTTGAGGCAAATAAACTCAAGCAGTGAAATCATTTCATCTCCCTTATTTTTGATACTTTTGGCATTTCTAAACAAACACAGTAATTATTTTTTGTCTATAACCAGTCTTATCTAAGCCACTTGTTAGTTATGAGTACACACTTGCTCAATCACCTTTATCACTACTTACCACATAATATCTACTTAGTCTCAACTTCCCCACCCACATCGCAATATATTCCATCTTCATACACACGTTCACTGCCATTTTCAACATCCACTCTCCCTATGCAATGTCTTCCTGTCCACCCTGCCTCCCCATGTTTTCCCCATTCCTCTTGTTTTCCCGTTTTCTCTCTTCATCTCTCACACTACTACTACTGTTTCTACTGCTAAACAATTCTCTCTTCAATACCACTGTCCTGATAAGTGGGTAATCTCCCCACCCCCAGAGGAAAAATAGTTGAGCACTTATGTAAAACATATGCACCTTTTTTATTAAAAAAAAATCAAACCCTTTTTTGTTTCCAAGAAAACTGTATCAAATAGTTCATATTTTTTTATAATAAAAGCAAAACTGATTATTATAAATTAAGAAATAATTATTTTACATAAATACTCTATCAGCCTGTAAAAGGAATATCTATTTCTGTTTAGGGTGTCTGTTAATGAATCAGTTAATTGAAAATGAAACAAGATATTACTGATTCATTCTGTATTGCTGTTGAGGCTCTTTAGTGTGACATTTTAGGGAAATGTTCTTTCTTCTTTTTCTCAACAGCTGAGAGGATTAGGTTAGAAATACTATACTTATTTTAGAAATGACAACTAGCAACAGAAACACTACTAATGCTACACTACATATAGTTTTTATATGATGAAGACATTATTATTATATTTATTATTAACATCTGACCTCCATGGAGTCATCGTGGAGGTACACACTATTGCACACAATGATCATCCAGGCACACCTTAAACTGATTCAATGTATATACATTCACTACATGCAAAGAACCAACTCCTCACATCCTGCTTATACAGTTTCCAGTGATGGCCTCTTGTTCTACTCCCCCCCCCCTCCTATTCTATGAAAAATCTTTTCCATATCAACCTGATAACAACCCTTGACTAGCTTATGTCTCAATCATATCCCCACTCTTCTGCCTATTCACAAGGCTCTGCAATTTATATGCTCACAATCTGTCCTCGTACTCCACATTCCAAAGACCACTGACCACCTTTGTGAATCTTCTCTGGACCCTTCCCAACATATATTTGTCACTATGAAAACCCAGCAGCCAAATCTGTGAGCAATAATCCATATGAAGCTTGATCAAGGCTTTATACAATGTCATCATAACCTCTTTATTCCGTGTCAGAGTCCTCTGCATCATTGCCATTAATGATGTCTTCACAATTTGTGCAATGTGGTCCCTGAATTTCAGTTCTTTGTCCACCATTACTTCCAGATCTCTCATCTCTTCTACTTCCTTTCAAGTTTCTCCACTAAGTGTATACTTTGTATCCCATAGTTGCTTACCAAATCTGAAAACGCCATGCTTTGCGACATTCAGCTGATAGTTCCACTTACCTGCCCATTCATACAATCTATTCAAGTCCTCCAGTAAAGCCATAACAGCCACTTGACGCTGCATTGTTCTCTCCAATTTTGCATCATCTACAAACACCTGCATATCACTAGTTAAATCCATCCCAATATCATTAATATAGAAATTGAACAACAATGGTCCCAAAACTGACCCCTGGTAAGCTACTAGTGACTTCCTCTTTCAGGATACTGCACCCCCATATACAACTTTCTGATACCTATCTGACAGCCAGTCGCTGATCCAACTCAGAAGTCTGTTATCCAATCCCATCTGTTTTAGTTTATTTAACAGCTTGTCATGTGGTAGTCTATCAAAAGCTTTTGCAAAATCCAGGTACACCACTGTATGTGCATCTCTCTTGTCCAAGGTATTTGTCACCTTGGACAAAATAGTACATAAGTTAGTAAATCATAATCTCTCTTTAACAGACCCATGCTGATAACCACAGAGAATACTACTGTTATCAACTCATTTCTGTATCTTACTTCTCACCAATCTCTCTAATACCTTTACCACAACACCAGATATACAGATCATCCTATAATTTGAAGCCAAAGCCTTATCACCACATTTATGCAGTGAAACAATTTTACCTTCATTCCATTCTCTTGGAACCTGTGTTTTGTAAGACTTATTAAACAGGCATGCTAATGCTACTGCCAGTTCCCTGAAACATTCCCTTAAGATGCATGGTGATATGTTATCAAATCCTCTCACGTTATTAACATCAAGGTTATTTATTTCCTCAAATACCTCCTGCTCACTCACAATTAAGCTATCCTCTCCTATGTCCTTTACACTTAAGTTCCTCATGATTCCACCCTGATGAGGATGAAACACCCTTATAAATTGTTCACTGAATACCTTAAATTTTTTTCTGCAGCATGTACCATTCTACCATTTTCATCCGTTAACATAATCTTACCATGATCATTCTTCCTTCTACTTTCCACATATCTAAAAAATAAAAAAACCCTCTCTATGGTATTTTCTTCACCTGATTTGCCAATTTTTACTCATACTGCATTTTTGTTTTCCTTACTGAGTCATTCTCCTAGCTTGTTCTTTATACTCTTCATGTAACTGATTATTACAATTATCAGTTACTGTTTCCTTACTGTTTCCAAAGTACCTTCTTCCATATTTCATGCTTAAGCTCCCTTATTCATCCATTTGACACATACCTTATTCATCCTTTTGGCCTTCGGAATACATTCACACATTGATGCTGATTATTATTATGTATTTCTTTGTCTGTTCCCAAGCAGCATTTATTTCCTTACCACTCAATTCCTCCTTTCATGTTATAGTTCCAAACTGTCTGCTAAGCTTGTCAGAATCACTCTCACCAACTGGAGTGTGAAAAAAAGTGTGAAACCTCACTCACAATTACAATTACATCCTCTGATGATCATCCAAGGACTATCTGAATCCTTGCATGCCCTCCTTTACATGCTGCCTCTGATAGTTATCTTCCAAGAACTCCAGACATTTGTTTTCCTTATTCCTAAATGCTATCTCTTCATTCCAATCTATGCTGCCAGAATTAAATTCATTCATAATAATTATCCTTCCTTTGTTCGACAGGTAATGAGGGTAATTGCATGATGAAAGGCAGTATGCAGATAATGTTTTGATCCATGAAAAATCCAAAGGTGTAGATTTTTTTTTTCATGTATAGAAGTTATGGGAGGGAGTACTACTCAGGCTGGTTTTGATTTCTTGCATAAATCAATTGCTGAAGTCATATTTTTCATATATAAGGAGGAAAATGGTGTAGTACCATACTTTTACTTCAGAACAGAGATAGTTATGGAAAGTCTTTTCTGAGTTAGAGAGCAAATTGTACTAGACTAATTATATTGTTATTTTAACCCTTTACCTAAGCATCAGCAAACAAAAATTTGCATGGAAGGTATCTTAATGACTAAGCTGTTTGTATATTCAGACTATTGACTTTTGATCATCTCAGTATTGCATAATGTGCAGCATACTTCCTTTTGGACATGTATATTTCTATGCATTATGGGATGAGTCACTGCCCAGACTGGTTTTGGCCTTGAAATCTTATCATTGGGAGTTAGGCCCTGGAGACATCATACCTCTTCAATAAAAGTGAAATCTGATCTAATATAATTTTACTCTCTAATCAAGCAAAAAAATATAATAATAATTAACATGCAGTTGATAGATGTAGCACACTGTGAAACACGGATCTTCTCTGTACATTCAAAATTATCTTTACAGCACTGATTAATTTGGCTAAAACAATCTTTCTTAATACATAAATGGCTATTCCATTCTGAGCTAAGAAAGTCTTGCCAAGATACTTTAAGCACCATATTACCATTGGCTGGTCTCATGCAGAGGTGATAGAGTATTTCCTCCTAGTAACTTGGGTTTTTTTCATCCTGCAAAACAGGCAAACTGGCCAAAAGAACCTGCATTTTACTGACATTAGTCTCATGGTACAAACAAGCACCATATTACCTGACTTTGCCTTCTGATTTTTGTGGCAGATACCTTTTAGTAATAAAATCAGATCAGCCCAGACTAAGTCTAGACTAATATAAAAAGAAAATGAAGATGTATTCTCATGATCATCTCACTTAATGTGCATTTCAGTGCATCAGGTCTTAGAATGAGCTTGCATTGATTCCAATGTTGAATTAGCTGGTTTAATGGATTACATTCTTATCTAGAATGTATAGTTTGTTTAGAAATAAACTAATCAGTTTAATGTTGACATTGTTTTTTATATATTCAATACATATGATGTTTAGTTGCAGAACCAGAAATCAAAGAAGGGAGATGGAATAATCACGCCCTCTACTGAAGAAATATATAC
Organism: Typopeltis vanoorti; assembly: GCF_054136105.1. Lineage (NCBI taxonomy): Eukaryota > Metazoa > Arthropoda > Arachnida > Uropygi > Thelyphonidae > Typopeltis > Typopeltis vanoorti. The sequence continues at coordinate 420,641 of NC_143566.1, forward strand.
TGATACTCCCTTCACCACAAACCTAATAGTTCAGGAGAAAACTAAACCTGCATACAGTAAAAGATCAACCTGTTTTGCATTTAAAAGTGTGAGTAATTAATTTCATTATTAAAATATGATAGGCTATGATGGTTATCTATATAGATATATAAAATGTATGGAGGTCTGTTCTACAAGTTGAATTATTAGACTTATGAATGAAATATCCATGGCTTTCCTGTTTGCTAGGGAAGGATAGTAGGATGTATTCAGATGCAAAATTTTCCTCTCATTATAGGACAAGTTTTCTGTTAACCAGTACTTATAAGGCAAGAAAGAGTACACAGCATTCATCTTATGTATTGTTAGAATTACTCCACTTTTCCTTAATCCTGTCAACATCTGTGTGGCATTTGTTCATCCAACTTTTCATCCTCTTCCTTAATTCCATCTATCTCCATTCGTTGGTGCAATTTTCTTTATACCATTTCTCTCAAGGACTGATTTCCAGTTTTTCAAAAAAACATACTAACAGGTTCCTTCTTAACAATCATCCTCACCTGTGATTAATGTGCTGTAGTTCTTGTACCCTTTTGTGTGTTGGTGTGTGTGTATACACAGTAAATCTTCAACTTATGTGGTTAATTATTCCAAATTCTTTTCTATACAAGTTGAAAACCAATGTAACTAAAATGATCCTTAAATAAGATGCATTTTTGACATGTGTGTTGCAAAATAATAGGATACTGAATAAATTTTTTTTTTATCAAGTACATAAATATAAAAACATAATTATAAGAAAGCTAATGCATACAGTACTACATATTCCTTATGCACATATACACACACACACTAATAATTTAGTATGTTCTTAGACTGTGCAGATGTTGATGGTATCTAGAGGTGCTTGTGCAATAATATCTGTACTACTATAGCTCTTTTTCTCATTGTAAATCAGTTTATGTCATTCTGATAGCATCATGCTCTAAACACTTTTGCAAACTATTCAATATCTGAATCCTGGCCCTTTAAGCCATCCAGTCCTTTTTATATCGTTTTAAAGCATTCTGCTATCTTAGTCTCAAATTGTACTGGTGGTTTAACTTCTTGTTTTTTCAAACCTTGTATTTGTTTCTTTGGTCTTCAAGCTCCATTAATGCTTTGTTTGCTTAATTCCTTTGTATGATTTTGCAACAATTCAATAAAGTCATTTTTTTCCTAATTTAATTGTAATGTTATGATTATTTCCAGAGGTCTAATTATGTCTTCAGTGATCTTCAGATTCCAAAGTGCTTGAATAATAGGGGTGGGGAGTGACTTTCTTCTAGGTGGCACTCATGGTTGATGTAATTTCCCATCTACCATATTTTAACAACTTGATAAATGTCCTGCTCTTCCCAGAACTGGTTCAATGATTTGGCAGTCTTTCCTTCAGTGACTCTTACTGCCTCTCCGAATGCCATTTAGGTATATTTATTGAAGGTCTGTATAATGTCACGATCTATGGATTCTATGAAGGAAGTTGTATTTGTAGGCAAGAGTATTGTTTTTATGTTTTTGTGATAATTTTTGAGTCACCAGGTATATCATCCATGAACAGCAGTATCTTAATTGATATTTAAGATATTACATAGATAATTCATTATTCCTGTACACTTGTGCATAATAATAAAATTGAGAAACCAGTCTTGAAAAATTTTCTGGAGTCGCCTGTGCTTTTTTATTGGATTTCCATTAACAGGTGCTAATACTTTTGAAATATTTTTGAAGGGCCTTGGGTTTTCATTATGCTAAACTAATAACAGTTTTATTTTGCTGTTTCCAGCATCAACTTGTCCTTTGATACCTTAAATCCTATAATGGTTTGTTCTTCTTGTGATATATAACAACTGGTAATTAGTTTACGAAATTAACAACGCATATGAAGTATATTAATTAAAGGCAACTTTAATGAATAACTTCTATATTTCGACAACGTCACGTTGCCATCTTCAGGAACATAAAGATATGGTATGTGCACGCAGGCACTAACAAAAGCAAATGAGGAAGAAAGCAAGAAACTAATATTGTTCCTAAAGTCCTAATGGTGCCCTCTGGCGGGCTCATTTGGTTGTCTTGGCAGTTGGGCTGAAGTTCTCATAATGAAAGTCTCCCAAATTTGGGGCAGTTTCATGCACCCAAATTTGTTGAGGTTAGGAACGTTTTTTATAGCTGCTGATGATTCCTTGAATAATCTTTCGTATTTAAGCTTGCTGCGGTGTATTATTTTTGTTTTCTTCCAACGAATTCTATGGTGGGTATCTAAGGCATGGTCTGCCAGCCCAGAGCGGCTGTACTGGTGAAACCGGATGTAGTCTTTGTGTTCTGAAATCCTGATATTTGCTGTCCTACCTGTTTGGTCAAAGTAGGACAATTTGCAGCTGCAAGGGACCTGGTATACACCAGGTAGGTCTAGGGGAAGTGGTTGGTCTTTGGTAGAGCGGATAAGGGATGCTAACTTTTTATATGGTCTGTAACAAGAAGTAAGGTCATATTTTTTGAGGATATTGGTTACTTTCTCAGAGGTGCCCTGGATGTAGGGGATGGTGATAGATTTGGTGTAATCTTTATTGTGGAGGGGGGGTTGTGATTTACTGGTTTTAGTATTTTTTGGGGGTTATAGCCATTGACTAAGAAAGTGTTGAGGATGGTTAGTTCAGTAGTTAGGGCCTTGTCATCTGAGCAGATTAATTTTGCCCTGTTATATAGTGTTTTTATAACCCCATATTGCTGTGGGGGGGGGTGATGGGATTGCTGGTGAATGTATCTGCCAGTATGAGTGGGTTTACTGTAAACAGAGAAAACCAAAGATCCATTAAGCTGGCGAGTGATTAAAGTGTCTAGGAAGGGGAGAGTGTTGTTTTCCTCTTTTTCTAAGGTGAACTGGACTCTGGGGTGTTGGTTGTTTAAGTGTGTTAGGAAGGGAGTGGAGTGTGTCCGAGCCATGTGGCCAAATAACGAACACATCATCCAATCAACCCTAACAACAGTCCTCCATCCAAGCCTCTTATGTTGATTATAATCAATTTATAATTTGCACAAAAGTCAGTTTTTTCATCAACAGTCTAGCAACTTGACCAGTCATTAGTCAGTCATTCCTTGCTGAAAATTGATACCGTCATGAACAAAAACAGTCTATGATATAGCTTCTATAGTTAACTCTTCACTCATTTTCTCACTTACTTTTGATTTCTTACTGTTGAAGGGTAAAAAGTAAGTAATCCTTTTCATTTTTACTTTACAATTCAAAACTTTTTTTTGTTGTTCTTCTTTGTTTGTATTACTTCTTAGATGAACATAATATCTGCAAAACTCAGATAAAACCTAGTAAAATGATTTAATTACCATGTGTGAGAAAGAAAGAAACAAATCAACTCATGTGGCACTCGACCTTCACTCAGGACCACAGAACATATGTATAACCGCTATGTATTGGTGGTTTAATACTGGAATGCAAATGACCCTATATAGAGAAATACATGAACTATAAGCACCATATAAAGTAAATTTTTGATGGTAGCACAGAAACAGTCAGTGTAAGGTGTATTTAGTGAAAACTGGAATATTTAGAAACAACTGGAATGAACATCATACTGCATAGTCTCAAGCCTAACAAAGTAAACATTTTATTGTAGAACTAAAATACAGTATAGTCCTGCTTGAGGTGCAGTTTGTGTGAGAGACAGCCTGGGATGAACATGTTAGTATATAAATGTGAAAGTAATTTAAAATTCTAAAAATTGTTATAGCAAATACATTAATAATAGGCATAGTAAAAATGCAAATTTCATTAAATAACTAAGCTTATTTGAATAAGAGGTAAACGTGTAAAAAAAAAATTGACTGAATGTTACAAATATCCGTACACCATACCGTCCCAAAAAAGTAATGAAGCATGATAACATTTTTTTTTGCAGAGGTACAATTTTTTAAACTTTGGTTTACTTTTTTTTTTTTTTTCCAATTGGATATAGTGTAGGAATTTTAAGGGAAAAAAAATTTCTTTACGTAGTGAATGGCAATATTTTTGTCATTTTCAAAATGTTATAAAGGAAAATGTATGTAAGATTTAGAATATTCTGCAGATCTTATCTAGGTTCTCTTATCAGATGGAGAAAATAGCAAGGCTTATTATGGTAATAAAACTTCAATTATATTCTAGCCTATAGACTAAATATCAAGTTTTACTAGTTTAAAAATTTATTATATCAGAGAGTTTGATATATCTCGGTATATATTTTTAGGAGGTATGGATGACATATTTTTAGAGGACAAAGGTGAGGACAAGGGGCTATCCCTGGAAGTTGCAAAAGCAAGAGGGTGAAGAGTGGTTTCTTTGCATGGAGGGGAGTTGAATCATGGAATGCACTGCCTGATAGAGTGGTGAGACCATGAACGGTCAATGAGGTCAAATGAGCTTTAGTAAATACTGACAATGGGAATAGAATGACTGATGCAGAGGACATAGTGGAGTTGTTCAATGAACAATTTATTCGAATATTTCATCCGGGAGAAGTAGGATTTAATAGTTGAGGAATAGGGCAGATTTGAGGCTTAGAAGTGCAAGAGGAGAATGTTTTTCAAATACCGAGTACTCTGGATGACAATAAAGCTGCAAGACTGGATGAAATATAGAATTTCACCACGGGTTTTGAGAGCATGTACTAAAGAACTGACAGCTCCGGTGACCTAGCTTTTCATTGAAAGTCTTGCTATGGAAAAGGTATCAAAGGAATGGAAGGAAGATAAGATGGTGCTACTGCATAAGGGCAGCAGCAGACTGGAAGTGTCAAATTATAGACCAGTTTGTGTTTCATCAGTAGTTGTTAAGATCTTGGAGAAATTAGTGAGGGACTATACACGCCGTTGGGCAGATAGGGATAATGTTATCTGTGAGAGTCAACACAGATTTGTTAAGGGGTGCTCTTGCTTTAATAATATGATCGCCTTTTATAATAAAGCGATGAGCAGTTGATGAGGGAAAGGCATATACTACCATTTTTTTTTTTTTCCAGGGACATTTGACAGGGTGCCACATGATAAGCTGATATTTGGGTTGCGGCACATTGGTTTATATGTCAGGTCAGTCAACCGGATTTAAGATTGGCGGTCTGATAGGTATCAGAGAGTTGTGTATGGTGGGGGCAGTATCAAGGAGGCAGAAGGTTACAAGTGGGGGTCCCACAGGGCTCAGTAATGGGACCTGTATTCTTTAACCTTTATATCCATGACATTGTCAGTGGATTGCAGGAGGATATTCAGTTGTTTGCAGATGATGTGAAGCTAGGAAGGGTTATTAGAAATGGTGCAGATGTGGCAGCCTGCAAGAGGATTTGAATAAACTGGGCAGATGGACAAGTGGATTCGGATTTCAGTTTAATGCAACAAAATGTAAAGTCTTGAAGTTTGGAATACATCGATGTTAGTACTTGAGAAAGTAGAAGAGACAAGAGATCTGGGGGTGGTGATTGATAGAAACCCGAAATTCAGGGAACATATTACAATGGTGGTGCTGCAATACCGAGACGGATGCTGACCTGCAGAGATAAAAGCCCCAATCAGACCATACTTGAACTACTGTTCTCAAATTTGCTCCACACGATTTGAAGGTGATAAATTAACTGTGCAAAGGGTATACAGAAGCAGATAACAAAGCTGGTTTCAGGACTATACAATGTTAGTTATCAGGATCGGCCGAGGGAATGTGGACTGCAGAGTTTGGAAGATAGAAGGAGAGGTGATATTATTATTATTATTATTCAGACCTCCATGGAGTCAAAAGACTCATCGTGTGAGGTCCTTCCTAAGAACATAAAGTCTGTCAAGACTCGTCGAGGGGAGGTTCCCCCTAAGAAACACAAAGTCTATCATACCACTCCTTAAACTCATTGACCGTTCTTGCCCTCACCACTCTATCAGGCAATGCATTCCACGGCTCATCCACCCTCCATGCAAAGAAACCACTCCTCACCCTCTTGCTCACAGTTTCCTTTCGTAACTTCCAGGGATGGCCTCTTGTCATCACTCCTTCCCTTTCAACCAAGTGAAAGAACTCCCCAGTGTCACCCCTGTAACCACCTCTCATGATATGATTGAGACTTTTAAACTGTTGAGAGGTAGCTACAGGGTTGACACTGGGGAGTTCTTTCGCTTGGTGGAATAGCGGGAAGGAGCGATGACAAGGGGTCATCCCTGGAAGTTACGAAAGGAAGCTGTGAGCAAGAGGGTGAGGAATGGTTTCTTTGCATGGAGGTTGGGTGAACTGTGGAATGCATTGCCTGATAGAGTAGTGAGAGCACATTGTTTGTGAACAATGTGTTGTTCACAAACCATTTAATTAAATCGAAAAGGAATATTTATACAGTCTAATCCATATTAACATATATATACACAGTTGCATTACAAGTCTTTGTCAATTTCAATTCTTCTTGATTCAGGCTTCTTGGTTCTATGTTTCTTCCCTTAAATTTAAATCACAATCTAGAATATCCTGCTAGTCATACATACACAAACTGAAAATAATGCATACCTAGAGTAAGCTTAAATAAATATTAATTTAGATTATCTAGTACAGTACACTTCTTACTCACAATAATTACTGTACACAATTGAGATTAAGACACATGTAGAGTGAGGTTATTTCGATATTATTTACACAATCTTATTCTACCTATACACAAATATACTTGATGTACTTTCTTGCTCGAAAATATCACATATAAGTACTTACAGTTCTTGTTCAGCACTGTCTTTTACATGAATCTTTTGTCCACACATAAGTGCCCCCCCCCTTTTGTTCTCTTTGTTTCTGCTGGCTCATTCTTAATCCCCTGCGAAGTTTCTTCTTTGTCTGAGTCATTGATTATTCTATGCCCTTTAGGACCATTAACATGGCGGCACACCCAGGTAAGTGAAAATTGAGAATCCTAAGACCTGCACTGCTCCTCTTTCAATTATCAATAACAAACCTCATGTGGCTGCGAACCCAATCAAGAGAAGACTCCGAAACCTCAGACAAAGTCCTTCTCGATGTTTCGCCTCATAAAGGCCCATGAGGCGAAACGTCGTTTCTTCCATTGTGCCCATGTGCCTGTCTCTCAAAACTTCCATATATGGTCATGTATGGACATCTGAACATGATTACGTTATACTTTGCACATCTTTTGAAATTGCCATATATGGACATGAGTTAACAGCATTACATAATGACTTCATGCACCACATTATTTTAACAAAGGCTCATGATTAAGTTATTACAAGTACAAAATTTATTACAGACAAAATTTGACATTTCTTTTAGTGCAATCTCTCTAGAAAAACGAAAATAAGTTACTTATCATGAAAGATTTTACACCCTCTATTTGTTTGTAGAATTTTCCTTTTCCTTGTCAAACAAAATAGTCAGCCTTCATAGTAAATAGGCTGAAATATCGGGAGGAAATTCAGTTCGAATAAGGTGTCAATTGTCTTTAAGTGGGGCATTGGTAAATAGAAAGGAGACATCAAAAATGACTCTAATTTCAGTGTGTTAGTATGAGGTTTTTATACTTGATTTAAAATGGACTGAGTTTTTTAAGTGTGAAGGAGTGTTGCCAATATATTGTGAGAGCACTATAGCTAAATGTTTAGGTGAATCAATGACATCTACAACTGGGCATAATGGCACATTATAAGAGTTTTTATATATATATATATATATTATTTTTTTATTTAGTTCTTTTATTTTTTTTTAAAAGTTAACCACTTCTCTCAACTGGTATTAATCTTCTGTAGGTTCTGCAAACTCTCATGCATGGATTGGTATGCATAATGTTGAAAAAAGAGACTGCCTATCTATATGTTCACTGGGCATCCACAGATGCCATATGGTCACTCCAATGCTCGGTGATGTGTCACACAAGGCCTCTCCATGTGGTCCTGTTGTTTGCTTTTCTGGAGATCTCAACTCTCTGAAGATTAGCCACTCCACACACACACACACTATCCATCCATCTAACTGATGGTCTACCCCTTCCTCTTTTTCCAGGAACTTTACCTTCTATTACTGTTCTGAGAAGTCCCTCTTCCATCCTTTCAATGTGTCCGAAATAATTTAACTTTCTTCTGTCACTATCCTTAAGGAGCCTTAAAGTTCTACTGATCTTTTCTAACACTCATTAATTTGTACACCTTTCAGTATATGTTATCCTCAACAGCCTTCTGTAACATCACATCTCAAAAGCAGATATCCATTTCTTATCTGACTTCTTTAGATTCCAAGTCTCACATCCATAAGTCGCTGTTGGAAAAACAGCTGCATTCAAAATCCTCAACTTTGTTCCCATGGAGATAGATCCATCCTTTCAGATTTTAGACAAGTCTCTGATTGTTGTTTTAGCCATTCCTAACCTTCTTCTGACATCTTCTGAAGCAATTCTTCAAATTAATAATGGATACCAGGTACTCAAACATGCTGACTTCCTCAATTCTTTCTCCATTAAGGTGAACTTGTTTCTCAACAGCTTCCCTGTTGGTATGTCCTTTGAGAACCATAATCTTTGGCTTGCTAGAATTTCATTGAAGTCCTCTGTTATTACTGATCTTTTTAACTTTGTCAAGAATTAGTCTTAGTTCTTCCATGTCATTACAAAGGAGTACTATGTCATAAGCATACCTCAGATTACTGATCAATCTACCTCCTATCTAATTCTGGTCTTGAGCTTAACCAATGCTTCATGCATGATGGCCTTTGCATATATACTAAACAAGTAAAGAAAAAGTAAACTTTCTTGCCTAAATCTTTTTCCAACTTGAAGCCAATCAATCAATCCAACACCTGTTTTTACTGACTTCTTGCTCTCTGTACAAGTTGGCTGTCAACCTGGTAGTGTGTTGAGGAAAACCCATTCTTTTCATTACTTCCCTCAGTTTCACATGCTCAACACCGTCAAAGGTTTTAGAGTAATCTAAGAAACACATTACCAGAGGGAGTCTGAATTCTTTATATTTTTCTATGATCTGTCTCGGGCAAAGGATCTGATCTCTTATGCCCTTACCTTTCCTAAAACCTGCTTGTTCCTCGGGCATCTCTGCCTCAACTCAGCTCAATCCTATTTAGCATGATCTTCAATAAAATTTTGCTTGCATGTGATATTAAACTAATAGTTCTTATAGTTCTTGCACACCTTCATATCACCTTTCTTATGTAGTGATATGAAAACCGACTTCTTCCAGTCTCTAGGCCATGATCCTGTCTCCCATATCCTTGTAATCAATCTATGAAACATTCTTATCCCCCTGTGCCCTTAATTACCTCTGCTGAGATTTCATTGCACCTGGGGCCTTATTGTTGTTAAGCTGCTTAACTGCTCTTTCAACTTCATGCCTAAGTGGAGGAGGTTCCAAATCAAAATTTTCTTGGTGAGAGGGCTCCACATTTTCTTTACCCACTGTACTGCAGTTCTTCACAGTATTCTTTCCATCTGTTTTTGATTTTCAACTCTTCTGTTAGTAATGCTCCATTTCTGTCTTTGATGACATTCAATTTGGTCTTAAACTTATGCTCTAAGTTATGAACTAAATAAAATATCCTTTTATAATTGTGCCTCCTCATCTGGAACTCTCTCTCTCTCTCTTCTGTTTATATAGTATAGAGTTTTTCCTTATCCTTCTTGATGGTTCTTCTGACTTCTCTATGTAAGCTCTTATATTCTTCAGTCCCTGTGTCTCTTTGATTTTCCAGCCATCTTCTTTTGTATGTGGTAGAACGATAATAATGTTGAATCTGATATCCATGGGTCTCTCCTCAAAAGTTTATATTATCTTACTATTTGCTCTTCAGATTCTGATAGCTGTGTTGACCATGGTCATTTTCCTTGGGAGATTTCACTTAATCTGTTCTACTGATTAAGTCAGTAGCAATGCAAAGATATTTGACATTAGCAGTGACCTAACACAGATAGCAAAAATAGCTCATTAGAATACACAGTTTACCAGAATACTAGGTAACTATCACCATCTTGATAACACCTTTGACATTTTATTATTATTATTTTCCTGATCCCCCATGGAGTCACAAGACTCATCACATGGGAGATCAACACTAGTGAACGTAAATTCTATCATGCCATTCCTTAAAATCATTCACAGTCTGCATGTTCACCAGCCTCTCAGGAAATGCATTCCATGCAAAAAAATTACTTATTATCCTTCACTTGCTTTTCCTTTTTAACTTCCATAGATGGGCCCCTTGTTCCTTCTCCCTCGTTCTACCATATGAAAAATCTCCTCAATGTTAATGTGATAATAACCCTTCAACAGCTTAAATGTCTCAATCATATCCCCTCCCACCTTTTGTCTTCTATCCAACAAATTCTTTAGTCTAAATGACCTTGGTTTATCCTTGTAATCAACACTATACAGTTCTGATATCATTTTTGTTATTCTTCTGCACCCTCTCCAAGGTTACTTCATCCTCTTCAAATCCTGATGACCATATCTGAGCACAGAAACTCAGATTTGATCTGATCAAAGCTTTATACAATGGGACCACACTTTTATCTCATGGTCAGTGTCCTCCTTAACATTGCAGCAATTCTCTGAGGTGTCTTCACAACCTCTACAATATATCCTCAGAACTTCAAGACACTATCCACAATTATCCCAAGATCCCTTTCTTCCTCTACTTCCAGTATAACTTCACCAAGAAGTTTAAAACATGAGATTTATGGATCTCAAATTTCAAAACCTTATTTATTTGCATTAATCTGTTATCCCTGTTCATTTTCCCACCTTTCCAGCTTATTCATCCTCTTGAAGAGCCATAACAGGCACTTTAATTGTAATGGTCCCAGTACTGAATACTGTGGAACTCCATTTATAACCTTCTTACACCCTGTTACTGCTCCCCCATATACAACTCTGATATCTACCAATAAGCCAGTTACTAATCCGTTTCAGTAACCTGTTATCCAAACTCATTGCAACTTAAATACCAACTTGTCATGTTCAATGCCTTTGAAAAATAAAAAAAAATAAAATGACAACATATGCCTTGCCCTTATCCACTACTCTTTTTACTTTATTGTAAAATGTAACCTGATTACTAAAACCAGAGCACACCCTTTAACCAATCCATGCTGGCCTGCATAAATAATACTGACCTCATCTGCTCAGTTCTGTATATCACTTCTTACCAATTTCTCCAAAATCTTAACAACTACAGAAAAAATACAAACGGGCCTATAGTTTAATATCTTCATTCTTTTACCACCAATTTTACCAAGATTGTGCATTGGCACTATCTTTCCCCTCTCCAGCATCTTGGCCTTGCAAGACTTTCATTAAACAGCCAAGTCAATGGCGTGGTCAGTTCCATGCACATTCCTTAAAACACACGGTAAAATTCCGTCTTAGTCCTCCTGCTTTACTGACATTTAGTGTAATCAGTATTTGGAATAAATCCTCTTCATCACTTCTAAGACTTGACCACTCATTATTCTTCTAGAAATAAATTCATCTGCTGTACCAGGATGGAACACTCAAATAAAATGATCATTAATAGCTTAACTGTGTCATCTGCATTGATCATCCTAGTTACCTTCAGCAAGGTAATCCATCTATTATTATTTTTCTTCCTACTAGCCACACAGCAGAAAAACTCTTTGTGATTCTCCTTGGATTGCAGCACTAGTCCCTTTCTTTCTGAATCTTTGTTCTATTATAGGTGTGCTAGGGGCTATACAAGAGAAAAAGAATCGAGCATACCATAACTGGCTTGCTTCCAAAACTCCATCTACCCTATACTGTTTATGGCAAAACACATAATAGTAGCAAGGAAACTGTTAACACATCAAAAACTGACTTTGAGAGAGCTAAAAGCAGGAAATTTGCTTCCTATCCAAATGATACGCATTCATTCTGGTAGAAGTTATGACCAAAGCTATCGGTTGTAACTTCTGCCCAACACTGCTCCCACTACTATTACATCCTGATGGGTCTGTTGCATCATCACTTCTGGAAAATGCCAATCTTCTGAGCTTTCTACTTTTCCAATTCTTGTACTTCTTGTTTTGGTAAATGTCTCCCAACTATTCCGAACACTCCATGCCCAATTTGACATTTTGCCAGAGAGAGAGAACAGGAAATTTTTTTCACCATTTATCATATAGAAAAATTCTGCTCAAGGATACCAATAGTCTGTTGGCACTGATGGCATTCCTCTGATTGTCCTAAAGGTTTCTGCTCAAGAGTTAACTCCCATTCTTTACAATGTTATTACACTCTTTTTTGCATGGTATCTATTCTGCAGTCTGAAAATTAGCTCACATTCAACTACCATCCAATTTCTCTCACCTCACTTCTTTCGAAAGTAATGGAAAGAATTGTCAACATTCCCCCTGCTAGATACCCTGAAGACTGTCTAATAAATGACCACCAGTATGGATTCTGTCGCTATTGATCAACAGGTGATCTGCTCACTTATATCATCCATATCTGTACAGATACCGTTAAAAAATTTGGAATCTCTAGTGTTTACCCTTGATTTCTCTAAGGCTTTTTACTGGATCTGGCAAAAAGGCCTGTTAAGTAAATGCCTATCATTTGTCCCCCCCCCCTGACTTCTTGGCACTTGAACTGCCAGCTTTTTGACTGAATGCTCACTTTGTGTGATGGTGTATACTCCCTATCCTCTAACTGGACAATCAGTGCAGGGATCGCACAAGACTTTGTTCTCTAACCCACCCTATTCCTTCTGTATATAAATGATTTGCAAACGAATATCAGGGTTAGATCGCAATTATTGTTACACGAAACAAATGAAAAAATATAATTCTTTTCATATTTTCGACAGTGACACTCATCATAATTCAGCCTTGTATCTGTAATAAATAATTATATGTTATTTTAACAAAATAAAATAAGATTTACAAAAAATAGTTCACTACTCACATGCACCAATAATAAACATTTCGTATCTCACAGAAATAACGTGCAGAAGCATACTAAAGATACACTGCCGTTTGAGCAGTTAAAGCTGGGAATGACATAATGTGCAATGACAAGCGCAAACAAATATTGGTGTTAGATCGCAGTGCATTTGTTTCGTATAACGATAATTGAAAAAATATAATTCTTTTCATATTTTCAACAGTGACACTCGTCATAATTCAGCCTTGTATCTATAATAAATAAATAATTATATGTTATTTTAACCAAATAAAATAAGATTTACAAAAAATAGCTCACCACTCACACGCATTAATAATAAATGTTTCATATCTCACAGAAATAACGCGCGGAAGCATACTAGAGATACACTGCCGTTTGACAGTTATAGTTGGGAATGATGAACGTGCAATGACAAGCGCAAACGAATATTGGTGTTAGATCACAGTGCATTTGTTTTGTAATCTGAAGCGTTAATAGAACAATTCCAATTATTAACTATTCAATCAATGTCGAAATATAAGCTGTAACCTTTAACATGTATTGCATTTATATAATGTTGTAAGCATTGTTATTATTTATAAACGCAAACAAAATTTAATTTTTTCATTTTTTCCCTTGGAGTGCTGCAGTGTTGCAGTGCATATGTACGGGCTGCCACTGGTCTACTATCAACCATCACTCCCAAATCTCTAATCTCATCGACTTCCTGCAGTACAGCACCATCATTATAGTACACAGCCTTATATTTCTGCACTCCAAAATGCAACACTTATTGATATCAAAACTACAACCCCACTCTTTTGTCCAAGTTAAAAGTTTATTCAAATCTTTCTGAAGGGATTCAGCATCAGCAGTACTATGTACAGTTCTTCCCAACTTTGCATCATCAGCAAATAATTGAAGATCCACATGATATATCATTCACAAACAAGTTAAACACAGGGCCCCCAAGAACAGAACCCTGGGGCACGCCACTGGTTACCCTTCTTTTTTGAGACACTGCTCCATCATACACAATCTGCAGATATCGTTTAGAGAGCCAATCTCTGATGCAGTGGTAAACTATCAAATGCTTTTGCAAAGTCTAAGAATATCACTGTGTATGATTCTCCCTTATCTAACACACTCGTCACCTTACCATAAAATGCAAGTAAATTACTGAAACAAGACCTACCTTTTACAATTCCATGCTGACCATCATGAAGTATGCTATGTCCATCAACCCAATTCTGTATTCTATTCGTTACAAATCTCTCCAACACCTTAACCACAACTGAAGTTATACAAACTGGCCTGTAGTTGGAGTCTTCTGTCTTAGAACCATGCTTGTGGAGTGGTACTATTTTGCCTTCTTTCCACTCTTTAGGAACCCTACCCACTGCAAGACTGTCATTAAATAACCAGGTCAAGGGCATAACCAACCGTGGTGCATATTCCTTACAAATACATGGTGATATGTCATTCATTCCCACAGACTTATTCACATCTAACCAACCAACATCTGATATGCATCTGTTTCTTTCACTTCCAATTCTCCTGATACTTGCTTTTCTTCTATATATTGTACTGGATCATTTATACCAGTATGATATATACTGATAAAGTGCTTGTTCAATAATTCCACTATATCTTTTGCAGCTGTTAGTCAGCTGCCATGACTATCCACCTAGTGTTGCCAATTTAGCTCTTTTGGAGTTAGATCTAGCTCTTTTTTTTCTTCCCTAGCTCCAAAAAGTTTAATCTAGCACCTAGCTCAAAATCTAGTTCCTTCAAAACTAGTTTCAGCTCTTTTTAGTTGTTTTTATAACTTATTGTTAAAGAAATTGTTTTAAAAGTTTTCCAGGTGTTCACATTTGATAAGGAATTGTATTGTACGTTTGGTACGAGCATCAAACACGTTTCAAATGCATCATGACAGTCAGTCAGTCACGTGGCCCAACAGTCTGCGATTTTTTTCGTTTTAAAGTTGATAGCACCGCTACAAGTTAGTCTTTGCACAGTGTTCTGGTTGGTAGCTATGATAGCGAGTGGGAAGTTTTCAAAGACTGATCATAATTCGTTGCAGTAAAGAGTTGTATACCCTCAAAAATGAGCAAAGAGAAAAATAAAGCTTACAAGCAAAAATTTAGGAGGGAGTGGTTGCAAATTGGAATGTTTAGTAAATGGTTGTATGAAGTTCCTGGTGATACTACAAAAGGCCACTATAAGTTTTGCAGATGTGATATAGCTGCTAAATATTGTCAGCTTGTAAAGCATAGCGAAACTAAGAAACATCTTGCTGCAGTTCCATATAAGGCTGTTCCTATTACAAATATGCTTGTGAAAAAATCTGAGAACGCAAAATTTCAAAGTAGGTTAGCATTATTTCTTTGTTGTCACTCATCATTCAACAGTCGCGATCATCTAGTAGATCTTTGCAAAAATATTATCGCATACAGTCAAATTATGCCTAAGGTAAAAATGCACTGAACTAAGTACTCTGCAATTCTAACAAATATTCGAATTGAGCGTTTTGAAGATCTTTCAGCTTGCTAATAGACGAATCGAATGATATCACAGTGAATAAGATTTTAGGAATGGCCATCATTTATTATAGCAGGAAATACAACAAAATTATGCATACATTTCTGAGCATGGTGGTTCTAGAAAAGTGCAACGCTAGTGGTTGCACTGAAAAAAGAGCTCTTGACCAAGAAACTGGACATTAAAAACTCATTGCAATCGGTACAGACAACAGCAGTATAATAAATTTAGTTTAATCCTTTATCCAAGTGTGAGCAAACAAAGTTTGCGCCTGAAAGTATCTTCAGGACTGGGGTAAGGTGGTACAACACCAGGGCAACTCGTTGCAAAGGTGGAGCAAGTTACCAACACTCCTATCTCGGTATCTCCTATAATGCAAAACACATCTCCTTGCGGATATGTCTATTGTTATGCATTAAGGGAAGGGCCACTACCCAGACTAGTTTCGACCTTTATTGAGGTCTCTTCAGTGGGAGCCAGGCCCAAGTGGAGATACCAGGCAGAAGCATTAGCAGGTCATCTCTACCTATGGGAGTTGCCAATTGGTGTGCCACCCTTTTTTTTATTAAATTACTCTGGATTTAGAGAAAGATGTTGAAAGTTTATTTTTCACTTGGTTAGAGTATAATAAATTTAGTTTAAACATTCAGACAACAGCAGTGTTATGGTTGGTGTCAATAATGGCATTTATGAACAACTGAAGGCATATATTCCCTCCTTAATTTTAATTAGATGTGTATGCCATTCATTGCAACTGGCAGTGTCTCACACGTGCAGAATCTCTCCCAAGAAAATTCTAATTTTATTGGGAGAGATTCTGCACAAGTTATTGAAATGTAAAAGTGGTTTTCACATTCTTCTTCAAGACAAGCAGCATACAAAGAGCTCTATCAAACTATCAATGAAAATGATGCACCTCTGAAAATTGTTACCAATTGTGCAACAAGGTTACTCTCCATTGAACCTGCAGTAGACAGAATTCTCAGCTACTGATTGGAATTAAAACTCGCTTCGAAGTCGTGAATGTGACTGAGAAATGTTACAAAGATCGAAGTTTGTGGGAGATTTACAAAGATGAAAGGAATCTGTTGTACCTCTTATTTTTGCATCCTGTTCAAGTTCAAGTTTAGCAAGTTAACAAAAGTTTCTAATCTAACAGTGCAGATAAGATGAGATTATTTGAAGACTTTTCTCGTTTGATTCGCTCTATTGCTAATATGTTAGTGCTACCATCATCCACAGTCAACCCTCTAGAGTCAGATAGATGACTCTGTGGATCCCAATCCAAATCTTGGTTACAGATTTGAAAGAAAAATTTCAGATTTGATGATACAAAAAAAAATAACGCAAAATGATGAGCAAAATCTTAGAAGTAGAGCAAAACAGTTTCTTCTTGGTCTCTTTAAACAGCTTAAGCAAAGGTTGTCTGAAAACTTGAATATTTTAAGAATGATGTCTTCTTTTTCTGTTGACAATACCCTAAACCATTTCAGTCATATAAAAGAACCTGCTAATCCCATCTTAGAAATAATGCTGAAAACAGAAAAAGATGTTGCTGCTGCTGAATACCAGTACAATACTATCCACTTAAATAAATGGACAAATATAGAAAACAGCGAGCTATTCTGGACTGAAGTACAAGAATATAAAGATGCATCTGGAATGAATCCATTTAAAGAAATTGCTCAGTGTGCTATACATTTATTAATACTGCCAAATTCTAATGCAGAAATTGAACGAATTTTTAGTTCCGTGAATGTAATTAAAACTAAATTAAGAAACAAGATGGAATTGCCAATGCTGACAGCTATTTTGTCAATCAAGTACGGCCTCAGGTGTAACAACAAGTGCTGTACAGACTATCATTTACCAGCATCTACACTGAGTAATACTGGAAAGATGGCTACATATATATAATAAAGCTGAAAATCTAAGTGAAAATGTGAGTGAATTAGGCGCAGAAGACCACATGGAAGATGCATTTAGTCACTTATATGCAAGTATCCTCGATTTGAATACAGTAACCAACTTAAACGTATCAGCTACTACTTTTAAAATTTTAGCTTCACATTTTTATTTTTAACTCCTTTTTTTTTTTTTTTTTTTTAAGATTTAGCTGTTTTTATTCATTTTCATTTGGCAACACTATATCCACCAGTGTTAGTTTGCCATAATTATTTTTCCTCTTGCTTGCCATGTAGTGGAAAAATTCCCTTGAGTTAAACTTGGCCTGACCAGCCAATCTCCTCTCATACTACACCTTTTCTTTCTTTACCATGCTCGTCACCTTTCTAAGCCTGCACTTTATACTCTTCATGGATCTGATCACCACCAACTGTCTTGTACTTCCTCCAGAACATTTTCTTTTCCAGCATAGCTTGCTTGATTTCGCTGTTCATCCATTTCACTACCACTCTATTTACTCGCTTAACCCTTGGTATGCAATCCTACATTGCTTTTGCCAGATACTGCCTTGTGAGTTTCCATGCATTGTGAATATCTTTTCTGCTCAGCTCGCATACCCAATGTACTGATGCTATGAGATTTATGAGAAATAATGAGATTTATCTTCTTAAGATTAGACTAACCTAAAATATCTCTTGGCACAAACATATTACAAATATTTTCCCTTCTTCATCCAAAAAACTAGGTTTTCTTTTTCACTCAAGGCATTACTTTAACTCCAAAGAGTTTCTAAATTTCTACAAGTTTCAATTCTGTCTAATTTCTGATTGCTCTTACATCTGGGGTGGCACTACTAAGAGCTCCCTAGACACCTCCACCTGTTTTCACTGATACACTTCACTTACTTTCACATAAGTGCTCAGTTTATGTTGCTTCCATTTCTTCATATACTTCTACTTGAATGTTCATTAGAATTAGCATCAATAATACCCCCCCACCACCACCACACTTACTCACACACGCACACTTTGTCGAATCAGTTTGAATGCATGCAGCAGCTAATCAACACTCCCTCACTGTGAATATCCAAACTTACAGAACAAATTTCTCCTACTCTTTGTTCATTCCTCCACTGCTGCCATCTTAAGTTTGCAAAGGAATACAATCTACAGCTCTTCAAGCTAAATGTGAACCAGTTCCTTCTTGACTATCCATAGTACTAGTGTACTGTAGGTTGACTAATATCTTGTTGATTGGTTTCCTCATCAACAAGATATTAGTCTCCCCATACAGTCTTGCCATAAATATTGTTACAACTTCTGTGCCCTCCCCAACATGCTGCCCACAGAATTGCACAAGCCCAGTTCCATTATTAACACTATGCAGAGCCACACATTTGCATGTTCATCAGTAGAGAGAGAGAATATGGGTAAACATGCAATGGGTAAAGATTGTGAGAACTAGGAATTGTGTGATCTATAATAGCACTTCACAAGGTTGGAACGCAGCCATGTATTATTTTCAACACGTTAAAAACGCTCAGGATCAGTAAGATGTTTGTGTGTCAGACTATTAATCATTATAACTATACAGAAGACGTATCTGACCACCAAATAACAAGTCAACCATCTTGCAGCAATAGCTTGTGAAGGCATGCCTCCACTGTAATTCTGTGAGAATGCAGAAAGTGATGTCATGTGTATTAACTGATTACCTAGGGGTGAGAGCCTATTGTTGTTCTACTGGACACTTCCTAACACCACAACTTATGCGACAGAGAGTGATAAAATCGAAGGCACTTTTCCAGTGTCTTCGATTTTATCACAATATGCGAACAACAGACACAGAGATATCTTCATAGATAAGATTTTCACTATTGCAGTCATTTAACCACCAAAACAATCGGGTATATGTCCCAGATGGTCATACAGCATGTGCCATATCACCCAGGATTCAGAGAGATCATCACCCCACATCGTTGATGATTTTGTGGGGAGGGGATGAAATATCAGGGGGGTATCCAACTGATAACAACTTATAACTGCCAAGGCACTTATCAGTGCCTTGATACACTTTCTGGAACTGGTGGTATAGCCCCTGAACAACACCTAATTTCATGGTAAGCAGTGGACCTTCCAACAGGACTCAGCCCTTACACATAAGATGAGGACCACACAACAGTAGTTGGAGGTGAATGTGCCTGACCACACATTACCTCTGATTGGCCACCTGGAAGTCCCAATCTGAATTCCATTGGATTTTAACTTGTGATTGGAGTTTGAGAGAGTAGCCTGCAAGGAATGACACCCTAGCATTGCCAGTCTGATGATGGATTTGGAGCAACATTGGCAGTATTTCCATAGGATGTTGTGCGTGCTGCTCAATGTGTTGCGTCACAGACTTCAGGCATGCAAAGGAGGCATGCCTGAAGGCAAAAGAGGGGCATGTCAACCATTGAGTGCTACTATATACGTGTTATACATGTGGTTTATGTGCTGAAAGCTGTAAATGATTTACTAATAGATTAAAGGTATGTGTTGTTCAAGTTGGAACAGTATTTATTGCTAGACTAGGTGTGTGTGTGTGTGTGTATGTGTATGTATGTATGTATATATATATATATATATGTATATATATATATATATATATATATATATCTACCCTATAATATAAAATGATAAGCCTTTTTTGTAACGTTTTTGTGTCATGTTTCTTGTCAAGTTATTTGAAACGTTTTGAAACTCAGGGGCTACCCTGAGTGGTAGCATATGGGGGCATAGATGCCTGGGGTGCGGAAACTCCCTTTCGAGTTTTCAAATTTCGAGTCATCAGAATTCAAGGAGAACCGGCCTACTACCAGTCCGGAACTCAGGGAGTTGGGCGCCTGGTGGAGAACCCCCTTTCGAGTTATCAGAATTCAAGGAGAACTGGCCTACCAGTCCAGAACTTGAGGGGGTTGGGCACCAGGCGGTTGGAACCCTCCCTTTCGAGTCATCAGAATTCAAGGAGAACTGGCCTATCAGTCCGGAAATCGGGGGGGGGGGGGGGGCATAGGTGTCGGGGTGGACCCCCCTAGTGTGTGTGTGTGTGTGTGTGTGTGTAATGCATAAAGTTGGCCCATTCCTATAGCACTATACTTATAGTGCCTTACTAAAGCATTGGGTGCAGCAGAGCTTTTGCCCATCTGTTTCCATCTATTTCTCTCTCTATGTCTTGTATCTAGATGTTACTTTTGCAGCATCACCCAAAGACAAGACTACCGTACCACTTTGGAATCTTTCTTCAACTCCTACACCAATGACCAAGGATAAGTACTCCAACTTAAAAAATAAAAGGAAAAAACTACTCATAGTATGTCTCACCTAGTCTTTCATCAGAAAGAAATCAGAGTATATCTAAGACACCAATAAGTATCTTCTCCTGATAGTATCTCTGTGGTTCTGCTAAAAACTTGTACTTCAGAATTAACTTGTCCTATAATGACTTTTCAACCTTTCTACTTGACTGGGATCTACCCTATAAAATGGAAACTATCCAAGTTTCTACCCATTTTCCAAAAGCGGTGATAGTCAGCCAACAAACTTTCCTTAGAATCATGGAGATGGTCATCAACATTCAACTTCTTCACCATTTGGAGGTCTGCTAGCTAATCAGTGACCAGCAATACTGATTTTGTAATTCTTGATTCGCAAGTCATCTGGCCATCTCAGTTCACCTTTAGATGAAAACAGTGGAAATATTTCGAGAAATTCTTGCATTTCAACATTTCTCTCATGTTTGATTAGAAAAATATAAAAACAAAGTTCGATAAAAAATTAACTATTTTATAACATTAATAAATGCCACTTATTTACTGTATGCCTTACATGAGTTTGATTTAATGTAAGGCATGGTTGTTTGCTCTGGACAACTTATATACAGCTTTGAGTTTATAAAGCTTGTATTTTTAAAACATTTGGTTATTCTAGTTTTGTTTGTGTTGGTAACATTTCCATAATGCAAGGCTGTCTGAAGAAAGACCATTATAGGTAGAGAAGAACCTTTTTAATTCAGGCTTCCAACTAGAACTTTTTAGTCCCGTTTTTTCCTGCCAGTTCCTCGGTCAGTCATTTTGGTATAATTGACCTCTTTGTACTAGAAAATGTGATTTTTAACCCTACAAATCAAAATAGCCAGCCATACAACTTGTACCTTTCGGAAAATGAGCTATGTTTAAGGACACAAGCATGGCAGCAATTCTCTGCCAAAAATAGTTTACATACTATTTGAAGAATTTAAAGATTATTATTATTCATGACACCTCCAAGGAGTCCGAAGACTCATCGCAAGAGGACACCTAGTGTACAACTCTCCGTCTACCGAGCCTCTACTACCAATCAACTACATCAGCGCCATCTACCGCTTATCACCACCACAAGTATCTTTTTGTCTGTAAATTGCATGTGTTCTGAAGGGCCAATTTTTCTGTATGCGGGATGAAAAACCCGAGTTTCTGGGAGGAAAAACCCTGCTACCACCGTATGAGATATTAGAGGATTTTAATTTTTATAGGTGATTCTAATGTATTCTGAAATGAAGAAGTGATATCTGTAACCAAAAATATTTCATCATGAATTACTTGTTAACTGACATTAAACTACAGTAACTTAATTATTCTTTTGCAGCTGTTATGATATCTAAAGTATAGAGTGATATTGTAATTTGCAAATGAATTGAAACAAGGTCTGAACTGTCTTACATCAGGGAATACTATAATAATGTCATACTCAGTAGATTAAAGATCTCAGTTACACTCATCATTTTTTTAAATTATGTAAAATTTAAAAGTTAGATGTAATAAAACAAGCATTGACTGTTTTTTTGTGTGTGTGATTCCTTTACAACTATTAATCGTCAGTATAATGCAAGTATAATGCAAGGGAGGGTGCTAGTGGGCCAAGCGGTACGGATGCGATTTGAAGAGCTCCTGATTCAGATAAGTTTTACTAGGAATAATTAAGTATATATGCGCGGCTGTAAACGTTGTACGCTACTGATATTATTAGTGTGGGGGGGTTTTTTCTTGCCTAAACTAAATACGAAATCGTTATTTATTAGACCTAGTAACCTGCAGAGAAAAAAAAAAAAAAAATGGCGGTGGCATTGTCATTCCATTATTTTAATTTAGATTTCAGTCGTTTCGTTAAGTGTGAGGTCTGTTTTATGTATTCCTTCAATTACATAAATGATTTGTGGATGTTTAGTGCGGATGGAAGAAGGGTGTGTGTGCGAAGTGTGACCTGAACGAGGAATTGATGAATGCGAATATGAAATTGATGACAGAAAGTTCTAGTACCGATTGTGTCGCGAGTGCACGTTTGAAAGAGGATGGTGAGAAAGAGAGGCGAAAAAATGTTAAAAAATCAGGAAAAAAGAAAAAGAGCGATTTGACAACCGTAACGGATGTTAAAAGGGACGAAAGTGAGGCAGAAAGAAACGAAATTGAGAGAACGAATGAAAGTAGAAATGGCGTGATGCAGAAATCGCAAGTAAAAAAAATCGAAAGAATGAATGATAGCGAAAAAAGAATGAATGATGGCGAAAGTTGGATGCATATTGGAACGAAAGTACTGAACCAAAGAAAGATGAATGACAGTAAAAGTGAGAAGAATGATAGCGAAAGTTGGACGCATGTTAGTTCGAAAGTACGGAAGCAAAGAAAGATAAATGAGAGTGAAAGTGAGAAGAATGATAGTGAAAGTTGGACGTATCTTGGACCGAAAGTACGGAAACGAAGGATGAATGAGAGGAAAAGCGAGAAGAAGGTGTTGAGAGTTAGAAAGTTAGAAAGATTTAATGATAGAGAGAATGTGTCGTGAGGTTTCGAAGGTGAACTGGATTGGATGAAGCAAGAAATGAAATGGATGCGGAATGAAATTAAGAGAATTCAGGTCAAAACTATTAAAATAAATCATGATGGCATGAAAGAGTTAATGAAAGATGAGCGAGTGGCGTTGTATGGCGACTCCATTATTAAAGGTGTGCTAGAGGATAAAATGCACAAGGTATGTTTTCCAGGCGGTAAAATGAGTAGAGTGATTGAGTCATTGAATTTTAAGGCGGGAGCGAGCAAGTTTAAAGTGAGTGATTGGGCAAGCAAATGGGGATGCGAGTTCAATGTTGCAAAATGTAAGGTTTTAAAATTTGGAAAACAAAGATGGGATGCAGAATTTATGCTTGGTGAGAATATATTGTTGGAAGTAGAGGAAATAAGAGATCTGGGGGTGATAGTGGATAAGGATCTAAAATTTAGGGGACACATTGCCAAAATTGTGAAGACAACACAAAGACTTCTGGGAATGATGCGGAGGACACTGACATGTAGAAGTAGGGAGATTCTTGTTTCATTGTATAAGGCTTTGATTGGGCCACACATGGACTGTTGTGCCCAGATTTGGTCACCTGGTTTTCAGAAGGATGAAGAGATGTTGGAAAGGGTCCAAAGGCGACTGACTAAGGTAGTTTCTGACCTCTGGAATGTCGAGTATGAGGAAAGATTGAAAAGATGTAATTTGCAGAGTCTAGTGGAGAGAAGGAAGAGGGGAGATATGATAGAGACCTACAAGTTGGTAAGGGGTTGTTATAAGATAAATGGTGTTGAAGTTCTACAGAGAATAGTGGGAGATCAGGGGAGAACCAGAGGTCATCCCTGGAAACTGCATAAAGAGGGTGTGAGTAGGGGAGTGAGAGGCAGATTTTTTTCTTTTGTAGAGTTGTGAGTGATTGGAATGCCTTGCCTGAGAGTGTGGTGTCTGCAAGGAGTTTGAATGTGTTTAAGACATGGTATGATGAGATGTGTGCGAGATAAAAGGACCTCCTAAATGAGTCTTTGACTCCATGAGGTCTTGTTTAATAATAATAATAATAATAATTTATACAAAACAAGAACTTCAGAATCCTAACTTAAGGAAGGTATAATTATTATATCATATTAGAAAAATAATAAAAGATAAAGAATTTGAAAAGTTTCACTAAAATAGGACTAGAAGTCTCAATATTGTTAACAGATCAGGTTGAATGGTTTTGGGCAACAATAAATTTTAAAATTATAAAGAAGCAACCAGGATGTCACTGAGGATTTACTTCCTTCTTGCTCACCTTGACTTCTTTCCTTGATGCAGTGAGGAAGAGCAGGATGAATAGTTCACAAAGTTTTATGGTAATACAGCAGTGATACAGCTGACTTTTACTAGAATGAATTTCCAGAGGTCGTAGAATTAAACTAAACTTGCCAAGGTTTTATCTTGCAATTATATTCTTATTAAATCCTTGATCTAAGTGTAAGTGGACAAAGTTTGCATGTGAAGTATCTTCACAACTAGACTACTTATACAATATATAGAGGCTGGTGATTTCACATCAGTTGCATTAGTATCCCATAATGCAAAGCACACACATCCAAAGATAAGACCTGATAAGACCTCAAAGGTCACCACCCAGACCCGTTTCGATGGGTCACTAGTAAATCAAAAAGTTGGTCACAACAAAAGACTAGAAACAATTAATTACACATATTAGATGTTATAACTTCACAATTGGTACATGCAAATAAGTTACCAGAATGAAAATGTTAAATTCATTACTGTATGCATGTTGAAACACTGCTTGTTGCTACTGTCACATTCTGTGGCATCATGCACATGTCATATCCTAGCAATGGCAGTTAGATTTTTAATGAAAGCAGACCAAACGTGGTGTAAGATTAAGACTTGATTTTTGTTTTATTGTGTGGGGATCCTAGGCATTTGCAAGCACCCTTGAACTTTCTTGTAAAACACTTATGAACTATACATGGCATTTTTATTTGTTGCCAAACTACTTGATGGCCTGTGGTAGTTGTGTGGGATGCCAAGCCTAATTTATGCTGTCTTCTTTTTTTTTTTTTTTTTGACATCTTTTACCTGTTCAGACATGCAGATTTCTCCCAACCTTCCTGTCTGGCCTACCTAGCAAATGCCACTAGAGTAATGAAATCTCATAAATGCCTGGTTTTTTCATGGGATGATGTGGAGGTTTTG
This sequence comes from Typopeltis vanoorti, assembly GCF_054136105.1. NCBI lineage: Eukaryota > Metazoa > Arthropoda > Arachnida > Uropygi > Thelyphonidae > Typopeltis > Typopeltis vanoorti. The sequence continues at coordinate 446,074 of NC_143566.1, forward strand.
GTGGATGTGAGAATCTGGAGATTTTTATGCAAAGGTAAAAAAGCCACTTTGATGTTGTATTCACAGAGAATGTAGCCACTTTTCTATAACATTCTTGACATAAGGTAGTGTGATTGCATTCTTAAATTCTTGTTGAAGTAAAGGAGCTGCAGGAGGTGTATTAAGAATTTTGTTGATCATCTTGGATTCATAACCATTAACTGTGAGGTTCTGTCTTAGGTAGTGCAGTTCTTCATTCCTTTTAATTGAAGTGCTGGATATATTGTATGCTCTAGTACCAAAAGAATAGGCATGATCCTTTTGTAATGTAAAATAGTCTGAAGCGGCATTTAAAGATCTTCCAATTGTGGTAGGTTTTCTGTACAGGCAGCCCTCTGTTTACGGTGGTTTAATTTACGCCAATTCACAATAACAGCGGTTGCCTGTGCGTGCTTTCTTACTGTAGTGTGGTTGACTGAGAAACGATGCTAGCAGGCACTCTAGTGTTTGAGTGTTTACCGAGCTACTACGACATGTATGTATCAAACCTAGTTTTAATGTTGAATCTACCTAATTGTTCTATTTAATTTTTTTTATGTACATACATATTGAAATTGATAAAGTAGGTAATTACATACCATGTCTGATAATAGAAGTGCAGAAAAATTAGCAGAACTTGGTGTTAAGAAGGCGTGGAAATCAATCGCACTTGAAAAGAAGATGGAGGCGATTTGAAGAATGGAAGATGGGCAGACACATGCTGATGTCTGTAGAGGTATGAATGAACTTACCTCTATTGACTGTTACTACAATTATGAAAAATGCAGCTAGAATAAAACAGTCTGTGCAACAATCTACTAAATGCAAAACATGTACACTATAGCAGGGGTAAACTTCATGAAAAAAAATGGAAAAATTATCATTATGGGTGGATGACTTGAATCAGAAAAACATTCCTCTGACGCAGGCTGTTATAACTGAGAAAGCAAAAACAATTTTTGAGGATCTTAAAAAGACAGATGGAGGCGAAGAAACATTTTTAGGAAGAAAAGATTGGTTCATGAGATTTAAGTCTCGAAGTAAGTGCACAGTGTCAAATTATGTGGTGAGGCGGCAAGTGCAGATGTTGCAGCACGGCTGCTTTTCCTAAAGAATTTCAAAACTGTGTAGAACAAGGAAGTTATCCTCTTGATCTCATTTTTAATGTTGATGAGACTGGACTCTACTGGAAAAAATTAGCTTCATTTCCTGTGAAGAACATTCTGCTCCAGGTTTTAAAGCTGCAAAAGATAGACCGCTCAAAACCTTACTGAAGTAAGAATACCATTGGATGTCAAGGTTGTTTACATGCCCCCTAACACAACATCGCTTTTTGCAACTGATGGATCAGGGGATTATGTCAATCTTCAAAGCCCTCCGTATAACATTTATGGAAATGGTAAGCGTCTTGGACACTTCAGGAAAAACTATTAAAGACTATTGACAGTCATTCGATATTTTGAAGGGCATTAACATTGAGGCAGCTTGGAACAATATGTCAGCAAAGTGTTTAAAAGGAGCATGATGAAAACTTCTTCCAGCATTTATGCACGACTTCGAGGAATTAGAGCAAGAGGCGAATGTTATTGAAGATGTTATCAAGCTTGCGTGAGAGGTGGGATTGTACGATATTACAGCTGAAGATGTGACAGAAGTCTTAGCGAGCCATGATAAACTGCTTTCCAATGAAGACTTAAAAGAATTAGCTGAACAATTAAGTCAACATCCAAAGGAGGAGAAAGAAAACGAAGAATGTTCTCTGAGATATGAAAATAGCCGTTTTACAGCATATCCTTGCAAGCATAGAGACATTGACTGATGAACTCTGCGAAATGAACCACGATTGGGAATGGAGTGCATACATAAAAAGGAGTGTAATCACATCTATTCGACCTTACACTGAACTCCTTAAAGAAAGAAAAAGAAAATCTAGGCAGTTAACACTGGATACTTTTTTAAAAAAAATGCAGGTGATCCGAAACCAGGATAGAAAAATGTAATATCTTTTCGAAGCTTCATATTTTTTGTATATAATTTTGTTTTGTTTTGTTTTCATTATTAATAATTTTATTTGAACAAATATATATGTATGTATTATCAGAGATTTAAATATAATAATGTTACACATCATGTGCATATTTTTTGACTGCACAGAACATAACTTCATACCTCCCATTAAAATTCGGTTTGTTTTACGCCGATTTGGTTTACACCCATTTTTTTCAGGAACGGAACTGAGACGTAAACTGAGGGCTGCTTGTGTACGAAAAAGGATAATCTTTTAGATGCAAATGTAAGTTTCTGTGGTTTAGCAGTTCTGTGGGAAGTTTTCAGTATTGAGATCACATTATGATATAAATAGAGTTTAATAAAAATAAGCAATTAAAACCCAACAAGTTTTGTAAGTTATAAGACTTACATCATCCGGGGTAATGTACCTAAAAGTTTTACACAACAAAGCCTATTAACAATTAATTACACATAGATTTTTTGATAACTTAACAACTATTACGCATAATTGATAAACCAGAATAGAAACGGTTAATTTGTTACTGTATGCATGTTGAAACTTTGCTAGTTGTTGCTATCACTTTCTATAGTATCATGCGTGTTATATCCTAAGTCCGTGGCAGTTACATTTTTGATAAAAGCAGACCCATGCTTGATGTAAAATTAAGCTTTGATTTTTATTGCATTGTGTAGGGATTTAAAGCATTTGCGAGGCTTAAATTTTTTGTAAAAGTTATGATTACATTTTTGTTTGTTGTCATAGCACTTGATAGCTGTGTGGTTGTATGGGATGCCAGGCCTGATTTATTCTCTCTCCTTTTTTCAACATCTTTCATACAGATCACTCCTGACCTTCCTGTATGGCCTACATAACAAATGCCACAAGAGCAATCATCATCTTAATGCTAATTACTGGCATAGACCATATTGGTCTGTTCTGGTCTTATTATCCATCCAATATCCTTTATTGAGGTCTATCCTGCCTTCTCTTTCCAATTGGCTTATATTTTAGTAAGAGCAATGAATCTCATAAATACATAGTTTTTTCTTGGGGTGATGTAGAGGTTTTGATGGATGTAGGAATCTTGATATTTTTTTTGCAAAGGTAAAAGAGCCACTTTTACATTGTACTCGTGGAGAAATGCAGCTACTTTGTCTGTGACACATTCTCGATGTAAGGCAGCATGATTGCATTCTGGAAATCTTGTTTAAGTAAGGGAATTACAGGAGATGTATTAAGAATTTTTCTTGATCGTCTTGGGTTCATAACCATTAAATGTTGAGGTTCTGTTTCAGATAGTGCAGTTCATTCCTTTTAATTGATGTGCTTGATATATTGTATGCCCTGTCTCGTAAAGTTTTAATTATGCCTATATTTTGTAATGGATGGTGGTGTGAAGTGGCATTTAAAAATCTTCCCATTGTGGTAGGTTTTCTGTATACAGAAAAGGATGACTTTTTTTTCCCCGTTTCATTTACTTCGATAAGGATTATGAAGGAACTGTAATTTTTTTGTGCTGTTTTAGTTCAGAGTGAATTTTATATTGGGATGCAAGTTGTTCAGATACAAAAAATATCAAGATTACTACATCCACCAAAACCTCCACATCAGGCTTGGCATCCCATACAACCACTACAGGCAATCAAGTACTTTGGCAACAAACAAAAATGTCATATATTGATCGTATTTTATAAAAAAATTTAAAAAAGCCTCGCAAATCAATGCAGTAAAAATCAAGGTTTAATTTTACATCAAGTATGGTCTGCTTTCATCAAAAATATAACTGCCACGGATCTAGGATATAACATGCCTGATACCACATAACGTAACAGCAACAACTAGCAATGTTCCAACACGTGTACAGTAACAAATTTACCATTTGTATTCTGGTTTATCAATTATATGTAACAGTTATGAAGTTATCAGAAACATCTAATGTGTAACTAATTAGATGCTTTTGTTGTGTAAAACTTATGTACCAGTACCCTTAATGATGTGTCTTACGAAACTTGTGGGTTTTAATTGCTGATTTTTTTTATTAAACTCTTTATTTACATCATAATGTAGCCTCAATACCGAAAACTTTCCACAAAGGATAATCTTTTTTTTTCTTCATTTATTTCAACTAAAGGATATCAAGAAATGGTATTTTTTTGTGATCCTCCAGTTTAAGAATGAATTTTATATTGAGATGCAAGCTGTTCAGATAATCTTTGAAATTAATTATCTTATTCATTGTTCCTGGCCAAAATATCTTCATTGTTATGCAACCAAATTTTTGGTTTCTTCTGATAGTTTTTGATTGCATTCATTTCGAAATTTCTCATTAACAGGTTGGCTGAGGCTGGAGAAAGAGATGAAACCCATGGCAAATCCTTCTTTCTGTTCCCAATATTTGTTCTGAAATATGAAAAAAGTGTTTTCGATACAATGTTTGAATAGTTTACTGTGTCCAGTGAGAAAAGGTTTACATGTAGTTCACTGATCCACTGTGTCATCCCTGAATACATTGTTGAAAAGACTGACTACATCAAAACTTGCTAAGGTGTCTGAAGACTTTTCTTTTATCTTTTCAATTAAACTGTAAACTATTTTTTTACATATGATTCTGTTTTTCCTATCTGTGGTGATATCAGGTTCGACATATTTTGCTAAGTTTGAGGTCAGGGAATCTCTCCCATCTACATGTTATTTATTTTCACAGTATTGAAGACAACACTGAATGATATGAAAATAATATTTATTAAGTTATTTGCTGATATTTCACTAGTATTATATTATATCTGGAATCTTCAGAGCAAAAAAAAAAAAAAAAACAGTTTGTCACGGTATGTGAAACAACAGTTTGATATAACAGTGGGACTAGTTTAAAAAATTGTAACAGACAACACAATGAACTAAACTAGTTAGGCACCATCTGTGTTTGGAAAAAGAGAGAAAACAAATATTAATTAGATCTTTAAATGACTGTCTCCCAGATTTTTCGTAAATTTATATAGCCATACTTGCTAAGGTTTGGAGTATGTTTTAAAGCTTGTGTGGATTCCAAAAACAATCTCTCTGACTTATGACTTCTGTGTAGCACTTACGTTTTCTTCCAGTTGATCCCGTGTGAAGTGGTATCCAAGGAATACCACTTCACAAATTGGGTATGCTAGACCCAATTTGCCATAAAGATAGTGCAATGTGTTTTTTATGTTCGCTAAGGCAGAGGTCAACAGTTCTTCCTGTCTGTCCATAGTAAGCCCAGTCACAAGAACAGGGCACTTCATTAACTCCTGGAGATGTGATAAATAAGAGATTTTGTTCTTAGGTGAATGGATGAGAGTTGCCATTTTGACATAAGGTTTAAATATGGTGTGTAGCTAATATTTATTGAGCACTCTAGATATCTTTTCAGATATGCCTTGAATGTGTAGGATGGTAACAGTTTTGTTGTGGTCTTGTGTGGTATCAAGGCAATGGAGGGGATTTTTGTAGAGCCTTTAGTACTTTTTCTATCCTATAGAAATTATAGCTATTGGCTAAAAAGGTGATGCGAGTTCAGCACTAAGAGCATTGTCATTGGAACAAATAGCTCTACCCCTGTGAGTTAGTGTTTTTAGGATACATAGTATTGAGCTGGATGATAGCGTGACTGTTTGTGCAAATATCTACCTACATGTGTGGGGTTTCTATAATCAGAAAAAAAAAAATAAGGATCCACATAGAAGCTGTTTATTAGTGTATCCAAAGAAGGGCAGACAGTCATTATCTTCCTGTTCCATTATGAAGTGGATTTTAGGGTGTTGGTTATTTCATCATCATCATCAAATTCCTGCCATGTACCCTCAAGGGGGATGTACAGGATATGATAGTACTACAGGAAAAAAATTACATCATTATTAATTTCCTATCTACAATTTTCCTCCAAATCAGTCTGTTACTTGTCAACACTCCAACATTATCAGATCTTATATTTCTATCGTCTAAAGCACTTTATACCGTATCAATCCACCTATATCTTGGTCTTCCTCTGGGTCGTTTTTCTGCCAACCTGGCAGAGAACACTTGTTTTGCTAATCTTTCCTCGCCCATTCTGTTTAAGTGACCATACCACCTGAGATTAGCTCTGCTAACGCAATCCTGGATGCTGACAATGTCAAGTTCTTTCCTAATATCCTCGTTTTTAATATGATACTGCCATTGATACCATCTGTTCATGCCTATAATCTTTCTCAGGACTCTCATATCTGTGGTCTCTAGTCTTTGGTCAAGTGTTTTACTTCTGACCCAGCTCTCAGATCCATAAGTTAAAACTGATTTGAACACTGTCTTGTATACAGATAATTTAGTGTTCCGACTGATTTCTCTCTTATTCCATATGAATTTATTCAATTGACTTCCCACCATACCAGCTTTGCTGATTCTGTTGTCTATTTCTATATTTAGTTTACCATCTTCAGTAAAAATTGTGCCTAAGTAGCTGAAATGTTTTACTTGTTCCACAGGTTCTCCATTCACAACACAGTTGACATTTTCAATGATTCTGCCTATTTTCATTGTCTTTGTCTTTTTATTGCTGACCTTCATACCATATCTATTACAACAGCTATTCAATTTAGTCAGAGAATCTTGCAGACTTGTAGCGAATTTATTTAGACGTATAACATCATCCGCATAAAGCAAAGAGCTGACATTAACATCTCCAATTTTGATATCATGTTTAATACCACTTTCCTTCATAATGTGATCCATATAGATAATGAATAACAGAGGGAATAATGTACATCCTTGTCTCACACCAGATTTAACATTAAACCATCTTCCTGTACTTCCTTCAATACTAACTGCTGACTTACAACTCAAATAAAGACTAAGTATTGCTTGATATAATGCCCCATTGACACCATATAACTGCAGTGTATTGAATAGCTTCTCTCTTGACACCATGTCATATGCTTTTTCCAAATCGACAAAACTTAAATACAGATCTTTGTTATATTCCCATGCTTTCTTGACTATTTGTCGTAAAGTGAAGATCTGATCCTGACAGCCTCTATTTAGCCTGAATCCAGCTTGTTCGTCACCAAGCTTTTCTTCCACAATTCTTCTCAACCGTTTCTCAAGTATACTTGCATATATCTTGCCAGGAACACTCAGTAGGGAAATACCTCTGTAATTCTCACATGTAATTTTATTTCCCTTTTTATATATGGGTACTATGAGAGCTCTACTCCAATCATCGGGAATTCTTCCCTCTGTCCAGGCTTTCTGAACTATGCAGTGCAGCCACTGTAAGACTCTTATACCACCATACTTCAGCATTTCTGGTTGAATATCATCTACTCCTGCTGCCTTTCCACATTTCAAGCCTTTGATGGCTTTTTCTACTTCAAGTATGGATTTGTATTCCTGACTGTATGCCTGGTCAGCGTTTCTTACCCCTGTGCTGTCATCACTACTTGTTTCATTTAGCAGTTTTTCAAAGTAATTACTCCATACTTCAAGGATATCTTTTTCTCCCATTTTCATGTCACCTTTATCATCTCTAATTCCTTTTACAGCACTCTTTCCTCCATTCGTAAGCTTCTTCAACAACTTCCAGAATATTTTGCCACCTTCTTGATATTTATTTTCTATATTCTTGCCAAAGTCCTCCCATGACTTTTATTTAGCTAGTTTTACACAGTGTTTAGCATTCTTGCATTTGTCTCTATATTCTCTAAGAGCACAAGCTGACTTATTTGACAGGAACTTTTGGTATGCTTTCTTCTTTTCCTTCATTGCTTCTTTAACTTCCTGTGTCCACCAGGGAGTTCTGATTTTTTTATCCTTACAGACAACCTCACCACATGCCTCTATGGCAGAATCAATCAATGTTTTCTTCAGAGTTTGCCATTGAATCTCCAAGGTTTGATTCCTGTTCTCAAACACTTCCATTATTTCTTCAATAATCTTTGTGTATTTTAGTCTACAGCTCACATCTGAGAGCTGCTCAACTTTTATTCGTTTTAAAACTTTCTTATATGTTATTCTTTTCAATATGAAATTCAATTTTAACCTGCTCAAGACTAAATAGTGATCACTTCCAATTTCAAATCCTCTGTACACTCTGGTGTCCTGCACCAGGGAGAAAACATCACTATCAACAATAACATACTCAATGAGACTTTTCTTATTCCTTGCCTCATCTCTCCATGTGAATTTGTGCACATTTTTATGTTGGAGCATGGTGTTAGTAATAACCAGTCCATGTCCTGAGCAGAAATCCAACAGATGTTTGCCATTATTATTAGCTTTGCTCTTTTCTCCAAATTTTCCCAAAATGTTTTTGTATGTCTCACAATCATTTCCTGCTCTGCTATTTAGATCCCCAACAAGGACCAACTTTTCCTTTTTCATTGTGTCAGTTGCTTTTTCTAAAGCCTCAAAAAATTCCTCCACTTCTACCTTAGTAGATCCTTCTAAGTGGGACCATAGGCACAAATAAGTCTCATTGTCCAGTTCCCCATTCTCATATTTGCCCACATTATTCTACTTGAGACTGACTGCCATTCAAGAAGATTAGCCTCGTATTTTGTGTTGAATACTATACCTACTCCTTCTTTTCCTTGATTGTCATTGCCTGAATATAACATTTTGTATTTATTGCTCAGAAAGATCTCACCAGTTTTGGTCTTGTTTGATTCAGTCACCCCTACTATGTCGATCTGGTACTTATCTAATTCCTCAGCTAGCTCCATTTCTTTGCCATTCAGGCTTCTTACGTTAATGGTGCCAATCTTTAACTCTGGTGATGTTGAGTTGGGGTTTATTTTCAGATTTGTTCCAGTAGCTGACTTTTCGCTGTTCGCCCTGGTTCCCTGGCAAAAACAACGGAGGCCTTGTTTAACTGGGCAACCCCCCAGCCGGCATGAAATTTTGTCATGTTGTACCATCATTCTATATTTTGGTTTAACCAATAAGAATACAATTTGGTCGGCTAAATCCCAAATTGCCACCCCATCCTCGTCCGTTCAGTATCCACGTAGATACCCAACAGGGTGCACCACGAGAAGGTGAGGATTGGACATTAGGTCAGAAGCCCTGGTCGGTTCTCCGCATTCCTTTAAAGGCTATGTGGAGGTCTCCTCTCAGTTATACAGCTTTGACCCTTAAGCATTCCGTTGGTTATTTAAATGCACTAATAATGTATCCAGTGTGTCTGGGCCATGTGACCAAATAGCAAACACATCATCAACATAGCATAGCCAAACCACTGGTTCGAGAGTGGCTGTGTTCTATGTAGAAACTGGCTAAAGGGAGAGAAAGGAAGTCCATTGCTGTCCCATCTAGTTGTTTGTATATCTTCCCTTTCCATGTAAAATAACCTGCATGTACTGTAAATTAAATAGTTCAAATATATCAAGGGAAAAATGTGACTTTAGTTTAAGGGTTTCAGTTAACTGTACGTTTGTAAATAGTGAAGTGATATCAAAAATAATCATTATGTCTGAACTTTTTAAGATATGGTTTTCTAAAATACTTTTTAGGTGAACAGAATTTTTAACAAAGGAGGGAGAATTATTTGAGAGGTTGGCTAGTAATTTAGTTAAACGTTTAGCAAGTTTGTATGTGGGACTGTTTATACTATCCTCAATAGGGTATACCGTGTTTGTGAATTTTTGGTGCTCCATATATTCTGGGTGTTTTAACATGAAAAGGCTTGAGTTAATTGTTTCTTTTTGCCAGGAAGTGACTTTTTTCAATAATTTGCAATCACAATCTATAATTTCGTATATGTATATATAATTTGGTCTTGTAAAAGAATGTGCATTTTGGTTTCATATTCAGCTAAATTCATCACCATAGTTTCATTATCTTTGTCTGCTTTAGTCTGATTATTACTCTATAGTTCTTTTAAAGCACTGATTTCCTTTTGTGGAATATTGTTTTTGGGAGGATTGGAAAGGATTAGGATGTTGGCCACATCCTAACGAATGCTATAATAAGTTTAGTTTAATCCTTTATCCAAGTGTGAGCAAACAAAGTTTGCGCCTGAAAGTATCTTCAGGACTGGGGTAAGGTAGTACAACACCACCTTACCCCAGTCCTGAAGATACTTTCAGGTGCAAACTTTGTTTGCTCACACTTGGATAAAGGATTAAACTAAACTTATTATAGTCTTAACCAAGTGAAAAATAAACTCTCAACACCTAACGAATGCTGTTGGCCATTGCTGGAGACAGGTCATATATTCCTTGTTCAATGGAAACCATTATTTTTGCTTTTGGAACTTGCTAGGGAGTAACAGCAAAATTATGTCCTTGACTTAATACATTAACATCTTTATCATTGTGAATTTATCATACCAATGATAAATTCACAATGATGCAATCTTGTTGTAATTGTGGTTATTTTGAAACATTATGATGCTGGATGATTTCAAATTTTTGCTGGTGCCAGTTTTTAACCTTCATGAATTCTTTATTAGCCATTGCATCAGAGATGTTGTCAAGAATATCAGACAGTTCATCACACTGAGCATTTATACTTGCATTTATTTTTGAGAACTCCATACTAGTAGCATTAATCTGTTCACGTAATAGTGCTAAACTCGCCCGTTTGTAAATATGCTGGGCTTTGGCCCAGATATTTTGCTAAGTTTGAGGTCAGGAAATCTCTTCCATCTACAATTTGCTGTAACAGAATAACTTTTTTCTGTGCTTAAGGTTCAAAGCTGTATAACTGAGAGGAGACCTCGACATAGCCTTTAAAGGAATGCGGAGAACCGACCAGGGCTTCTGACCTAACGTCCAATCCTAACCTTCTCGTGGTGCACACTGTTGGGTATCTACTTCGATACTGAACGAACGAGGATGGTCTAGCAATTTGGGATTTAGCCGACCAAATTGTATTCTTATTGGTTAAACCAAAATAAAAAATGATGGTACAACATGACAAAATTTCATGCCTGCTGGGGCGTCACCCGGTTAAACAAGGCCCCCCCGTTGTTTTTGCCAGGGAACCAGGGCTAACAGCGAAAAGTCAGCTACTGGAACAAATCTGAAAACAAACCCCAACTCAACATCACCAGAGTTAAAGATCGGTACTATCAACATAAGTAGCCTGAATGGCAAAGAAATGGAGTTAGCTAAGGAATTAGATAAGTACCAAATCGACATAATATGGGTGACTGAAACAAAAAAGACAAAAACTGGTGAGATCTTTCTGAGCAATAAATACAAAATGTTATATTCAGGCAATGAAAATCAAGGAAAAGAAGGAGTAGCCATAGTATTCAACACAAAATACGAGGCTAATCTTCTTGAATGGCAGTTAATCTCAAGTAGAGTAATGTGGGCAAATATGAGAATGGAGAACTGGACAATGAGACTTATTTGTGCCTATGGTCCCACAGAAGGTTCTACTAAGGTAGAAGTGGAGGAATTTTTTGAGGCTCTAGAGAAAGCTACTGACACAATGAAAAAGGAAAAGTTGGTCCTTGTTGGGGATCTAAATAGCAGAGTAGGAAGTGATTGCCAGACATACAAAAATGTTATGGAAAATTTGGAGAAAAGAGCAAAGCTAATAATAATAGCAAATATCTGTTTGATTTCTGCTCAGGACATGGACAGGTTATTACTAACACCATGTTCCAACATAAAAATGTGCACAAATTCACATGGAGAGAAGAGGCTAGGAATAAGAAAAGTCTCATTGACTATGTTATTATTGATAGTGATGTTTTCTTCCTGGTGCAGGACACCAGAGTGTACAGACGATTTGAAATTGGAAGTGATCACTATTTAGTCTTGAGCAGGATAAAATTGAATTTCATATTGAAAAGAATAACATGTAGGAAAGTTTTAAAGCGAATAAAAGTTGAGCAGCTCTCAGATGTGAACTGTAGACTAAAATACACAAACATGATTGAAAAAAAAATGAAAGAGTTTGAAAATAGGAATCAAACCTTGGAGATTCAATGGCAAGTGCTGAAGGAAACACTGACTGATTCAGCTAGAGTGTGGTGAGGTTGTCTGTAAAGATAGAAAAATTAGAACTCCATGGTGGACACAGGAAGTTAAAGATGCAGTGAAAGAAAAGAAGAAAGCATATCAAAAGTTCCTGGCAAATAAGTCAGCTTGTGCTCTTAGAGAATACAGAGACAAATGTAAGAAAGCTAAACACTGTGTAAAATTAGCTAAACAAAAGTCATGGGAGGACTTTGACAAGAACATAGAAAGTAAATATCACGAAGGTGGTAAGATATTCTGGAGGTTGTTGAAGAAGCTCAGAAATGGAGGAAAGAGTGCTGTAAAAGGAATTAGAGATGATAAAGGTGACATGAAAATGGGAGAAAAAGATATCCTTGAAGTATGGAGTAATTACTTTGAAAAACTGCTAAATGAAACAAGCAGTGATGACAGCACAGTGGTAAAAAACACTGACCAGGCATGCAGTCAGGAATACATATCCATACTTGAAGTAGAAAAAGCCATCAAAGGCTTGAAATGTGGAAAGGCAGCAGGAGTAGATGATATTCGACCAAAAATGCTGAAGTATGATGGTATAAGAGTCTTACAGTGGCTGTACTGCATAGTTCAGAAAGCCTGGACAGAGGGAAGAATTCCCAATATATAAAAAGGGAAATAAAACTGCATGTGAGAATTACAGAGGTATTTCCCTACTGAGTGTTCCTGGCAAGATCTATGCAAGTATACTTGAGAAGAATTGTGGAAGAAAAGCTTGGTGAAGAACAAGCTGGATTCAAATAGAGGATGTCAGGATCAGATCTTCACTTTACGACAAACAGTCGAGAAAGCATGGGAATATAACAAAGATCTGTATTTAAGTTTTGTCGATCTGGAAAAGGCATACGACAAGGTGCCAAGAGAGAAGCTATTCAATACACTGCAGTTATATGGCGTCAATGGGGCATTATATCAAGCAATACTTAGTCTTTATATGAGTTGCAAGTCCGCAGTTAGAATTGAAGGAATTACAGGAACATGGTTTAATGTTAAATCTGGTGTGAGACAAGGATGTACATTATCCCTTCTGTTATTCATTATCTATATGGATCACATTATTAAGGAAAGTGGTATTAAACATGATATCAAAATTGGAGAAGTTAATGTCAGCTCTTTGCTTTATGCGGATGATGTTATACGTCTAAATAAATCGCTACAAGTCTGCAAGATTCTCTGACTAAATTGAATAGCTGTTGTAATAGCTACTTAGGCACGATTTTTACTGAAGATGGTAAATTAAATATAGAAATAGACAACAGAATCAGCAAAGCTGGTATGGTGGGAAGTCAACTGAATAAATTCATATGGAATAAGAGAGAAATTAGTCGGAACACTAAATTAGCTGTATATATACAAGACAGTGTTCAAACCAGTTTTAACTTATGGATCTGAGAGCTGGGTCAGAAGTAAAACACTTGACCAAAGACTAGAGACCACAGATATTAGAGTCCTGAGAAAGATTATAGGCGTGAACAGATGGCATCAATGGCAATATCATATTAAAAATGAGAATATTAGGAAAGAACTTGACATTGTCAGCATTCAGGAATGCGTTAGCAGAGCTAATTTCAGGTGGTATTGTGACTTAAACAGAATGGGCGAAGAAAGATTAGCAAAACAAGTGTTCTCTGCCAGGTTGGCAGCAAAACGACCCAGAGGAAGACCAAAATATAGGTGGATTGATACAGTACAAAGTGCCTTAGACGATAGAAATATTATAGAAATATAAGATCTGATAATGTTGGAGTCTTGACAAGTAACAGAGTGATTTGGAGGAAAATTGTAGATAGGAAGTTGGTAATGATGTAATTTTTTTTCATGTAGTACTATCATATCCTGTACACCCCTTGAGGGTACATGGCAGGAATTTGATGATGATGAATATCTTTTTTTTATGTATTTTTGGTGTTCCGTAAATTCTTGGGATTAATAGGTGTTTCAATGATAAAGTTTTTTTAATTCTTCTGATCAATTAGGTAACTTTTTTATCAAGTCAGTAGTTTCGTTTTGTGTGTGTGTGAGAGAGAGAGAGAGAGATGAAAGATCCCAGTCTAAGGATAAATGTTGGAATCTTTTAATAGACTGTTCTTTTTTTTTTTTTTTTAACATATTCATAACCACTGTTGCATTTCCTTTGTCTTCCTTAACTATTACTATGTTTTTTATCTTTGCATAAAATCTCCAGATTCTTACATCCACCAAAACCTCCACATCATCCCATGAAAAAACCAGGCATTTATAAGATTCATTGCCCTTGTGGTATTTGCTATGTACACCAGACAAGAAGGTCAGGGCAGATCCATATGTCTGAACAATTAAAAGATGTCAAATTAAGAAGACAGCATAAATCATACCACTCTCGTGATCTTTCACTTCATCTCTTACTTCTGATCTCTTGTACTACTGCACTTCCATCTAGCAACACTTTCTCCAGTTCGCTCACTCCAAACTATTTAAATGTAACTCATCACACCTGATATAATTTCATTCTTTCCTCAAACACATGTCGAGCAACTTGGTGTCGCACTGATTAGATCATCGGCTTGTCGAGAGCTCCTGAAAAGATTAGTAGTATTTTGTGTTAACATTAGATATTTTACTAGAATTTTACGTAGTATTGTTTGCTTTTTGTTTCTTGGTGTGTCTGTGCAATTTTTGCATGTTTTCTGTTATTTTAATTATTATTTTTAAGAAAAGATAGCGTACACATGGCACCAATAAAGAAAAGATGGCGGCCAGGTTGCCATGTTTGTTTAAGAGTTTTGACGTAAACGAATTCATGCAATGTGCTGTCTGTGAGATGTATGCCTTGCGAAGAGCGGTGGGAGTCTGGTTAGAAAGTGATAGTGGAGTTAATATGTGTAGAAAGTGTAAAGAGAATGAGGACTTCAAGCATGTTTCGTGTGTCGAGAGTGATATTAACGATAGTCAGAATGTAGAAAATGGCGGTGTGCTAGAGAATTGCGTGGTAGTGCCAGATAGGTGTGAGAGCGTCGCTGAAAGTGTAAATGAAGGTAGAAACACAGAAAGAATGGATGATTTGATCGATAATGAAAATGGTGAGATAAATGCGAGTAGCGAAATTGCCCGTTTGAATGGTGCGATACACAGAGCTAAAAGACAACTGGAGCGTATGGAAAAATGTGTGTTGAACGTACCGACAAATAACTGGCGGAAGTCTGTGACTGCAAATAATAGAATGTTTGTAAACGTCAATAAAATGGAGTGAGTGCTGTATGGGGATTCGCTATTAAGAGGCGTAATAATTGAGAGTTTAACGAAGTCGTACCAGCCAGGTGCGAACATAAAGGACGTCAGCGAATCTATTCAACTGCAAAAACAGAGGGTGAAAGAGATGATAATTGTGGCAGGAATGAATGATTTGAAAGAGGACAAAATGGAAATGATAGAGGATGTGAGGGAGTTGTTTGAGGTAGCAAAAGAGAAGAGTGAGAGAGTTAGGATGGTGAGTATCTTACCGCGGTATGACAGCGAAGTGTTTAGAAGGAGGGCCATAATTGCCGATGACTTTATGCGTGGGTTATGCATGGAAAGTGGTGTGGAATTTGTGGATGTATGGAATGAGTTCGATGGGCGAAAGGACTTATATAAGGTGGATGGGTTACATTTGAATGGAGTTGGTGTACGGAGACTTGAAAGAGTGTTGATGAATGATGTGGAAGTGGATGTACAGACTCAGGGAAATAAGATTTATTAAGTGGGGGGGGGAGTAGATATGCAGACTTTAGGGGGGCAGTTAAGTGTATGAACGAGTATATTATGTCCAAGCAAGTACGACGGACAACAAATCAGAATGGGATAGTTAATATAAGGCATCAAAGTAGGGATGGGACAAATGGGCTTATGCAATTCATGTACACTAATGCCAGGAGTATTAGGAACAAGAAGGAAGAGTTTTTGGCCATGGCTGGCACTTCCAGGCCACAGGTTGTCGGTATTAGTGAAACATGGCTGACAGAAGATGATAAAGCTAGTGGGATTGAATGCGACGGGTATAGCGTGTTCAGGAGTGACAGGGTGAATAAAAAGGGGGGATGAGTGTTATTGATGATAGCTGATGAGCTTCAGCCAAGGAGTATAGAAGTTGAACTGCAGGATGGGGAAAAAAGCACATTTGAGGCTGTTTGGTGTGAGATAGAATCTAGCAGAACAAAATATACAATTGGGTGCTGCTATAGACCGGGTGATGGAGTGGATGGTGGGGATAGTATGCATAAGCAAATAGAAGAAATGAGTGGAAGGAGGGTAATTATTATGGGTGATTTCAATTATGGTAACATTGACTGGAAAGAGGAGAGGGCACATGGGAGGAAGGAATTGGATTTTATGCGGTTATTAAGGGACAACTATCTACGGCAACATGTACTGGAAAATACCAGAGGGCAGAGAGTGCTGGACCTAGTAATTGCAACTGAGAATGTGGCTGTAACGAACATGGCCATGTTGCCACCAATTGGTGAGAGTGACCATAAGGTCATGACTTGGGAGGTGGCTAAAGGAGTCAAATTTACAATTAAGACGGGGTACATGTGGAATTACCGGGCTGGTAAGTATGACAAGCTTAGGTGTGTGCTTGGCTCAATGCCATGGCATGTAAAACTGCAAGGGCTGGATGTTGATAGTGCATGGGAGATGGTTAAGATCTGTTTGCAGGAGGCAATGGTTGACTGTATACCAAGAGTCCGAATAATAAATCAAGTAGGGGTTAAATGGATGTATAACACTATTAAGCTTGAGCTGCAAAAAAAGAAACAATTGTGGAGGGAATTTAAGGAGAAGGGTGACCATCAGGTGCAGGAACAGTACAAAGCTCAGGCCAGGATGGTAACAAGGGTGGTAAGAAAAGCAAAAGCAGATTACGAAAGGAAATTGGCCACGCAGGCTAAAGAGAATCCCAAACAGATTTTTCAATATGTTGCAAGTAAAAGGAAAAATGCTCATGGTAGAATGATCTTAAAAAATGCTGAGGGTAGGGAGGTAACCGAATCAGTCGATATTGTGGAATTACTGAGCGAGCACTTTGCAAGAGTATATCATCCAGGTGGTGACTTTGCAGGAATGGAAGAACCAACAGCTTATACTGGAATTGTGATGAATGAAGTAGAGATAACTAGTCTATTACAGAACCTCAATGTCAATACATCTGTGGGATTGGATGGTATACCAGCTCGTGTCGTAGGTGAAGCGGCCAAAGAATTGTCAGTGCCCTTGACCATTTTGTTTAATTTGAGCCTCAGGACTGGGTCAGTCCCAAGGGGGTGGAAAGAGGGGAAAATAGTTCCGCTGCACAAAGGTGGTTCCAAGGCTGCTGTTGAAAATTACCAGCCAATCAGCATAACAGGAATCATTATCAAGTTCTTAGAGAAAATAGTCAAGAGGAAAATACAAGATTGGATAGAATAAAATGGGATACTGTATCGGGGACAGCATGGTTTTGTGAAGGGTAGGTCATGCCTCAGTAACTTGCTCACCTATTATAACACAGTGACGGCTGAACTGGATAGGGGTAATGGGTTTACAGTGATTCTACTGGACCTTGCTAAGGCCTTTGACAGGATACCACATGGAATTCTAATCAGTAAATTGCAGCATATGGGAATGGACATAGGGTTGGTGAGATGGATAGGCGGGTGGCTGACGGAGAGATATCAGAGAATGGTTTACTCAGGAGTAGAGTCCACAAGACGGCCTGTGACTAGTGGTGTGCCACAAGGATCTGTTCTTGGACCACTGCTGTTTAATTTGTTCATAAATGATATAGGTAAGGATCTGAGAGGAACACTTCATTTGTTTGCGGATGATGCGAAGTTGGGTAGGGCAATAGTGAATGCAGATGACGTCAAAATTTTGCAGGATGATTTGGATAGATTGGAGGTCGGGGCTAAGGAGAATGGATGTCAATTTAATGTGGCAAAATGTAAGGTTATGCATTTTGGGGTGAAAAGATTGGCGGCAGTTTACTGCATTGGTGGAACCGTGCTCCAGGAAATTGATGAGGCACGAGATTTAGGAGTGTTGGTGGATAAAGAATTGAAATTTAGGGGACACATTGCAAAAGTGGCCAAATCAGCTCATCAAATCACTTGGTTGCTGAAGAATACGTTGACAAGCAGAGACAAGCAGGTTATTGTTCCTCTGTATCGAGCCTTGATAAGACCCCATCTCGACTACTGTGCTCAGATTTGGTCACCTAGGTTTCTTCTTGATCGGGAGGAGGTGGAGAGGATCCAGAGGCGAGTGACCAAGATGATAGCAGGTCTGTGGAATGAACCGTATGAGAACAGGTTGAGGATTTGTGGGTTGCAAAAATTGGTTGATAGGCAGAGGAGGGGAGATATGATTGAGACATTCAAATTACTGAAGGGTTTCTATAAAATTAATTCAGAAGATATTTTTGAGAACAGGGCTGGTTGTGGGAGGACTAGGGGACATCCATGGAAATTGGGCAAAAGTGTGGTTAGTAAAGGTGTTAGAGCTGGGTTCTTTACTTTTAGAGTAGTGAATGAGTGGAATGCGCTCCCTGAGTCTGTGGTGGATGCTGTGACAGTGAATGAGTTTAAGGCGAGGTATGAATGTCGAATAGTTGTGATGAATATGATTTGGGGCCTCCCTCGATGAGTCTAATACCTCCCTGGAGTTGCCCGTAGTAATAGTAATATATCAGCAAACTATAGTCACTTTTCCTCACACAGCTCTGCTAGCATACCATTCATTATTCCAGCTCTCCATTTCAACTCATCACTGTCATACCTTGCAAACACACTGACAACGTTTCCCACTATACTGTTATCTTTCACTCTTCTCAATAACCTCTTCATATATGTCCTCACATGCTCCTTATATGTCCACTTAGATCATTTGTCCCTACAACCACCACTAATTCTCTTTCTCATTTCTTCCTCATGTCCAATGCCTGAATAATCTTACTCATTCACCCTCCTAGATAGCAGAACTTATGACTCTCATTAACTAATCCACTAACTATGCAATCTCCATACACTGCTATCCTGGAATCACTCGTCAACTCTTTTACTGTTTATTCTTTCACCTAACTAAATATATCCAAAATAACTAAACAAAATCAAAATAACTGAAAAGAAATAAAAAATTACTAAACAAAAATATATGGATGCGTGGAGTACTTTTAAGGATACAAAAGAGTTATTATTATTAATCAGGCCTCCATGGAGTCAAAAGACTCATCACAGGAGGTCCCTCCTAGAAAACACAAGTCTATCATACCACTCCTTAAACTCATTGACCATTCTTGCTCTTACGACTCTGCATCAGGCAATGCATTCAACGGTTCAACTCCCCCCCCCCATGCAAAGAAACCACTCCTCAATCACTTGCTCATAGCTTCCTTTTGTAACTTCCAGAGATGGCCCCTTGTCATCACTCCTTCCTGCTGTTTAACCAAGTGAAAGAACTCCCCAGTGTCAACCCTGTAACCACCTCTCAACAGTTTAAAAGTCTCAATCATATCACCTCTCTTTCTATCTACCAAACTCTGCAGTCCGCATTCCTTCAGCTGATCTTCATAACTGACATTGCACAATCCTGAAACCATCTTTGTTATCTGCCTCTGTACCCTTTCCACAGTTAATTTATCCCTTTCAAATCCTAGGGACCAAATCTGAGAACAATAGTCTAAGTGTGGTCTGATCAGGGTCTTATACAACGGAATGGTAACTCTTTTATCTCTGCAAGTCAGCATCCTTCTCAGTATTGCAGCAATCCTCTGTGTTATCTTCACCACCTTCGCAATCATCATCATTAGTTGCATCAGGCAACTAATGATGATGATTGGGACTGGTAGCTCAGCAGCAATTTCCTTCATTCCACTCTGTCATTGGCTTTCTTCTTAACCTCCTGGTAACTCCTTAAACCCGTGCTATCTTTGACTTGGTCAAGAAAGCTTTTCCTTGGTCTGCCTCTTCTTCTTTTCCCCTCTATTTTGCCTTCAGTTATTCTTTTCAGAAGTCCATGTCGAAGTATATGTCTAAACCACCTATTCCTTCTAATTTTGATCGATTTAATTAGAGTTCTTGTTTCATTTATCTCTCTCAGGACTTGTTGGTTTGATTTTTTTTCTGTCCAACCTTCGCAGTATGCCCCCTGAATTTCAGGTTTCTATCAATCATCAAGTCCAGATTTCTTATCTCCCCTCCTTCCTCCAGTACAACTCCTCCAATAGAGTATGAAGTGTCCGATCGATGTGTTCCAAACCTCAAGACCTTATATTTTGCTGCATTAAATCGACACCCCCCCCCATTCATTTGCCCATCTGTCTAGCTTATTCAAATCCTCTTGCAGGGCTACTACATCTGCACTATTACTAATAACCCTTCCCAGCTTCACATCATCTGCAAACAACTGAATATCCCCTGCATTTCACTGACAATGTTATTGATATAATGGTTAAACAAATAGGTCCCAGTACTGAGCCCTGTGGAACCCCACTTGTAACCTTCTGCCACCTTGAAACTGGCCCACTATACACAACTCTCCGATACCTATTGGACAGCCAATCCTGAATCCAGTTGACCAACCTGACATCGAAATCCATGTGCTGCAACTTAAATATCAGCTTATCATGTGGCACCCTGTCGAAGGCCTTTGTTAAATCCAAGAAAATGGCAGTATATGCCTTTCCCTCATCAACTGCTCTTGTAACTTTATTATAAAAGGCTAGCATATTACTAAAACAAGAGTGCCCCTTATGAAATCCATGTTTGATTTCATAAGGGGCACACAAACTGACCTATAGTTAGACACTTCATCTGCTGTCGCCATTATGAAATGGCACTATTTTACCTTCCTTCCATTCCCTGAGCACCTTTCCCGTAGCCAGACTTTCATGAAATGGCAGGTCAAAGGAGTTGACAATTCTTTAGTACATTCTCTCAAAACTCGTGGTGAAATACCATCCAGTCCCACAGCTTTACTGACATTCAGAGTACTCAGTATTTGGAACAGACTCTCCTGCTGCACATCTAAAACCTCGAACTTGCCCTATCCCTCTAGTATTAAAATTTACTCCTCCAGGATGAAATACTCCAATAAAGTGTTCATTGAACAATTCCACTATGCCCACTGCATCAGTCACTCTATTCCCATTTCTATCTGACAATGTCATTCTTCCAGAATCATTTCCCCTCCTACTGGCCACATAGCTAAAAAATTCCCTGGGATTTTCTTTGGATCTTTGGGCCAATCTCTTCTCATATTCCAGTTTCGCCTTCCTTACCATACTAGTCACTCTCCTGGCCTGTGTCTTATATTCTTCATGCATCTGTTCTTCACCTGTCTCCTTATATCTCTTCCATAGCCTCTTTTTAACATGCAGTTCTTGTTTAATATTGTTTGTCATCCACTTTACACCAAATTGTATTCTCTTCTTCACTTGTGGAATACAGCTTACTGTTGCTGCCAACAAATATTCATTTACAATTTCCCAAGCACTAATGATATCCCGGCATTCCAATTCCTCCCTCCATGAAACTTCCCCAAGTTGATATCTAACACTATTATAATCACCTGCTGGATAATTCCAAATACATTCCCGTCTCTTTGATACTCCTGCATGTCTATTCATCTTCCAAGTCAAACCCACATGGTCACTCTAACTGATGGGAGAGATGTCATCTCAGTTATTATCAACTCTTTTGATACTATGACCAAATCCAAAACTCTTGAACCCCTTGTTCCCTATATTTCATGTTGCCTAAGACATCTGTCTGTCAAGAATTCTAGAAATGCCATTCCCTTATTACTACATGCATCTTCCTCTCCCCAATTTATACTGCTGTAGTTAAAATCTGTATTCTCTTCTTCACTTGTGGAATACAGCTTACTGTTGCTGCCAACAAATATTCATTTACAATTTCCCAAGCACTAATGATATCCCGGCATTCCAATTCCTCCCTCCATGAAACTTCCCCAAGTTGATATCTAACACTATTATAATCACCTGCTGGATAATTCCAAATACATTCCCGTCTCTTTGATACTCCTGCATGTCTATTCATCTTCCAAGTCAAACCCACATGGTCACTCTAACTGATGGGAGAGATGTCATCTCAGTTATTATCAACTCTTTTGATACTATGACCAAATCCAAAACTCTTGAACCCCTTGTTCCCTATATTTCATGTTGCCTAAGACATCTGTCTGTCAAGAATTCTAGAAATGCCATTCCCTTATTACTACATGCATCTTCCTCTCCCCAATTTATACTGCTGTAGTTAAAATCTCCCATAACAATCATTATTCTTGCACTTGCCAAGCTCAACTGTCTATACATCTCCCGGTACCCACCCTCTGCTCTTGTTTGTAGCAACACCCCACTAAATATCCTGTCTTGCCCACCTCTACCTCACACCATATTTTTTTCAAAATCATTAGTGTCACTGCCTTCCAAAGCCTCCACTCTTAGAGGACATAAGTTGTCACTTATCATAAGCAGTATTCCACCACCACCATACTTTCCCTTCCTATCCTGCCTAAAAATGCTGTACCCTGCTACTTCTATTCCTGTTATTGTATCCACTTCTGTCAACCACGTCTCAGTGATCCCAATAATCTTTGGCCATGCTGATGATATCAGTGCCACCAATTCTTTTCATTTATTCCGGATTCTCCTGGGATTAGTATAAAGCATAAAAATGCCACTGTTTCTATACGTAGCATTATCCCCTCCCTCCAGACTCCACTGGGCTCAGTGTTACCTGATGTCGTCTCGCTTCTCCCAAGTACCCATTCCCACAAGAGGCCACCCCTGCTTCCATCCACCCTGGGTATTCTAGTTTCCCTGCATTGACACTAGAATTCGGAACAGCAATCTCTCCAGATGTGTATGTCCTTCCTCATTCAGATGCAAGCCGTCTCTCGCATACAATTTCTTTGTCCTCAAACATCCTCCAAGCTTCCACATATTCCAATCCTTTCTTCTCACACATTCTAGCTATTATGCTATTCAATATTACTGCTCTTCTGCTGAGTTCTTCACTTTCATACCTAAGCAACACGCACACTATCTTTCGTCTCTGTGTTTTCTTTTGTACCACCTCAAGCAAGAATCTCATATCTCTCATCGCCCAATTTACATTGCCTCTCAAGTCATTCATTCCTACCATCACAATCATCTCATCCACCCTTTCACCCCCCCCTCTTAATTGCCATAGCCACACTCTCTATTGTTCCTCCAGTCAAACACTCCTCACGCATCCTGTATTGCACACCATGGATCATTGAGTTCCCATACATTACACCTCTTACTGCCCTGTTCCTTGATTGCTCGCCTAACACTTTCTCTCCATGTTCCCCTACTTACCTGCCTTCCTGACATCACTCTATCCCTGGTTCCAATGCTCCCTCGCATTCTTCTCATTCCCTCTCTCCTACTGTTTCCATGTTCTCCTCTTCTATCATTCCCATAACTCTCTGTCATTCCCTCTCTTCTACTGCTCCTCTTCTACCATTCCCATATATTTATGCACGAGATTGATTTTATTTGAATGCAGAAAGGTGCAGGCATTTGGAGAGACTTGTTTTCTGGTCAAGTAAGTGTATTGAAGCAGGGAAACTAGAATTACACAAGTGGAATGCAGGAAGGATTACCCCCATGGGGTTAGTAGCTTGAGAAATGAGAGAAGTAATGATTGCTCTAAGAATACTGTCAATGTACTAGTTTTTCTGTATACAAATGCTAGCTGCATTAGAAATAAGGGAAATGAGTTTCCCTTATTTCTAATTGGTATCAGTGAAATTTGATTAACTGAAGAGGATATTCTGACATGGATAGAAATAAAAGAGTATATCATATTTTGGCAGGATAAGGAAGGTAAACATACTAGTGGAGTGAAGTTCTTTCATGATAAGAGATGAATTGTGCTCTTTCATAGTGGAGAATCACAGTGACGATAACACTAATGGCTTTGAGAGTATATGGTGTGAGATCATTGTTTATAAGAGAAGATATTTAGTAAGATGTCACTACAGACCAGGGACTATTTCCTGCACATCACATAACTGGTGATGTGCAGGAAATGTTTAGGCAAATTAGTTTGTGAAGTGCAAAGCAAGTGATCATTCTAGAGGACTTGAACTATAGTACTTTAAAACTGGACAAAGGAGACAGCACAGCAATATGGGAACTGAATTTTGTGATTTCATTGTAAAAATTATGGAAACAACTACCTTGTTAGAGAAAAAACTTCAGTTTAATATAAATCAAAATAATCACTCCAGATGATGACTTTCACATTAAGGTCATCATCTGGAGTATACACATATATATACAAAGAAACAAGCTGCACTACAATCTATGTGGTATGCTAAAGTTACACTGATTTGGTCAACTGTTAAAACTACTGGCCTGACCTCTGGTGAAAAAAAAACTTACTACATCAGCACTAGAGTCCTGTTATTATCTATTTAGTTACAAAAATAAATTAAACTAGAAAATAACATGTTCACACTGTTATTTATCATGTATTTTTTATACTTTTCCTCTTTATGTATATTATATATAGTATATTAACTATTTAGTCTATCGGCTGTGCCTTTGTTAATAATTATACTATATACTTATGAGATGAAATATTATATAAATTTCTTTTACTAACAATTATTTTTATTTTTGACTCCGAGTGTCCCTATATGTTATTATATTTGCACAAAGAGTTCACTCCAATTGGTGCAATGACTTTGACTCACTCTTTCAGAATCCAACTAATCATTGACTCAATACCAAGTACAAAATAAACACATTTAATAAAACTAAAACAATATATATACACTTCTAGCAATAATACATAACCATAACTACAGATTATATGGATCCAAGGCCTCATTAAAAAATATAAACTTACTCTTAAGACTAAACACTTTTTCTTTCACAATCACAAAAAAATGTTCATAGTCTTTTTGTCTTTCTGTTAAGGCTCTTTTCCAGAAGTTACAAGGTTCTGTACTTCATTTTCAGGATCCTTTTCATCAATCAATGTAACATACATAAAGTCTTCTTCACTATTCCTGTTTTCCTTTTATTCATTACTTATTTCTCCTTGAAACATATTATTTCCACTATTCCTTTTTCTCGGAATAAACTATAAAATATTTTCCGACTGCCACACACAAAAACAAATATCAAGTTTCTTCTAACTTGAATATTTACCGGCCAATTTATAAAAACTTATAGTTTCAAGACTTCCTTTTTATTCTTTACTTATTCCTGCTTGAAACCTATTTATTTTCACCATTCCTTTTTCGGAATACATTATAAAACTTCCTTTGACTGCCGCACACAAAAAATCAAGTTCTTTCCAACTTGAATATTCCTCGGCCAGTGTTCTAAAAAACTTCCGAACGCTCTCTTGTTTACAACTGTAACTTGGATACGCAACGCTTTCCTTGTCAGCTGTCAATCACACATCAAGTTCTCTCCGCGAGCATGCGCACTCTACAAAAGTCAGAAACTACGCACTGCAATAAAATGGCTGACTCGCTGTATCCATCAGCGCTAAGAGAAAGTCTTTCACAAACACAAAATTCAACATTTTAAAATACAACAAACTTTCTTATAAGTAACACAAATAATCAGTTTAGTAAGTACTTCAATATTTTTACTTCTTTATATGTTACTTCTAATATAACATTTTCATAACGAGTACATCACAAGTGCAGACACTGCGTGTATGAAAACAAAAACGAACAAGCATAATTAATACGTAAAAATATTCAGAATTTTTAATATGATTATTTTTACATCAGTTTCATTTTTCTGTGAAAAAAATTTTTTTTTAAAAAAAAATTTTTATATTTATCCTACATCTAAACAAAATTTTAATATTTATTTCTAGATCTTAAAATATAACGTGATTCTTGCTAATCATTATGTATATCTTCTGAATCACTAGTTTTAGAATCATCTGACACTAAAGATAATTCTGAACTTTCTTCTTCCAAATTAGTATACTTAGAAATTTCATTTTTATACCTTTCAAACACTTCATTTAAACTACTTGAATTATGTCCTAAATCTATAGAATCATCACTATCAGAATCAGTTTCTACAGGTTTTTGAGATTCTACAAGTTTCTGGGATTCCTTATCCTTACTAACTAAATTTGAGGTATCTTTAACTTCCCTTTTCTTATTTAATCCTATATTTATCAACCTATGAAATTCCGCTATACTTTCATCAATGTTAGAGTTATTTTGATTATCATTATTCCTACATTGTACATCATCTGAAACATGTGTCTTGGGATTTCTAAATTTTCTTGCATTATGGTTCATTTTACCAAAATTTAATTTTTTCTTTCGCTGCATATTTAAATTATGAGTATTAAATCTATTCCCTTTCCTATCATTTAACCTTGAATAAGATTCACAATTAGTATTAGGAAAACTACATTCATCCTTCAATATTTTATTCATATTATCACCTAAAGTAACTAAATTTTTATTTCCCAAAAAGTACCTTTTTAATCTATCAGAATGTACATTTAAAATTTTACTAGGATTATTGACATCTTGAATTCTAAAATTTACAGGAGAAAAATTGTCTAAAATTCTAAATGGACCTAAGGCTTTTCTTCCTAATTTCCCAACTCTTTTAATACTAGATTTATCATCTAACAATACCAAATCACCTGGTACAAAAGATTTATACTTTCTAAAGCGATTTATATATTGTCTAGTTTTCTGAGCACTTAATTTACTTATTTCACCTACTAGTCTATGAGTAGTGGAAAACTTATCTATTACTAATTCTAAATATTCATTTATATCACTGTATCCTGTATTAGGAATAACTGAAACAAGTTCATTAGGAAAAATTGGATCAAA
Source organism: Typopeltis vanoorti (assembly GCF_054136105.1). NCBI lineage: Eukaryota > Metazoa > Arthropoda > Arachnida > Uropygi > Thelyphonidae > Typopeltis > Typopeltis vanoorti. Next base: position 472,975 of record NC_143566.1, read on the forward strand.
ACCATATAAAGCAAAAGATGATTTTTCCTTGATAGCAGAATGAAAAGCAGACCTACATGCAAATAATGTTTGAGAGATATGTGTATCCCAATCATTCATTTTGGTGTTTGCCAACTTTGAAAGTATTTGCTTTATGTTTCTATTTAGTCTTTCACACATACCATTACATTGCAGATGATAAGGTGTTGTAAAAATCTTTTTAACATTAAGCAATTTACATAACTGTAATAATAGTTCAGATGTGAAATTTGCTCCTTGATCTGAAAGTAAAGTCTGAGGAGTTCCATATCTACAAACTATCATATTTAAAAACTTTCTTGCAATAGTTTTTGCAGATTGGTCTTTCATTGATACTGCTTCAGGAAATCTAGTTAGCATGTCTATGATTACTAGAATATACCTATTTCCTTTTTTTAGTAATTGGTAGTGGACCTACTACATCAATAGCAACAGCTTGAAATGGTCTAGTTGGAATTGGAAATGGTTGTAAAGGAGCTTTTCCTCTAAAAGGGGATCTTATTTGGCACTTATGGCATGACTTCACATACGTGAGTATATCACTCTTCATACCTTTCCAGATGTAACGATCCTTTATTCTTTCCAAAGTTCTAGAAAACCCTTGGTGTCCTGCTAAGTCAGAATCATGGAAAGTATACATAATCCAAGGAATCATTTCAGTTGGTGCCAATATTTTCACCTTCAACTTTCCATCTTCCATTTGTCTTCAACCCATCTTTATCTAATTACAAGTTTTCCAGATTCAAAAATGTATCTAGCTGAGTTTCCTCTTTCAATACTGCTTCATAAATAGTTTTTAGTATGGGATCATCCTTCTGAGCTTGGACAATCTTATCCTTTTCCCAAATTTGTAAACTAGGATCTTTATTCTTTAGAGTTTCAATTTTAAATACTTGATCATTATCACTAGTATCTAGAAAAACTTCAGGAAACTGCTCTAATTTTCCACTGTCACCTGATTTCCTATCCAAACAGCATTCTACTCCACATAATGATACTGTATTATCAACAAAATTACACACAAACCCATGACGTTTCAGAAAATCAATTCCAAATATTATATGTACATTTGGATTTGAAGATTCTGGAAGAACAATTAATGGATGAGAAACTTTCAATGGAAAACAAGGAATTGAAATAAAGACATTGATTTGCTTATAAGCTGAAATTTCAGATTCAAATATTCCTTTTAACTTAATTGGATTGCTTAAAACTGAAATATCATTTGGAATTAGAGATTTAATTTTGTTAAATAAGCTTTAAGAAATGAGTGAAATATGTGCACCTGTGTCAAGTAAGATTTCACAAGGTACATCTTCAATAAATCCTTGTAAAACTGTCAAAGGATTACTTTCATTAGCATAAGGAGCTAATGCTACATCAAACTTTCTTTTATGGTTATAGCTGTCTTTGGCTTTACCCATGTTTAGTGAATAGTTTGACATTTCTGTCCTTGCCAGTATAATATTGGAATAATAACTAATTCCAGATTTACTTTTATTCTCTGATTTCTTATTTTGAAAACAAGATCTATCTCTAACATAACAATCTTTAGCAAAATGACCCTGTTTATTACATCTAAAACATTTTGGAATGTATCTTCTATGAGATGCTTTATTCCTGTTAATGCCATCAGATTTACAAGAAAAAGATTGATTATCTGTAAGATTTTTTGACATTGATAAATCCAACATCATCTTAAACAGAAGTTCTTGTTCTTGTATTATGGGTCTCTGTTGTCTTTCTATCTCTTCACTCAGAAATGTTTTCAGTTCCTCATATTTTTCCAAATCATGTAATTTTACCCTGGAATCAGATTCTGGAATATCCTTAGTAAAATTCACAGAAGTTTCCTTAGACTTTTTCTTTTTATTTGCAGCTTTACCCTTTTGAAGCTTTTCTTCTCTCATTTTATCTGTACCCACAATGCTAGAAGAATGAGTTTGATTATGCTGAAAAGAATTTACTTGCTTATTGCTTGAGGAATGAAAAATATCTCTTAATCTTTCTTCCTTTTCTTTAACAAGCTCAAAACATTGTTCAAGATTTCTAACTTTTTTCTTATACGCTGTTTCTTTTAAATTATCCTTAAGGCCAAGTCTAAATTGATTAAAGAGCAACCATTCTAAAGAGGATTTCTCTTCAGATGAATATTAAATCCATGAGCAATGCTCCACAATCTATGATAATATTCAGAAACAGATTCCTTATTACCTTGGATACACTGTTGAATCTTCCAAATGTTTGGCCCTAATTCTCTTACATTTGAAAATTCTGATATTAGCAAACTTTTAAAGGTTGCATAATTGTCAGTATCTCGTAGTAAAGGAGATGTATTCAAAAATGTTTTGGCTTTTCCCAACAATTTATTACGAAGTATAATTAACAAGTGAAAATCTGACCAATTTCCTAAATATTTAATTTTTTCTGCATACCTAAAAAATGTTTCTATGCTTTCACTACTATCACCTGAGAAAGAAGGTATTACTAAGGTTGGATTTATTAACCTAAAAAATTCTTCATCATTAACTGAAGGAACTTTACTACTAATATTACTATTTTCTGTAGCCATTTTTTTTTTTTTTTTTTTTTTTTTTTTTTTTTTTTTTTTTTTATTTGAGTCAAGATTTACCTTTTGGATTCTAAAATAGTTTAGTCATTACCAATCCTGTGTCGACTGCGCCATTGTTATTTATCATGTATTTTTTTATACTTTTCCTCTTTATGTATATTATATATAGTATATTAACTATTTAGTCTATCGGCTGTGCCTTTGTTAATAATTATACTATATACTTATGAGATGAAATATTATATAAATTTCTTTTACTAACAATTATTTTTATTTTTGACTCCGAGTGTCCCTATATGTTATTATATTTGCACAAAGAGTTCACTCCAATTGGTGCAATGACTTTGACTCACTCTTTCAGAATCCAACTAATCATTGACTCAATACCAAGTACAAAATAAACACATTTAATAAAACTAAAACAATATATATACACTTCTAGCAATAATACATAACCATAACTACAGATTATATGGATCCAAGGCCTCATTAAAAAATATAAACTTACTCTTAAGACTAAACACTTTTTCTTTCACAATCACAAAAAAATGTTCATAGTCTTTTTGTCTTTCTGTTAAGGCTCTTTTCCAGAAGTTACAAGGTTCTGTACTTCATTTTCAGGATCCTTTTCATCAATCAATGTAACATACATAAAGTCTTCTTCACTATTCCTGTTTTCCTTTTATTCATTACTTATTTCTCCTTGAAACATATTATTTCCACTATTCCTTTTTCTCGGAATAAACTATAAAATATTTTCCGACTGCCACACACAAAAACAAATATCAAGTTTCTTCTAACTTGAATATTTACCGGCCAATTTATAAAAACTTATAGTTTCAAGACTTCCTTTTTATTCTTTACTTATTCCTGCTTGAAACCTATTTATTTTCACCATTCCTTTTTCGGAATACATTATAAAACTTCCTTTGACTGCCGCACACAAAAAATCAAGTTCTTTCCAACTTGAATATTCCTCGGCCAGTGTTCTAAAAAACTTCCGAACGCTCTCTTGTTTACAACTGTAACTTGGATACGCAACGCTTTCCTTGTCAGCTGTCAATCACACATCAAGTTCTCTCCGCGAGCATGCGCACTCTACAAAAGTCAGAAACTACGCACTGCAATAAAATGGCTGACTCGCTGTATCCATCAGCGCTAAGAGAAAGTCTTTCACAAACACAAAATTCAACATTTTAAAATACAACAAACTTTCTTATAAGTAACACAAATAATCAGTTTAGTAAGTACTTCAATATTTTTACTTCTTTATATGTTACTTCTAATATAACATTTTCATAACGAGTACATCACAAGTGCAGACACTGCGTGTATGAAAACAAAAACTAACAAGCATAATTAATACGTAAAAATATTCAGAATTTTTAATATGATTATTTTTACAACACAAAGTTAATCATATAAGTGTGTGTGTGTGTATATATAAAACTATAATCTATGTGTGTGTGTGTGTGTGTATATATATATATATATATATATATATATATATATATACACACATAAGTATATATAAATTTATATATGTATATAAATATCATTACCTGACACTTCCAATGAGCCCAAAGACTCATCAAGGGAGGACAACTACTCTGCTTCGGTCTCCACCAAAGCAGAGTAGCTGTTTACTCCAATGCCAGAGCAACGCCATCTACTGCCTGCCACCACCACTAGTATTTCCACAGACAATCGCAAAGATCCATGCCCGCAGTGGGATTCGAACCCACAGCATTTTTTGGCTGCAGAGCAGATACGCTAACCGCTTGGTTTATATTCATTTTATTTTCATTTTACAAAAATTATGGGCTCTACAATTGTGTTATAAATAATTATTTTAATTTCCCGATGTTTCGACCTTCATGTTACGGTCATCATCTGGAGTATATATATATACATATACACATACACATACATACATACACACAGAGACAATCTAAATTACATTTCACACAGTATGCTGAAGAGACAATAATTTGATCAACTGGCCTGACCTCTAGTGAAAATAAAATAAAATTACTATAAATAAATGAAATGAAATGAAATGAAATAAAATAAATTAACTACATCAAAGCTATATTCTATTTAGGACAACATCAGAGAAACATTCTTTCATATAGATAGTTTTGTTACAGTAAAAATCATGTCCTAATTTAACATGACAATTGTTATATGAGATTTAAGATCCTGGATTACCTATGATCCTATTTATAATTAACTAAATATATGCCTTCCATATTCTTGGGATTTTTAGACCATCATTATTGTTAAAATTAGGATGGTTGAAAAGAATCTCACAGGCCACCTTAAATTTATGTTTATAATAACAATAATAGGATTCTAGCTTTGATGTTGTGAGGTTTTTTCACCCTTTCAACAGAGGTTAGGGCAATAGTTGTAATGGTCAGTGTGACCACTACTAGTACTTTCATACTAGACCTAGTACTTTTTATAAATTTTTAATGTTCTAGTACTTTCACCAATAGATCTAGTACCTTCTTCCTTCCGATTAATAACAACATGGTAGTTGTTACATATGAGTTTAATATTTTTCTCTTCTCCCACCTCCCCATATGTCGCATTCAGTGACACAAAAAATAATGAATTAATACTTGTGAGTGGAACCCCTGATTATATGTAAACAGCATATTATTATTCCTGACACCTCCAAGGAGTCCGAAGACTCATCGCGGAGGACACCTACAACTGTCTCAACCACTACACCAAACCTCTTCTATGAATCAACGCCATCTACCGCACACTTCCACCACCACAACTAGTATTTTTTGTCTGTAAATTGTGTGTGTTCTGAAGGGCTGATTTGTCAGTGTGCGGGATGAAAAACCCGAGTTTCCAGGAGAAAAACCCTGCTACCTCCGTATGAGATTTGCTAACTTACCTTCGATTGAAATCGTCCAGATAAAGATTTCTCTGTCTCGATTAAATAACTGAAAATTTAAAGTTACATTATTTACATAAAATGTTACATAAAAATTTAGTACTTTTTTTTTTAGATCTGGTACCTTTTTCCTGCATAAGTTGGTACAAAATATTTTTGCTGGTGGTCACCTCTTATTTCAGCTCTTCCCTCCTGGTAACGATTGGCCAGTAACTTTAGCATGCCACGTAGATTGTAGTGTAGCTTGTTTGTATATATGTGTATACTCCACATGATGACCTCATGTGAAGGGAAACGTAGAGTGTTTATTTTGGTTTATATTAAACTAAAGTTTTACTCTAACGTGGTAGTTGTTTTCATAATTTTCATGATGTATTCTGATCACCGTGTAAGCATGAAGGAAAAGACTTACAAGAATATTTTAGAAATACACAGTAAAAGGACTACACGTAGAGAGAACCATTTTGTTAACGTGTAGGCAGAATTAATTATCCGCGGAGGTTGTCAATTTATAGCTTACGTACAGCCTGTTGCTTATATATATATATATATATATATATATTTTTTTTTTTTTTTTTGATATTTTTACTGCTTATTTCAGCTCTTCCATCAATGTGTACAGTTTATTGGTTGCTTATTATTTTTAAGTTCTGTCCATTGTTTCTCTTGTACTATATTGACTTCTACTACATATCTTTCATCGTTATTTAATTCCGTACTATCTAGAATATTTTTCATCCAATTTTCAGTGCATCCTGACGTCACTCTGGCACTACTTTATAATCCATCCGGGTAACTAACGACCACCGTTTGAAACAGAAATGATGTTGAAAGCTAAGCTTTACTCAAAGCGGAGCGAATCATTACGTAAAGTGAAATTCTTTGCAGAAAGTTTTTGGATCTTTCCAACATGAGTAGTAGTCTGGTTTTAACTCTTTCTTCCGGATAAGAAAGAAAAGGTAAGCGATGAATTTCAAAATAATAGCGCTACTTATTTCGGTAGTACTGTAGAGATATACGAGTCAGTATAATGAAATACTACCGTATAGTCCAGCTTATCATAGGAGCTGAGAAGGATTTTTCATCCACTGGTATTGCTAGTTTACCATTATTTCATATTATGTACATATATCGAAATTTGAAGGATAGTAATGTATGCGATTACTTGGTTTTCATAATTCTTCGTTAGTGTTTAAGTGCAAATTTTTACTCATTAATTTTTTTTATTATTATTATCTATCGAAAATCAAAACTAATGTTCGCTGCTCAGTAGTATATTATACGAATATTAGCATACGAGATAGATGAAAAAAATGCATTAAATTTATTTTTTTTCATCTTATTTTAAACTGTTTAAATTAATCAGGATACAGCAACGAATATGACAGCAGTTTTAAATATTCCATAATATTGTGGTTATTTTGTTTATTAGTCATATATATTGTGGAATATTTAACCTTAAAATATATAACAGCCCCGATTGAGATCTAAACTAAGGCCATAATCATTTATTTGGTAGACGTGTAGTTCCTCGTCAAGTTTAGACCTGTATAAAGTCCAAGTGATAAGATAGCGCAAAAAGTCTGCAGTTGAAATATCACGTTCAATTGACAAATCTTATCAGTGCGGCAATATCAAAAGAAAAAACTTTGAACTACATTTAATGAAAACCAAGAAAAAGTTTGCAAAGGTAAACTCTTTCCTTTAAAATGTATTTTCTTTTCTTTTAACCTTATAAATCAGATGAGTAAAGAGGCATATAACTCCTTCTGTGGAGGAATTATAATTTAACCCCCCCCCCCCAAAAAAAAAGCACATCCTTTGAGAGAGAATTTTTCATTATCATCATTGGTGTATATACGTACCCTCCGTCCAGAGCATATCAGAAGTGAATTTCTTCCTTTTTTTTTTTTTTTTCACATTGTTAATATAATAAATCAATTAAATTTTTTAAGCTTCACTACAAAAAATTTAAACCAGCTATTCAATAAAACTTATGAACTTGAATATACTTATGTACTTGTTTTTTCTAGTTAGTTTTATTAAAGATTAACTAGATAGCTGAACAGAATTATGTCACAATACATATTCATATTGACAGAAATTGTTTACCTTGTGACATAAAAGTAGGTCTAAGGTATCTTTTGTTATTGCTAACATACACTTGATCTGATGGAATGCATTTGTTCCAATTTGATTCCCCAACCTGGAATTGTCTTGATAGTGGTATAGCGGGAGATTGCCAACTGAATTCAAATATTAACTTTTCTTGATCACTTTCTCTGTTCTGTATATTTTGGTAGTCAACTGTAAAAAAAAAAATGTTATTATATATTAACAAGACTTTCAAACATACTTTAAAAACTAGGTTAGAAGAAATAATTAATTAGTTTGCTGTGAACAATTAACACCTGACCTAAGGCAAAAATGCTTAATGTGTATTTATTTCATTCATATAAAGGCATCTCAACTTTCATAATTTTTGGATTCTGTTGCTTCCAGCATTGAATGCTAACAAGACTCTTCAGGCTGGTGTTTGTCCAGCTTTCTCTAGATATTATTCATCTAATTCCAGTATGAATAGACATTAATAGGTCTGTTAGTAGATTATAGTGGATCAGTACTTACTCTGATGTCATGTATCAACATTAGACTGAAAATTCATCTATTCATCAAGAGGACACAGGACACATTATTTGAAATGGATTTTACGAAGAAACTTTAAATTAATTTTGTTCTTATTTATTTACGTTCAGATTTTTTCTTATTTAGAAGGAAATAACATGACAAATGATTGGGAGCTTAAAGTTTGCATTTGCTTCTGGATGTAGAACACTTTGTATGCATCTTCCTTTATGACTGTAAGCCAGGGAACTGGGGTTTTATGTTTAGGAATTAGCTTGGAAGGTGTGAAGTGGACAATCATGGAAGATTTTGAATATGTCAACAAGGGAACTCAATTTTTGAGATTTTTGAAGAATTATCTTTTAGACAGTATGTCTAAGATGATTGTAACTCTGTTGACATCATAGTTACTCTTCCTCTTACCCAGCAGGGGGCTCAAGGGAGGAATCCGGTTGGTCAGAGCGTTCACAAGCCATAATTTGAAGTGAGTAGACATCTTATCTCAAAGATAAAGCAGTTTATGGGGAATTATAAGGCAGGTAGTTAATACTGACTCAGGAATTGACTTAAGCCTAAATTCATAGAAGTTACTCAAGCTCCAGGCCTCTCTCTGAAGCCTATAATGGAATGGAATTTAGAGATCAGCTCCAAACTTGTCAAACCACTTTTCCATACCATTTTTTCTCAGTGAATACAACCACAGCTCTTCAAGAAATACATTAACAGATTTGCCATTTAGCCACACATACACACATACTGCTGTCATGTTATAGGTTTTGTGACTTTCATTTGGGGTTAATATTACATATATAAAAAAAAATATTCACACAACACCTATCATATATCTTTTCCTTAAACTTAGTCACTGTCAATCACCTCTAGCAACCTGTTAAACTCATCACCACTACAAGAGGGGAGCTATCCTCTTGCCTTGTAACCACACTCTTCTTCCTTTTTCCCTCTTTTACCTTGCTGTGTTGAGGGTTTTCTATTCATTTAACCGCAGCCATACACAAGGATAATGTGGTTAGTCCTATGTCTGTAGAAGTGTTGAGTTGGGTTCTCAAGGCTGGTTTGCCTGCTTCCAGGACGAAAAACCCCAGATAAACTGGGGAGAAAAACCCTGCAGTCCATGCAAAAGACTGGCTAACTTGGCTATGTCTAAGAAAGATCCTGAGCTCCTCACATGAGCGATTGGAATCAAACCCAGGACACTCCTTTCCCAGGCATATGATTGTGAAGCGCATAGCCACTCAGCTAACTGTGCAGACTAACTACACTCCAAGCAAAAATCCTATAGGTTCATGCTCTTGCTTGCCACAATCTTACACATGTTCAGATTTCTGTATTTGTTTCTATGATTCATATCATCATTTCTGGAACAAAAAACTACATAAAACTGGAGCGCAGTTAAAAAATTTTTAGATAAAAAAAATTAATTATTTATAAAACAACATTTCACTAACTCATGCTAGCATTAACAGAGAAAATCTACAATATACGGTCAATGAAAAACAGGGAATGAAACAATCCCAAGAACAAGCAAGAATCATTTGCGTGGAGGACGACATTCATGCATGTCATAATAATTTCTGTTATTAATACTGATGGGAAGATAGCATTTTATGCCAAAATATATGCAAGATCGCACTCATTCTGTTGCAGTTAACAAGGTTTTGTAAAACTTTTGCCACTTCCAGGAACAGACTTTCTGATTTACATTAAGAATTGTGAAATAGCTTAGCTTTCTTCCATCTGATGAAACGGTCTTCCTCTAAGGCATTTTGTGTCAGTGTGCTTTTTGGTTGTCCATACTGGATGCATTTTATGCCCCCTTTTTTTTTTCTGACCAAGGTGGTCAATTCAATTGTCTGAAATATTGCCACACTTGCTGGCAGAGATGCTGTGCACATTTAGGAAGGAGAGAGGATCTTAGCAAGCAAACCTTGATTTCTCTCAGTAAGGTAGAAACTTCATTCAAAGGTTTGTATACTGTTCTGAATCCATGTCATTTTAGGAGGGAGCCCAGTTAATCCATTATACCTTCGATATACAGGCTTAAGATGCAGTTTATGTATGGTCTGGTTATGGGGGGTGGAAGGTTGTACTTTTTAAGAGTGGCAAGGATTTTTCTGTTATATCCATTTTGTTCAAATGATGTATGTAGAGCTTGTTCCCTAGAGCTCCATGAGCTTCTTCCCTAGAAGCTCAAGTTTTAAAAATTCAGAGTTTTTGGCCAGGATAATACAATGTGAAGTAACATTTAGGTATCTATTGCCTTGCCTATTTTAGTGCGTCTGTTTGTGTGTTTTTGGTGTGTATAACTTATTATTTGATAAAACACGTTGCAATAATTATGGCACCTGTACAAAGGAAAATGGTGACCAGTAATGATGGTTTGCCATCATTATCAAAGAACAGTAGTATAAAAGAAATGAGTCAGTGTACTAGCTGTGAAATGTACGCTTTACGGAGTGCAGTCGGAGTGTGGATAGATGATAATAAAGGATTGAATGTGTGTAGAAAATGTAGGGAGAATGAGGAATCGAAGTGTATTTCGGATCGTGAGTGTGATATTTTTGTCAACCTTCAGAATGAAGAAAATAGCGATATGACAAGAAACGGCAAGGTTGTACGTGAGAATTATGAGAGTGTTAATGTAGAAAGTGTGAATGATAGTATTAATGGTTTCTCAGAGAATAAAAAAGATGAGATAGATGCATTGAATGAGATCGCGTTGTTGAATGGTGCGATAGAAGGGGCAAAACAGCAGCTAGAGTGCATGAACAAAAGTCGACTGAATGAACCAACCAATAATAAAAGGTATGACAGGAAAAATAGGTGTATGAATGTGAACATGAACAAAATGAAGGATAGAGTGCTGTATGGAGACTCATTAGTACGAGGTGTGTTAGTAGAGGATTTGACAAAATCGTACCAACCTGGTGCGACCATAAAGGATGTAACTGAGTCTATTAGAGAGCAAAAGGAAAGGGTGAAAGAAATGATTGTTGTGGCAGGTACGAATGATTTGAAAGGAGATAAAATGGAAATGATAGAAGACCTGAATGAATTGTTTGAGGTAGCAAAAGAAAAGAGTGAGAGAGTTAGAATGATTAGTCTTTTGCCACGGTATGACAGTGAAATGTTTAAAAGGAGGGCCATAATTGCGAATGACTTTATGCATGGGTTATGTATGACGAGTGGTGTGGAATTTGTGGACGTGTGGAGTGAGTTTGATGGGCGAAAGGATCAATATAAGATGGATGGCTTGCATTTGAATGGTTATGGTGTAAGAAGACTTGAGAAAGTGTTGCTGAATGTAGTGGATGTGCAAATTCAGGGAAACTAGATTCGTTAAGGGGGGGAGTAGATATACAGTCCTTAGGGAGGCAGTTGAATGTAAGAATGAATATAATATGCTAGAGCAAATAAGGACAACAAACCAGAGTGGGATAGTTAATATAAGGCATCAAGGAAGGGTTGGGGCTAATGGGGGTCTTAAATTCATGTACACTAATACTAGGAGTATTAGGAACAAGAAGGAAGAGTTTTTGGCCATGGTTGGCACTTCCAGACCACAGGTTATTGGTATTAGTGTAACAAGGCTGACTGTAGATGATATAGCTAGTGGGATTGAATGTGATGGGTATAGTGTGTTCAGGAATGACAGAGAGAATAAAATGGGGGGAGGAGTATTGTTGATGATAGCTGATGAGCTACAGCCAAGGAGAATAGAAGTTGAATTGCAGGATAGAGAAAAGAGCACATTTGAGGCCATTTGGTGTGAGATTGTGGCTAGCAGAACTAAATATACAATTGGGTGCTGCTATAGACCAGGTGATGGAAAAGATGGTGGTGACAGTATGCACAAGCAAATAGAAGAAATGAGTGGAAGGAGGGTGATTATTATGGGAGATTTCAACTATGGTAGCATTGATTGGAGTGAGGAGAGGACACACGGGAGGAAGGAATTGGATTTTATGTGGTTATTAAGGGATAACTATCTGCGACAGCATGTAATGGAAAATACTAGGGGTCAGAGAGTGCTTGACCTAGTAATTACATCTGAGGATTTGGCTGTAACAAATATGACCACATTCTCACCAATCGGTGAGTGATCATAGGGTCTTGACTTGGGAGGTGGCTAAAGGTGTAGAATTTTCAATTAAGACAGGGTACATGTGGAATTATCGGGCTGGAAAGTATGACAAGCTTAGGAGTTTGATTGGCTCAGTGCCATGGCATGTACAACTGCAAGGACTAGAAGTTGATAGTGCATGGTAGGTGGTTAAGAAGTGCTTGCATGAAGCAATGTCTGACCTAGAGTCCGAATAATAAATCAAGTAGGGGTTAAATGGATGAATAACACCATTAAGCTTGAGCTGCAAAAAAAGAAACAACTATGGAGGGAATTTAAGGAGAAAGGTGACCGGCAGGCACATGAACGGTATAAAGCGCAGGCCAGAAGGGTGACGAGTGTGGTAAGAAAAGCAAAAAAGGATTACGAAGGAATGTTGGCCATGCAGGCTAAAGAGAATCCTAAACAGTTTTTTAGATATGTAGCAAGTAAAAGGAAAAATGTACATGGCAGAATGATTTTAAAGAATGCCGATGGTAGGGAGGTAACTGAATCAGTTGAGATAGCTGAGTTACTGAGTGAGCACTTTGCAAGAATATATCATCCAGGTGGTGACATTGCAGAAACGAATAAACCAGTAGATTATACGGGAATTGTAGTGAATGAAGTGGAGGTGAGTAGTGTATTGCATAACCTCAATGTCAATACATCTGTGGGGTTGGATGGTATACCAGCTCGTGTAGTACGAGAAGCAGCTAATTAATTGTCAGTACCCCTGACTATTTTGTTTAATTTGAGTCTCGGGTCTGGGTTAGTCCTGAGTGGGTGGAAGGAGGGGAAAATAGTTCCACTGCATAAAGGTGGTTCCAAGACCGCTGTTGTAAATTACCGACCGATTAGCATATCAGTAATCATTGTCAAGGTCTTAGAGAAATTAGTCAAGAAAAGAATACAGGATTGGATAGATGAAAATGGGATATTGTATGGGGGACAACATGGTTTTGTCAAAAAGACGTCTTTTGACTAGTGGAGTGCCGCAGGGCTCTGTTCTTGGACCACTGCTTTTCAATTTGTTCATCAATGATATTGGAAAGGATTTGAGAGGAAGTGTTCATTTGTTTGCTGATGATGCAAAGTTGGGTAGAGCAATTGTGAGTGCACAGGATGTCAAAATTTTACAGGATGATTTGGATAGTTTGGAGGACTGGGCTAGGAAAAATGGATGTCAGTTTAATGTGGCTAAGTGTAAGGTTATGCACTTTGGGGTGAAAAGAATAGCAGCAGTATATCGCATAGGTGGAACCGTACTCCAGGAGATTGATGAGGCCAGGGATTTGGGAGTGCTGGTGGATAGGGAGTTGAAGTTTAGGGGGCACATTGCAAACGTAACTAAAACAGCTCACCAAATCACTTGGCTTATGAAAAATACTTTAACATGCAGAGAGAAGCAAGTTGTTGTTCCTCTGTATCGAGCCTTGATAAGACCCCAATCTGGACTTCTGTGCCCTGTTATGGGCACCAGGGTTTCTTCGTGATGGGGAGGAAGTGGAGAGGGTCCAGAGACGAGTGACCAAGATGATAGCAGGTCTGTGGAATGAACCTTATGAGAATAGGTTGAGGATTTGTGGGTTGCAGAAATTGTACGATAGGCGAAGGAGGGGTGATGTGATTGAGACATTCAAATTACTGAAGGGTTTTTATAAGATTGATCCAGAAGATATTTTTGAAAATATGACTGGTGGTGGGAGGACTAGGGGCCATGCATGGAAGCTGGGCAAGAGCGTGGTTGACAAGGGTGTTAGAGCTAGTTTTTTTACTTGGAGAGTGGTGAATGAGTGGAATAAGCTTCCAGCGTCTGTTGTGGGTGCTATGACCGTGAATGAGTTCAAGGCAAGATATGATAGATACTGTGTGAATGTTGAATAGTTGTTCCAGACATGATGTTAGGGCCTCCCTCGATGAGTCTGTCGACTCCTTGGAGTTTCCCGGAACAATAATAATAATAATTATAATAATTATGTGTGCTTGCATTAGTCTGAACATGTGAGGACCCATCCTCTTGACTTATAACTAAAGTATCCAAGAAGGCTTCAGCCCCCTTCTTTTTTCAACTTCCAGAGAAACTAATTTGAGATGGATGTTGCTGAGAAATGTAAAAAAAAGTTAGAAAAAAGCATGTGGGTCATGACAGATATATCATCTATATACCTCCACCTTACTTTGTATATACTTGGGGGGGGGGGGAAATTAAGTGTGTAAGACTATACATGCATTCAAATAGTTCCATGTATGAGTTTAACATTGGGGGTGAAAGAAGGCTGGGGGGGGATTAAGTGCATTCAAATGGTTCCATGTATGAGTTTAACATTGGGGGTGAAAGAAGGCTAGGAGGGGGGGGATTAAGTGCATTCAAATGGTTCCATGTATGAGTTTAACATTGGGGTGAAAGTGGAGAGCCCATTCCTACAGTTTGTTTGAAGAGCTGGTTGTCCAGCTAAAATATTCTGGTTTAAGACTGTTTGAAGAATTTCAAATATCATGTGGATACATTTTGAAAATGAGAACTAATGTACTGAACATTTGTAAAAAGGGATGATGCATTGAAGCTCACTTAATGATCTTTCTTCAATATTTGAATGTTCTGTATGTCAGTTTTAAGACATTGTCTTACTGATATACTTGTTGAGTTTTAGATGCCAGACGTTTTAGCCAGTTTATAGGTTGGGGTAATTTATGGTATCCATGAGAGGGATGCACTAGTGTTCCAGGTTTGTGGATAGACTTTAGATAGCTTGTATTGTCTTGGTGTGTACAGATAAAAAAATCTTTAAAATTTGGACATAGTTTAAGTTGGACAACATACCATCCACTGAATTAGAAACCTTTATGCAAATGTACATAAATATCACTTATGTAGCATATATGCAAAATACTTGTTAAGGATGATGCTGGTCAGTAATCATCATTCAACAATCATAATCAATATTGTTCGTATTTCTTCTTCTTTTAACCCTTTTTATGGCCACTTCTGGCTATCAGTGTCCCCCAATTCTCTCCATCTGTTTCTGTCCTGAGCTTGTTGGTGTCAGGGAATTCCAATTGTTTTCTTTATATTGTCTGACCATCTTCTTTCAGGTCTTCCCACAGATCTTTTGCCTTCATATGGCTGCCACTCCAGTAAAACTTTTATCCATCTATTGTCCTTGAGTCTTGCGTTGTGCCCTGCCCATTTCCATTTCTTTTAAAGTATTATTATTATTTGACCTTCAGGGAGTCCAAGGACTCATCGAGGGAGGGCACCTCGATGAGTCCTTGGTCCCCATCATTCAATCGCCAACTGACCACAACTACACCATCGCCATCTACCGCCAACCACCACAGATATTTCCACAGACAATCACAAACATCCATGCCCATGATGGGATTCGAACCCGCAACCTTTTGGCGGAGAGCGGATATGCTATCCACTCGGCCAACCAGGCCAGCAGGTATGTTTTCTCATTTCTTCATTTCTGATTTTATCTTATGTTTAGCAGACATCTTTCCATTCTTCTTTCTGTTTTTTCCATTTTATCTATTATTTCCTTTTTGATTGGCCAGGTTTCTGCCCCATATGTCATAACAGGCAATGCACATTGGTTGAACAGTCTTGCTCTGTTCTCGGGGTTTATTTTGCTGTTTAAAAATCTCTTTAATTTTCCAAAAGCTTACCATCCCATTCCTATTCTTCTTTTCACTCCTTCCATGACTCCTTGTTTCTTCATTGTTAACAATTTTCCTAAGTATACATACTACATACTCATCTACTATTTTAATTTTTTTTATTGTTTACCTTAATAATGCTGTGTCTTTCAATATATCCTTTTTGGTTTGTCATTATTTTGGTTTTCTCAGAGTTAATGTCTAATCCAGTCTCTAGTGATTTAGTTGTTAGATATTCTATCATTTTTTTTTTAAATCTTTTATATTTGCAATAATAAGAATATCATCAGCAAATCTTAGTTTGTTTAATTTAATTCCATTAATATTGACTCCTTTATTGGGCCATTCTAAATTGCTCATCATATGTTCCAGTGCTAATATGAAGAGTTTGGGAGAAATGGTGTCTCCTTGCCTTATTCCTTGATTTATGCGAAATTTTTCACTTATTTCATTGAGAATGATAGTTGTAGCATTTTTATAAAATATATTTTATTATGTCAACAAATTGTTTTTCAGTGCCATAATCTCTAAGAGTTATTATTATAGATGATGTTTTGGTGCATTCAAAAGCTTTTTTAAATTCTATGAAGACCATATGAAGAGGAAGGTTGTATTCATTGCATTTTTCAATATACAATAAATTTGAATATGATCTATTGTACTGAAGTTCTTTCTGAAACCAGCTTGCTCAGAAGGTTGTATTGAATCAAATCCTGTTTCTAATCTATTATTATAGATGATGTTTTGGTGCATTCAAAAGCTTTTTTAAATTCTATGAAGACCATATGAAGAGGAAGGTTGTATTCATTGCATTTTTCAATATACAATAAATTTGAATATGATCTATTGTACTGAAGTTCTTTCTGAAACCAGCTTGCTCAGAAGGTTGTATTGAATCAAATCCTGTTTCTAATCTATTGGTTATAATTCTAGTGAAAAGCTAATGGAATAACAAATTAATAGGTTGTAGTTTACTAGTTTTAATTTACTTCCTTTTTTTATGTAGTTACATAATGTTTGCATTATTCCATATTTGGGGTGCTTCTCTTTTTTTTTTGATTCATTTATTAAAGAGGATTTTCAATTTTTGCTTTAGAATATCCTCACCTTTAATTATCTCTATTATTAAACAATCCTCTCTGGCATCTTTATTTTTCATTTGTTTTAATGCTTTTTCACTTTCACAGAGTTCTAATGGAGGTATATCAGAGGTATTGCCATAGTCCATTTTTCTGTTGATTTTGGAGTTTTCTGTCTTCACTTTTATACAGATTCATGTAGAAATTTTTTGCTTCAGATTTCTTGTTGCTAAATAAATTTCTCCCATTCTGGTCTTCAAGAACTAAAATATTCTTTCTTCCAGATGAAAGATTATCTCTTAGAATTCTAAGGTTTCTGTTTTCATCAGTGGTTTTTAGTATCATATCATCTTCTCTTTTCTTAATATTTTCTTTTATATTTATCCTTATTGCTTATTTTTTATTGTTATTTCAATAGTTCCTCTTTTCTCATTTCAATGAGGTTTATTGCTTCCTAGTCCAGCTCCTTTTGTGTTCTTTTAAATTTTATGCTGATTCAATGACAATGTTTATTTTTCTTCTTCCTGATCAATGCTTATTCCTGTACTTGATCTTCTTCTTCTTGGCTTTCCGTATATTAGGCAATTGTTTGCCTGTAACATATAGGGTTTAAAAAGTCTTCTGCCCATCTCCTCTTGGGTTTTCCTCTTGATCAGTATCCCTTTGGTTTATATTTCCAGGCAATATCTGGCCGTCTATCCTCATTTATTCTTTCTACATGGCTTTTCCAGTTCTTTCTGTTGTTTGTGATGTCTTCTGTTATGTTAATTATGGAAAATTTTATTACTTCTACATTTCTTATCTTGTCTATTCTTTTATAGCCTGTGAGCCGTCTTAGGAACTTCATTTCTGTAGCTTCTGCTTGTCTTTTATCTCATTCTCCCAAGTCCTTGTTTTACTACCATGTACTAGTTTGCATCTTTTAATTTTTTGCCTTGAAATGCTATTGATGTTTTTATTTATTGAGATTTTCATGTCATACTGTTCTATTGGTTTGTTCAGTACATGTAGATTTTTCTGTAATCGGTCTTCACTTTCAGCAAAAATAACTTGATTGTCAGCATACAAATGACTTGTTAATTCTTTACTTCCTATTTTAATTCCTGTGATTTTATTTTTCCTCCACTCTCTTGAAATTTTTCCTATATATATATATATATATCAATGGCGTCACGTGGCCATTTCGGTTGGGTGTGCTGTCGTGGGTTATGCAACCCATGCTACAATTTTCACATCAATTTGACCATATGCATAGGCGTACTTCCCCAGAAAATTTTCTGGAGGGGGGGGGGGCAAAGCTTGGAGACAAATAATTACATCAATAAATTTTTATAATTATTGATTTAATTAAATAATTACATCAATAAACATCTTTTAGCATTTTTTGATGTAATTATTTGTCGATGTAAACTATAAATACATGGAATCAGCCTCAGCAATAAGAAACATGCCAAATCTCAACAAATTTGGTTGCATGAAACTGCCCCAAATTTGGGCGACATACATCATGAGACCTTCAGCCCAACGGCCAAGAATGCCTACATAGCCCGCTAGGGAGCACCATCAAGACTTTTAGGAGAAACGATACCTTCCTGCTTCATCCTCATTTACTGTATATAGTGCATGTCTTTATTGTAAGTTCCTATGGCAACATGATGTTGCCTAATATTGGAGATATATATTAAAGTTTAATTTAATTTATATTCTATTGTATGTTGTGAATTCCTTAAGTCAATTAATAATTATGTATTACCAGCATATAAGCCTTTCTATGAGAATTATAAATACATCAATTTATAATTATTTCATCAAAATATAATTATTTTCATTTTACATCGATTTTAATGATCTTTAATTCTTGGGGGGGGGGGGGGTATTTAGAATTGATGCAGTTTTTAGCACAATTTCATATATAAAAAAATTGATTGGCATATTTTATTAAAAATCAACTAATTAATTAATCCCAAACTAAATTAAATTATTTCAGCTTAAAAGCAAAAAAATCATAAAACTAACAAGTAAAATAATATTAAATTACACACACTTACCTTTTAAAAATGTATTTTTCTGTTTAAATTTGTTTCACTATAAATTTACAATTCACACTTCACTCAATGACTCACTAGACACAGAGGGAAAATGAACTGGTCTCTGTTCACAACAGTAATGAACATTTTTTTCACAAATCAGAAAAAGATGAACCAAAAACAGGAACACATGTTTTATTGCTGCAATAAAACACGTGTTCTATAGCTACCCCACCATGTGCCGAAACAGGCCAACCCCTAATAAAATATTAAGATAGACAAAGTGTCCCAGGGTCAAGGGTGTAAAATTACATATCTCAATTACTTTTGCAATTATAATTTGTGGAATTTTTTACTCGATCCTAGGGGGGGGGGAGTGCTCACCCCATGCAGATGCCCATGACCGTGTGATTGCATTTTTATTGATGTATGAAAATTTTGAGCATGCATATCGCATCAGTGCTCTTCTTAATTGGTCCAGTGCAATTAATTGCATAATAAAATTGAAGGATCACACTTGGATAAAGGATAAAGCAAGAATATAATTTCTTGGTATGTTTGATGTAATTTATAATTAAGTGGGCGGGGGAAATTCGATATCTTGAAGAGATCTGATCTTGATGACCTGTATTTCTCATGTATGCATCTTGTTCTTCCCCAAGTTTCTCTTTCACAGTTTTCCTTAGTCTCTTCTCAAGTATGCCTGCATAAATCTCACCCAGAACACAGAGAGAAATTTCTCTGTAATTCTTACATTCAGTTTTATTGCCTTTTTTTTTTTAAATAAATGAACTTATGAGAGTTTTACTCCAGTTATGTAGCACATGCACTGTAAAATATTTGTATCTCAATAATTTAGCATTTCTGGTCAAATATCTGTATTTCCACATTTCAGGTGGCTTATGGAGTTGTTTCTTTAATCAAGGTCTCTAATCTATACAAAAACATAATATAACTGAGTGATGCTTCACCAGCCTTCATGACATTCCATCATGTTATATCATCACTTGTGATTTAAGTCAACACACAGATATAGTTTGATCACTAAATTCTACTATTGGAAGGCACTATGAGAAGTTGAGATTGGACATAAGGTCAGAAGCCATTTTGGCCCTCTGCTTTCCTTATGTAGTGTTCCCAGTTAGCTAACTTTGACGGTTTAGTCAAAGTTAGCTAACTGAGTCAAAAAAACTCATTATATGATCTGTTATTTTATCTGTTACCTTTTATATTATAGAATGTTGTTACTTTTATCCAGAGTTAACTGTGTATTCTGGAACAGGATAGAGAGAAGATGGAATCTCTAACAGAAATTCTGAACCATTATAGTCAGCAAGGTGTCCCAGATCGGCCAGCACTTCTCACCTTTTATTCTTCTACTGATGTCACCAATCTATATTTATTGGAAGAACACTGGACACACATAGTTAACAAGGACAAGGTAAGTATTGTGTAGTTTTCATGTTTGTGAAATTCAACTGAAAGTAATTTTTTCTCTGATTTTGAAGGTAAAGAATACAAATAGGTCATCATATTCCTGACATGTACCCTCAAGGGGTGTACAGGACATTATGATGGTACTAGATGAAAAACTTACATTATTACTCTTTTCCTCCAAAGCAATCTATTATTGTCAAGTTCCCAACATTAACAGATCTTATATTTCTGTCTTCTAAGGCACTTTTTACTGTATCTTGGTCTTCCTTTGGATCTTTTTCCTGCCAACCTAGCAGAGAATGCTTGTTTTGCTAATCTTTCCTCTCTCATCCTGTTTAAGTGACCATACCACCTGAGATTAGCTCTGCTAACAATGTCAGTTTCTTTCTTAATATGATATTACCACTGATGCCATCTGTTCATCTCCCTAATCTTTCTCAGGACTCTCATATCTATAGTCTCTAGTCTTTGGTTAAGTGTTTTATTTCTAACCCAGCTCTCAGATCCATAAGTTAGAATTGGTTTGAACACAGTCTTGTATACAGCTACAGCTAATTTAGTGTTTTGACTAATTTTTCTCTTTTCCCACATAAATTTATTCAGTTGACTTCCTGCCATACAGGCTTTGTTGATTCTGTTGTCTGTTTCCATATTTAATTTGCCTTCACTAAAAATTGTACTTAAGTAGTGGAGATTTCTACAGAGATATAGCCTACTAGTTTTGCCAGCTTGACTGGGCACACAAAAACTAACAAAAACAGCTTAAAACAGAACAGAAACAAGCTAAAGTATCAGGTTAAAACATAACTGAATGCTAAATATTATCAAAATTCAAATAAAAACATTATTTTTTTTTTTGATTATTATTATTACAGGCGACTCCAGGGAGTTCTTAGATTCAATGAGGGAGGCCATAAACATCATGTCCACACAACTATACGACATTCTCACAGTATCTATCATACCTTGCCTTGAACTCACTCACTGTCATAGCACCCACAACAGACTCTGGCAGCTTATTCCACTTATTTACTACTCTAAAAGTAAAGAACCCAGCTCTAACACCCCTGCTAACCACACTCTTGCCCAGCTTCCATAGGTGTCCCCTAGTTCTCCCACCACCAGTCCTGATCTCAAAAATATCCTCTGAATTAATCCTATAGAAACCCTTCAGCAATTTGAATGTCTCAATCATATCTCCCGTTTTCTGCCTATCAACTAATTTCTGCAACCCACAAATCTTCAACCTGTTCTCATATGGTTCATTCCATAGACCCGCTATCATCTTAGTCACTCGCCTCTGGATCCTTTTCACCTCCTCCCCATCAAGAAGGAATCTAGGTGACCAAATCTGGGCACAGTAGTCGGGATGAGGTCTTACCAAGGCTCAGTACAGAGTACAATAACTTGCTTGTCTCTGCTCGTCGAGGTATTTTTCAACAACCAAGTGAGTTGATGAGCTGATTTAGCTACTTTTGCAATGTGCCCCATAAACTTCATTTCCCTATCCACCAAGTCCCTGTCCTCATGAATCTCCTGGAGTACAGTTCCACCAGTGTGGTATACTGATGCTAATCTTTTCACCCCAAAATGCATAACCTTACATTTTGTCACATTAAATTGACATTCATTCTCCTTAGCCCAGAACTCCAATCTATCCAAGTCGTCCTGCAAGATTTTGACATCTTCTGCATTCACTATCGCCCTACCCAACTTTGCATCATGAGCGAACAAATGAACTGTTCCTCTTAGATCCTTCCCTATATTGTTAATGAACAGATTAAACAGCAGTGGTCCAAGAACAGAAACCTGCGACACACCACTAGTCACAGGGCGTCTTTTCGACTCTACTCCTGAATAAACTACTCTTTGATATCTCTCCATCAACCACCCACCTATCCATCTCACCAACCCTATATCCATTCCCATATGTTGTAGTTTACGGATTAGAATTCCATGTGGTATCCTGTCAAATACCTTTGCCAGGTCCAGCAGTATCACTGTAAACCCATTACCATTATCTAGTTCAGCCGTCACCTTGTTATAAAACTTGAGCAAGTTACTGAGGCATGATCTATCCTTCACAAAGCCATGCTGTCCCCCTTACAGTATCTCATTTTCATCAATCCATTCCTGTATTTTTCCCTTGACTACTTTCTCCAAGACCTTGACAACGACTCCTGATATGCTGATCGGTCGGTAATTTGCAACCGTAGTCTCTGATCCTCCTTTATGCAGTGAAACTATTTTCCTCTCTTTCCACACTAAACCAGACCCGAGACTCAGATTAAACAACATGGTCAAGGGCACTGATAATTCCTTAGCCGCTTCACGCAAGATCCGTGCCGGTATACCATCCAATCCCACAGATGTATTCACATTAAGGTTCTGTAATAGACTATTCACCTCCACTTCACTCATCACAATTCCCGTATAAACTAATGGTTCCTTCATTTTTTCAATGTCACCAGCTGGATGATATACTTTTGCAATGTGCTCGCTCAATAACTCCACTATATCGACTGATTCAGTGACCTCCTTACCATCGTCATTCCTTAAAATCATTTTGCTGTGTACAGTTTTGTTTCTTGCTTGCAGCATATTGAAAGAACTGTTTGGGATTCTCTTTTGCTTGCATAGCTAGTTTCCTTTCATAATCGGCTTTTGCTTTTTTTACCACACTCGTTACCCTTCTGGCCTGCACTTTATACCGTTCGTGTGCCTGCAGGTCACCCCTTTCTTTAAGTTCCCTCCACATTTGTTTCTTTTTTTGCAGCTCAAGCTTAATGGTGTTATTCATCCATTTAACCCCTGCTTGTTTTACTATTCGGACCCTAGGTATACAATCAGCCATAACTTCCTGTAAATGCTCCTTGACCACTTCCCATGTTCTATCGACATCCAGCCCTTGCAGTTGTACATGCCATGGCACTGATCCAAGCAATCTCCTAAGCTTGTCATACTTGCCAGCACGGTAATTCCACATATACCCTGTCTTAATCGAAAATTTCCACACCTTTAGCCACCTCCCAGTTTAAGACCTTATGATCACTCTCACCAATAGGTGGCAACTTGGTCATATTCATTACAGTCAAATTCTCAGATGCTATTACCAGGTCAAGCACTCTCACACCCCTAGTAATTTCAATTACATGCTGTCTCAGATAGTTATCCCTTAATAATTGAATAAAATCCATTTCCTTCCTCACATGTGTTCTCTCCGCCTTCCAATCAATGTTACCATAGTTGAAATCCCCCATAATAATTACCCTCCTTCCACTCATTTCATCAATTTGTTTATGCATACTATCTCCACCATCACCTGGTCTATAGCAGCACTCAACTGTATATTTTATTCTGCCAGTCTCAATCTCACACCAAATAGCCTCAAAGGAGCTCTTTTCACTATCCTGCGATACAACTTCAATTCTCCTTGGCTGCAGTTCATTAGCTATCATCAATAACACTCCTCCCCCTATTTTATTCTCTCTGTCCCTCCCAAACACACTATAACCTACACATTCTATCCCACTAACTATATCATCTTCCCGTCAGCCATGTTTCACTAATGCCATTAACCTGTGGCCAGGAAGAGCCAATCAAGGCGCATTTTGTATCACTGCATGCAACCTAGCGATCTCACTTCCTACAAATAATTCCTCATTTTTTTTATCATTTAAACCATTTTCTCTCTCTGTATAGTTGCTTTCACTCTTTCTTTGATCACCGCTCTCATTGCCATCTTGTACATCGCAATTCCCTGTCAAGCCACTATTTTCACTCACATTCTGGCTTTCTTCAACCATAACTGTCTCACAACCTGACACATATTATTTCCACTCCTCACTTTGCTTACATTTTCTGCACATTCTCCCACCACTATCACTTTCAATCCAAACTCCAGCCTCATTCGGGAATGCATACATCCCACACACATCACATTGGACAAACTCTCTCACATTATAGTTTTTGAACAATGGTGTCATATTTTTGGATGCCATTATCTTGCGTCGCATTGTGCCATGTGCAAATCTGTGGAACGTCTCGTTAAATACTAAATTAAATAAAGGAATTCACACCAAATTGGCTGCAAAGTTGAACTCCGATGTGGTGAATGATCTTATGAATGTTTTCCAGATATCACCAATGATCATACCTTGGTTTCTGTTAAGGCTTCCCCTTGAACGGATCACTACTGCAGCTTCTTTGATGTTGTGGGTATGAAAATCTTCTAAGTACGACATAGTACTTTTATCCCATTCATGTTGTGATTGGCATTAGAAAAATGGAGAGCTAAACCGGAATTATCTTCTCTGTTCTTGTTGATGTCCCCAATGTGTTCTTTTTTTCTTCTAGAAGTTTGTCCTATATAATTTAAACCGCAAGAGCAAGGAATGTTGTATACTCCAGGATGTTTATAGAAAGCAATCTTGTCTTTTCGTGACCGTAACAAGTGGCCACTTGGATCTCGTGGGGTCTAAGCAGGTTTGCAATTTTTTGTGAAACTGTGCCAGCAAAAGGAATTGAAATGGAATACCTCTAGTGAGTTTTTTGGGTTTGCTGTTGGGAGGGGTCGGAGAAATGAATCATTTTTATCAATTTTTTTGGATAACCATTGTTTGTTAAAGTTTTGAAGATGAGATCTAATTCATCTCTTAAAACTTTGTCATCTCTTATGATACAAACTGCCCTGTTTTTTAGCATATATATAGTACTCAACTTTTGAGAAATATGGTGTGATGAAGAAAAACGTAGGTAACAGCCAATGTGGGTCAGCTTGCGGTAAACCTTAAGATCAATGTTGCCATCCATTTGTTTTGTGACTAATTCATCTAGAAACTGTAATTTTATTTCCCTTTCGAGTTCTAAGGTGAACTTGATTTTTTGATGAAATAAGTTGATTGAAGTTACGAAATCAGATAGTTCTGCTTCACTATGTTTCCATATGATGAAAATGTCATCGATTGTATCTCCAACATACCGATGGTTTCATAAACTTCTCCATAAATTGAAATAAATTAAATTTCCTTCATAATGTGATCCATCTAGAAAATGAATAACACAGGAGATAATGCTCGTCCTTGTCTAACACCATATTTAACATTAAACCATCTTCCTATATTTCCTTCAATTCTGACTGTTGACTTACAACTCAAATAAAGACTAAGTATTGCTTGATATACGAGGGTGGTCTGAAAAGTTCTCAGCCTCGACCATAGATGGCAACACTATCGGCAAGGTTTTTTTTTCAAAGTTGGTGCATCTGTCATAAGCATCCATGTGTTTCATTGTTAGCATATAACGATATGCTAACAATGAAACACACATTGACACCATATAACTATAGCATTTTCAATAGATTTCCTCTTAACACCTCTCATATACCTTTAGCAGTTCTGCAAAACTTAAATAAAGATTTTTTGTAAAAATAATCATAATTTAAAATTCTGAATATTTTTACATATTGTTTATGCTAGTATGTTTATTAGTTTTAGTTTCATAACACGCATTGTCGGCACTTGCGATGTGCCCGTTATTGAAATTGTTTTGTCAAAAATAATATGTAAAGAAGTTAAAAAATTAATGTACGTACTGGATTTGATATTTGTATTACTTACTTATTGTATTTTAAAATTATCAAAAGTCGTGTTTTATGAAGACATTCTCTTGTCGCTAACGGAGACAACGTGCCAGCCATTATACCTAGTTTCTCGCATACCACTTTCATGGAGTGCGCATGCTCGCTGAGAAGTTTGACATGTGATTGACAACTGACAAGTTTGGTATCGAAGCAACGGGGAAAAAACAAGAGAGCGTTCAGAGAGAAAATTAGAATACAAGCCAGCAGACATTTAGATGCAAAGGAAATTGAGTTTTTTATGTGACAGTCGGAGGAAAATCAATAGTATATTCCGAAAAAGGAATCGTGGAACTATGAAGTTTCAAAGTGGAATTAGTATTGATAAATAAAAGAAAATATTGCTATAGATGTTTTAAAAGGAATATTCGAGGAAACACTAATTGGAAGATTAGTAGTAGATTCCGAAAAGGGAATTGTAGAACTGTGAATTTTTTAAAGTGGAAGAGTTAAGACTGTCAATAAGCATTAATGAATAAAAGAAGAAATTACTGTTTACGTTCTAAAGAAATGTTCGAGAAAACTCTAATTAGGAAGTTTCATCTGTATTAAGGACGCCGGATCTAATTATTATTTCTATTGAGAAAGGAGACAGAATTGAGGCAGGAAGAATTAATGTGTGCTACAATGAGTGATGAGAAAGAATCCTGTGATGATGAAGAATAAAGTCATATATCTTCAGAAAAGGGCCTTAACAGAGAAAGAAACTGGCTATGAACATTTTGTCATTGTGCAAACAAAGTGTTTAGCCTAGTCTTAACTGTAAGTTTATTCTTAAAAAGGCCTTGAATCCAATTAAATTTGTAGTTAGTTATGTAATATTGTTTGAAGTGTATATATATATATATTGTTTGTGTTTTATTAAATGTGTTTATTTTGGTCTTGAGTCAGTGATTATTTGGATTCTGAAAGAAATAGTAAAAAAGAAGTCATTGCACAATCGGAGTGAATCCTTGTGCATATAATATATAGGTAGACTCGAAAATAAATTAAAAATAATTGTTGAACAGAGATCATTTCTATATACAGGATTAAATTAATAAAAATCCTATATTTAAATAATGGTGCAGCCAGTAGGATTTATATTATGATAAAATTCTCTGTATAAAAATCTAATTATTAACACTTTGTTATATTCCTATAATTTCTCAACTATTTGTCATAAAGTGAAAATCTGATCCTGATATCCTCTATATGACCTGAATCCAGTTTGTTCTTAACCAAGCTTCCCTCCCAAAATCCTTCTCAACCATTTCTCAAGTATACTCATAAATCTTACCAGGAACACTCAGTAGGGAAATACTTTGGTAATTCTCACATTGTTTTATTTCCCTTTTTATATATTGGTACTATAAGAGCTCTACCCCACTCATCTGGAATTCATCCTTGTGTCCAAGTCTTCTGAACTATGCAGTGCAGCCACTATAAGACTTTTATACCTCCATACTTTAGCAGCTCTGGTTGAATATCATCTACTTCAAGTATGGATATGTATTTCTGATTGCATACCTGTTGAATGTTTTTTACCACTGTGCTGTCACTATTTGTTTCATTCAGCAATTTTTCGAAGTAAGTACCCGATACATCAAGGATATATTTTTCTCCAATTTTCATGTCACATTTTTCATCTCTAATTCGTTTTACAGCACTCTTTACTCCATTTCTAAGCTTTTTCAACAGCCTCCAGAATATTTTGCCACTTTCCTGACATTTATTTTCTATGTTCTTACCGAAGTCTTCCAATGACTTTTATTTAGCTAGTTTTACACAGTGTTTAGCTTTCTTACATTTTACTCTGTATTCTCTAAGATCACATGCTGACTTATTTGCCAGCAACTTTCGATATGCTTTCTTCTTTAACTTCCTGTATGGAAGAACTTCCACCACGGAGTTCTGATTTTTCTATCCTTGCAGACCTCACCACATGCCACTCTGGCTGAATAATGAATGTTTTCTTCAGGGTTTGCTACTGAATTGGTTGTTGTTCTCAAACTCTTTCATTTTATCTTGAATAATGTTTGTGTATTTTAGTCTACAGCTCACATCTGATAGCTGCTCAACTTTTATTCGCTTTAAAACTTTCTTACATGTTCTTCTTTTCAATATAACATTCAATTTTAAGGTGATCACGTTCAATTTCTAATCCTCGGTACACTCAGTGTCCTGCACCAGTGAGAAAACATCACTATCAACAATGACATAGTCGATGAGACTATTCTTATTCCTTGTGAATTTCATCTCTCCATGTGAATTTGTGCGCATTTTTATGTTAGAACATTGTGTTAGTAATAACCAGTCCGTATCCTGAGCAGAAATCCAACAGGTGTTTGCCATTATTATTAGCTTTGCTCTTTTCTTCAAATTTTTGTATGTCTCAAAACATTTTTGTATGTCTGACAGTCATTTCCTGCTCTGCTATTTAGATCACCAACAAGGACCAACTTTTCCTTTTTCATTGTGTCAGTAGCTTTCTCTAGAGCCTCAAAAAATTCCTCCACTTCTACCTTAGTAGAGCCTTCTGTGGGACCATAGGCACAAATAAGTCTCATTGTCCAGTTTCCCATTCTGATATTAAACAATGATAATGGATCTTTTCCTTCTAGTTCCGGTTCTTTACATAGCAGCACTACAAATCCTTCGTTCTTTCCCAATATAGCAAGGGCACCATCAGTTACCACACCCTCGAGGTTGGTTAAGCTGAGGTCGAAACGCTGGAGTGTTTTCTTGGCAGCTTCAAGAAATTCAGTGCCTTTCGCTGTTCCCTTCATAGGTACAAGAGCTAACAGTTCTTCTGTCACGTTGAGTTATTGATCAATGCAAAAGATAGCTAGTTGTGCTGTATCCATCACATCTCTGCTCTCATCTAAAGCAAGTGAATAAGACGTAAATTCGGACGACCATTTTTTTAAAGTTCCTTCAATGTCATTGGCAAGTTCTTCAACGCATCGTGCTACAGTTACCCCAGATAAACTCGGTTTTTAAACACTTCCTTATTATTATTTGGGCACAGAATATCCCCAGCAGCAATGAGACACTCTTTCACAAACTCGCCTGATTTTTTAGCAATTTTTTCAGCTATTACATAACTTACTTTGATGCACGCTTCGCTCTCTTCCTTCTGTCTTTTAAACATACCCTGCTGGCATTTTAAATCTATTTGGAGACAGTTCACTTTCTCCATATGAAGCTGCCCTTTAAGGTGATCGAAATTGGATGCATGCGTTGTCTCATAGTGTCGTTTTATATTGTACTCTTTTAATACTGACACTGACTCATGACAAATTAAACACACTGGCTTATCGTCGATTGGCACAAAAAAGTGCAAATTGGTCCACTTTTCATTAAAAACGTGACAAGAATCACTTGATTTATACTTTTTACTTGTAGACGCCACAGCGATGGAAAGTGAATCCAAAATGGGCGTATAACAGTTATTATCCACTGAATATGTCTCACACTAATGAAAAAAGTCTGGCAATATAAAACAACCATAGGCTATGGCTGACACAACGAACCTGAGTGCGCTTATACACGAATATCACACTGTTCATGACTGACTGACTGACTGTGGATGAGACCTTCTTGTATTTATATGAAAATAACGAAGTATCGAGAACCTTCGAGATGGAGCTGGAAGACACTAGACAGCGCACTCGAACAAACTACTGCTTCTGCCATCTACCTGCGACTTTAGTACCGCTTGGCACTGGTAGATGGCTGAAGAAGCATATCTATTTAATATTTATTTTTACAGGATTTCATGTAAAGTATCAAATGCACAGAGTTCCTTGTAAATCTGGAAAGCATCTTACAATTCTAAATACTACAGTATAGCTTAGTGGCCCACAGGCTTCATTGCAATTAAATTTTTATTTAATTGCATTTTAATGTTAAGTAGTTATTTTTTCAAAATGGCCGGTAGGCCATGCGTTGAAGACCCCTGCTCTAGAGTTATGATAGATATTGTTCACACAATTCCTATCATACCTTTCCTTGAATCCATTCACCACTCTTGAAGGGACCTCCTTGTTTTCTCTCCTTCCTGCAATGTGCTGAAACATCTTTAACATCCGACTTATAAAAGCTCCTTTAATCAGTTATATGCTTCTATCATTTTCCCTTTGTATTTACCTATTTGTTAGTTTTTGAAGCTCAATTTGGAAGCGACCTTTGGTCTATTCTCATGAGGAGCATTCCATAGGCCTACGACAATCTGGCTCACTCACCTCTGGATCCTGCCTGTCACGTCTTCATTCCAACAGAATTTAGGCACACAGATCTGTGCACAGTACTGCAAACGTGTTCTTATTAAATGTTTATGAGTAGGAAAAACTTCTTTGTCCCTGATATGTTGTTTTATCCACCTTTGTGCTTATGTCCTGTAAACCAACTCCCTGACGACAATAACCCCCTGCTCCATCAGTTCCCTACAGTTCAGATCCCTCAATATAGTACACAGATTTGGCCATGTTAAATTGGTAGCCATTTACCTTTGCATATACTATCAGTCTATGTGATTTGAAGGATTTGTACCTCATCTTCATTGACCATTGCACTTCTCAGTAATGCAACTGAATATTTCTTAAATCATATTCTGTATCACTTGAGTTTTAAATTAAACGGCAGAGGAACCAAGTGCTAAGCCTTTCAATACACTAGTCACTTCCCTTCTCCCAGACTTATCTCTCTTACACACCACTGTTTGAGCCCTGGAGCCTCTTATCCAAATCACCAGCTTCATATTCATCTCCATTTGCTCAAATTTATGCTACAGCAATCCTAGATTTTATGAAGGCATTTGACAGGATTCCACATCAGATGCCTTTGTAAAGTCTAGTATTTATCACTCAATATCTACTTCCTTTATTAAACTTAATTTTCACTTTATTATGAAAAGTAAGCAAATTACTAAGGCAAGACCTATCCCTCATGAAACCATGTTGTCCCCTATAAAGTATGATATTCCTATTCACCCATCCCCTTGATTTCTGTCTTTTATCAACTTCTTCAATACATTAACTACCACTCCTGAGATACTGACTGGCCTATAATTTGCAACTTCTATCTTGGATCGCGGGAGGACACCTACTGTACAACTCTCCGTCTCCGCTAGTACACAGAACCTCCACCACCAATCAATGGCATCTACTGCCCACCACCACCACCGCTAGTATTTTTTCTCTGTAAATTGCATGTGTTCTGAAGGGCCGATTTGTCTATATGTATGAAAAACCCGAGTTTCCGGGAGAAAAACCCTGCTACCTCCGAATGAGATTGGCTAATTATGCTAAAAAGCAATACTATATGCTAAAATACTTATATATGTACTTTATTTTTCCACATAGTCGCATTTGACTCCCAGGCATTTTTGGTATCATGGTGTCAGCTTCTTCGTACCGTATCAGTATAGTCTGTTTTTCGCACTATTTTTCAGTTCCTCAATCTTCTTCAAAGCAATGAGATAGGAGCCACTACTTTCCATGCAGGAACAAAAGGAATAGGTAGAAATGAAAAGGTAGCTGCTGGGCTGTAGGGCAGTGATCAAAAAGTTCCCGTCCAAACTTCTGAATTTGCTGAATTGCTTGTCTGAGTTTCTTTAGCTTTTCACTGTATGCACTAACATTAATTGTTGTTCATCGCAGGAGAAAATTGATGAGCAAGATCCCTTTTCAGTCCCAGGAAACAGTGAATTTTTTTTGCTTTCGAAGATGATGAATGGTGCCACTGGCATTGATTGATGTTTTGACTCTATGTTACGAAATCCACATTTTGACGCCAGTTACAATACAAGAAAAAGTTTATCTCCTTCATTTTTGTAACACTCCAAACATTTCTGAGCTGATTTCACTCATTGCTGTTTATATGTATCAGTCAGCAGTTTTGGGACCCATCTGGCACACAATTTCTTATACCCCAGCTTTTCTTTCACAGTTTCATGAATGACTCCACATGAAACTTCTAGAAATTCATGAGAAAGTTCCATAATTGTGAATGTGCGATTCTTATCAATTTTCGTGTTCACTCTTTCCACCAAATCATCCATCACCAAATTTGGCTAACCACTGCGCTTTTGATCGTTAAAATTCTTGCATCCTTCTTTAAACAAACAACACCATTGCCTAACTTCACTCATTAAGGGACTAATGTCACTTAGACCTGTAAACCTTACACAGTCATTGGTGAATTTCTGCAGCACTTTTGTTTTCTATCAACAAAAACTGTATCACATCATGAACTTTGCAATGGATATTATTTTTTTATCACAGCACTCAATATAAATTATTCGTAGAAGACAATAAACAATAACATGGTTATTTTTAAAATAGAATGGTCAACAGCTATCTAATGAGTCGCTCTATGCTACAACCTATGCAATCTCTCCCATATCTTCTTTGGTGATAAATTGTGAAGGAGCCTTACTTTCTGGATGCACATTGTGTTTTGCTTTCTTTCCACTCCCTTGGCACCTTCCCAGAACTGAAGTTCAGATTAAATAGCCTAGTCAGGAGCAGTGTTGATTCCTTTGCATGGGATCATATGCCATTACTAAATAACTTTTTTTTTTCCATCTTTCATAGGAATATTCAGGGTCAAAAGATTGAAAACATCTACACATATGGGTTCAATTCTAAAAATAATGCTTTCATCATGATACTTTCGCATCCAAAAGAGATAAGTCACTAAAACAAAGGACTGCTGAAATTTGAACTTTATTTTCAGACTATTTATTAACATTTTCATCTTCCCATTCAATACATTTCATAACAATTCTTTTCCATTAGTAGTAGAACCATTTTTTACCTATTTATTCTGCCACAAAATCTACAAACTGGATGTGTATATTTAACTTGGGAACTAATTGTAATTCTGATAGATCATTTTTTAACTGATCTTCCTGTTCGTAGTAAGACAAGTTAAACAAACATGGTACTTGGTATACACTAGGTAACATCATTGGTGAAATTTTCACTATTGATGCTACCTGCTAAACGTTCAATGTATTCTACTGTTTGTTTTGTTCAAATTCCTCACTGTTCTTCGATTACGCTGATGTTTTATGATATATAAGACGAAATCATAACTCTCATTATAAAGGGAAATTTATCAAAAAGAAAGGATTCGAAGTTATGTCTCTTTTACTATAATTTTTTCCTTAATAAATTAGTCTTTAACATTTCATTTCCACACTTTTCAAGATTAGCTAATCACTATTCAACTTTCTAATTAGTAGCATAAAGCAAATGGTCAGAAAAATCCTAAATTAAATTTACTGTGTGAGCATATTTAGTTTTATTTTTATTTTACTGCAGATGTGTCATTGTATGTAACGTCTTTGTTATATTTCAGTTAGTTAAAGGAAAATAGATTATTCATTAGGATCTTAAATCTGGGTTTAAATGCATTACTAAACCTATTGCAATCAGATGAAGTGAAGTTAAACATTTGCAGGAAGTACATGTTTAACTTCATTTCAAGGAGCATTCAAATCTGGAGAAAATTTCAGGATGGAGTTGATAGTGAAGAATGATCAAAGGCAAGAATGCAGAGTCATATCTGAGTAGTGTCGGTGGGACTTGTTAGGTAGCTAATGAACAGAATGTATATATAGTGTAAGCATGTTTTCTAGTTGTGAGTTTTAAAAACAGAGTTACAAAGTTTAGTATATTAAAAGAATGCCAGTTAATAAATAGCCACTTTAAATTTGCAGCTTTATTTTTTTTTCTTTTTATTCAGCTGCATTCAAAGAAGATTTATGGTCAGCAGCATGCCATTTGGGAATTACTTGAGACAGAAGTATCTTATCTAAAGACATTACAATTAATAATTGAGGTAAGCTGAAAGAATGAAATATATCATTTATTATATATATATATATATTGGGGGCGAATATTCAGGATCTGCTAGGTGTGCACTGCTCATCCACCAAAGAGCAATATCACTGATATTATATTTTTGTATTTATTCCCGTTAAAGACTCCCCTAATTGTTTCCAGAGACTTTGCATGATGCCTAAAAGTAAACACAATATACTAATGCTTCATGAAGAGGACACTTTTTAATGCGTAAACATTGCATTACATTCACATTAATAGCCTGGGTGTGTTCAGAATACATACACCTTTGAGCCCTTTGAAAAGATGTACAGATGGCACAGCGGGTCAAATTCTTAATGTTCTAGTAGTTTTAAACCGCTCAGAAGGTGATGCAGGGTGAGCTCCGAGACAATAGCATCTAGAGGCTATGATTGGTTATTGTGTCAACCAATCCAATTGAACATTGTCGTTTGTTATGAGTTGCTGTTTTTGTTTTCTGAATTTCATCCGTTTTGCATGCATGAAGTGTGAACTGACATGGTAGGCAGGTTTTTAATATATGATTATCAATAAATTTAGAAATTTTTTGCCCATATTTGCAATCGGAAACAGTATTGTAGTCGAAGGAGGTAAGCCTTGTCCTCGTTTTCCAAATTTTACACTTTTGAGTAAATCAAATATACCAACCATATATATAGCATTCTCCTTCATTATTGTTTTCTCATATACAATATGTTAAACGCATTGTCCCCCACTCTGTGCAAATTTGGTTACCATTAATTGCGTTAGACCAATTTAGATGAGCACTGATGTGCTATATACTCTTAAAACTTTCATACATTGATAAAAATGCAATCATATGGTCAAACTGATGAATTTTGTAACTCAGGTTGCATAAGCCACAACACCACACCCAACCGAAATAGGCATGCAACGCCACTAATAAATATATACATATATATATCAGAAAAGTTGTGTTAAGAACATTGGAAAGTTTTCCAATTTTCTTAACACAGAACTTACATGAGAGTCCAGCAGAACACAAGTTTATGTTCTTAATGCTAAACTCTTGTGAATAAACAGGAATGGGCTAGCACGAACAGGGTACGTGCTAGGCTGTTCAGCGGTGCACGAAAAATAATCAGTAATGGTGGAAAAACAAGTAAAGTAAACAAAATGCAAAACGTTAGTTATGGAACAATAAATGTTAAGTTTGAATCACTGCTAATGGAGGCATTTCAAAACTAGCTCACATTAGCAAATGATGATTGGTGAGGGCATGGCTATGAACCCCCCCCCCCTCTTCTACCAATCATTATGCACAGTTCATGCATCACTTTTGTCACCAATCCTCCTTTCCAAAACAATCGCGTGTTACTAAGAAATGACCTTTGCAATAACGAACCTTCCACTGACTTCCATTTGTGACGTTTCTAGAACTTCTTCAAAAATATAAATACATCCATAGACAGACTGTTTGAGTTGTCTTTAATTGTGATTCTTTTCAAGTAGTTTTTTTTATTTAATGTTTAACGTAGTTTCAGTTATTATTACTGTCAGTGATTTTTAAGCGTGTCAATTATGGATCAGTTGTTGAAAATTGTTAGTTATGGAACAATAAATCAAAACGTTAGTTATGGAACAATAAATGTTAAGTTTGAATCACTGCTAATGGAGGCATTTCAAAACTAGCTCTCATTAGCAAATGATGATTGGTGAGGGCATGGCTATGAACCCCCCCTCTTCTACCAATCATTATGCACAGTTCATGCATCACTTTTGTCACCAATCATCCTTTCCAAAACAATCGCGTGTTACTAAGAAATGACCTTTGCAATAACGAACCTTCCACTGACTTCCATTTGTGACGTTTCTAGAACTTCTTCAAAAATATAAATACATCCATAGACAGACTGTTTGAGTTGTCTTTAATTGTGATTCTTTTCAAGTAGTTTTTTTTATTTAATGTTTAACGTAGTTTCAGTTATTATTATTGTCAGTGATTTTTAAGCGTGTCAATTATGGATCAGTTGTTGAAAACAGGAATGATTAAAAAACCAAAACTTGATGTGGATTATAACCCATCGCCAAGTACTTCTCAACACATGTTCCGCAGCTACGAGTACGCCCACGCCGGGAGATAGTAAAAAGGTGCTTGCCTCATGTACTACATAGAAGAAAAGGAAATACTGTGAAGAGTATATTAAATATGGGTTTTCATTTTTAGGAGATGATGATGGTTTTAACCCTTGTGTGTGTGGGGGGAAATATTATCCAACGGTTGCATGAAACCCTCTCTACTCATGCGACATTTAGAAACTAAACATCCTATGTATAAAAACAAAGAATATCTACCTGGACTTCGTGTTTAAGTTCAAACAGTCGTGTAAGTACTTTACCATGGGATAGCCACCTTACCTCTGTATTTCGATAATGTATGAAAATACATTATTTTTGTTTTTTACATTTGGATGCTTAGAAAAGCATCCAAATGTAACTTCATACATGATGTCAGGAAAGAAAGACAATGAGAATGCAGTTGAGGCTTCCTACCATATTGCTTATCGCATATCTAAATGTGGTAAAAACCACGCCATAGATTTAATTTCTCCTTGTATTAAGGATGCTGTTTTTTTTTTTTTTGTTTTTTTTTGTATGTTTGGGGAAGAACATTTCTGCAAAATCAATACTATCTCTTTTTCAAATAATACAATGTCTTGAAGAATTCAGGATATATCTGACAATGTTGAAGCTGCAGTAGTAGATAGAATTAACAAAAAAGTAAATTCTTTTCCATTCCGGTCGATGAAAGTGTAAATGTTGTCGATCTATCTATTTTGCTGGTCATCGCGAGGTACTTGACAGAAAATGAAATTGAGGAAAACTTGTTGCTTTGTTATTCATTGACAGGGCATACCACAGGCGAAGATATTTTTAATGTGATCAATGGTTATTTCATTGAAAAGGACATTAGTTGGTCGATTTGTTGTTGTGTATGCACTGACAGAGCCAAGTCTATGTCAGGTTGTTTTATAAGCCTACGCAGCCGAGTTAAAGAAGTAGCTTCCCATTTACCATTGAGTCGCTGCTGCATTCATAGACAAACCCTTGCATCCAAGCCTCTTCCTAGTGAAGTAAAAGACGTTCTTGTTGAGGCTGTAAAAGTTGTAAATTTTATTAATTCACAACCATGAAACTCAAGATTGTTTAAAGAACTGTGTGAAGAAATGAACAGCTTTCATAGCACATTACTTTTGCATACAGAGGTTAGGTGGCTATCTCGTGGTAAAGTACTTACACGGCTGTTTGAACTTAGACATGAAGTCCATGTTTTTTTTTTTTTTTTTTTTTGAAGACCATCGTTTCCATCTTGCTCCAAAGTTTCATGACAGCAATTAGCTTCAGAGTCTTGCATATATTTATCAGATATTTTTCTAGAAATAAACAAACTCAACTTGAGACTTCAAAACAGTTCAATCGCTATATTCACAATAACCGACAAAATTGAGTCAATGATTAAAAAACTGGAGTTTTGGAAAGCTTGTATTGAAAGAGTTCAGCCTGAGGTTTTTGAAACTCTGCAACTTGCACCTATCCCAAAACGTGAAAGAGAATATTTTAAGTCACTTGGAAGGTCTTAAAATATCCTTTTATAAGTACTTCCCTCAACGTGGAAAAGAAAACAGCTGGATTGCACCCTTCAATGAAGAATTCTTCAAAGAAGCTAAACTATATGAATCAATGAAAAAAAACAGTTAATCGAACTTTCAACCGATTTTAAAAGAAAGCATCTTATTACCTTCTGGGTAGATGAATAGTGAGGAATATGAACAGCTCTGTGAGAAGGCATTGAAATACCTCTTGCCATTTACTAATACTGAACTAGTGAAGAGAGCGTTTTCTTCATACACCTTCATAAAAAATAAATACTGCAACAAGCTTAATGCAAGTCCAGATTTAAGACTGTATCTTGCATCTTTTGAGCCTGATTTCAAGAAACTAAGTGCATCAAAGCAAGCCCAACGATCTCACCAACAATGTTTCATTCGGCTAGTTATCTGTATACCAATTATTACAGACTTTTCAGATAACACAAATAAATATTATTAATAATAATAAATCAAAAGTTTGTTAAATACTTGATCATCATTATCAATATTTATCATGAAGCTAGACTTATTTCTGTGTTGCAAATATTGTAAAATTAAATCTATGGTTTGTACTTTTAGTGTAGTAATTTTCCTTTCCCAACTCATTACCTCATTTCCAGTATTTTATATTAAGATAGGCACTGAACAAAAGTGTCAGTATTTAAAAA
The DNA here is from genome assembly GCF_054136105.1 of Typopeltis vanoorti. NCBI lineage: Eukaryota > Metazoa > Arthropoda > Arachnida > Uropygi > Thelyphonidae > Typopeltis > Typopeltis vanoorti. Next base: position 511,200 of record NC_143566.1, read on the forward strand.
CAAGGGGTACAATTTATAGAAATGGGTTTAAAAGGGGTACACAAGTGAAAAATGGTTGTGAACCACTGTTCTATTACAATGTATATGTTTATAGTAAGACATGACAAAAATGAAAAATTTGAGAGATTTTGAATTTTATTATGCAGGTGCCTTATTTGCAATGTGAGCCTGCTTGGAGGCACCAATCTTTATTCATGGAGAAATATTAGATAAACACACTCCTAATTCGTGTTCCAAGAATTGAAGTTCGTATCTGAACTTAGTCTAATTCAAGTGAGACTAGAAAAGCATGAATCGCATAAGTAAATGGTAGCAGATGGCCACAGAATTGACACAACTTGTCTAGAAATGTGCGTATAACGCCCTGCAGTCGTAATAATTGTCATATTACTGATGGTGATTGGTGGTGCTTTACTTTCGCATTTGCAGAAAAATAAACCATTGTTACAAAAATATTAGACTGGCAAAAGTTTTTATATAAATTGACAAAAGTATGCCATAAATTGGATGAAAATATTTTTCACTATCAAATTTATTTAGTTGTACATTGTTTGCAAAACACTGCCTTATGCAATGAACTTGTCACTTTATCATACAATTCAAGTAGATATAGAGAATCCACAACTTATCAACCCAACCCTGTATTCTATTCCTAACTAATTTTTTAAATAAAGTATGATACTGGAATAAACTCTTATAAAATATTATTTTATTAGTATACTTTTCACCTAAGTATCAAAGGCATCTTCGGTGCAAAGCTAATCGAACAGTAACTGACAATTCCAAATGGCGCCACCTAAGTAGTTAGCTAATGCAGTGATTCTCAACCTTTGGGAGGGGGGGTGAAGAAAGTGGAAATCAAAGGAAAAACTACTTTCTTCTTCTCTTCCGTCTAAGACGGGTTGAGTCTTCTCTATTCCTTGCTGTTCAAAAAAGTTCCTTATGTTTTCTGCATCCCGAGATGTTCTTTATTAATTTCAGGCCAGGTAATTCTTGGTCTTCCAGGTCTTCTTTTTTCAGTTGGAAAAGTATTGATTAGGATGTTAGGAAGTCTGTCTGCGTCCATGCATACAGTGTGTCCAAACCATCTCAGTTGTTGTTTCCTAATTTTTTCTATTATTGTCTTTTTATACAATAGTTCTTCTCTGACCGTGATGTTTGTTTTCTTTTCTATCCAACTTATTCTATTTATTTTTCTTAAGCATTTCATTTCAAATGCCAGCAGTTTTTTCTTCCTCTCTTTTTTTAACTGTCCACGCTTCTGCTCCATAGATGACTGTTGGTATAATTATTGCCTCATATAATTTGATTTTGGCTTGCTTAGATATCTTGTTTGTTTTCCAGATTTTCTGTAATTTTTCCATGGTGGCCCATCCTATCGCTATTCTGTGTTTGATTGTTTTGAGTTCATCTATTGTTTCTGTTAGTTTTGATCCAGGGTATATGAAGTTGTCTACTTGGTCTATTTGTTCTCCATTTAGAGTGGCTGAGATGGTAGTTCTGTTCCTCCCTATTTTCATCACTTTTGTCTTTTGTATATTTATTGTCATGTCATATGTTTTATAGGTTTCGTTTAGTTTGTTGATCAACTTTTGTAGTTCATTTGGGGTTCTTGCAAGAAGGACGAGATCATCTGCATATTTGATATTATTTATGTTTAAACCATTGACATTGATTCCAGGCTCATTGTCTATTGCCTTCTTTACAACGTCTTCTAGATATATGTTGAATAGGCATGGGAATAATGGGCATCCTTGCATTACTCCTTTTTGGATCTCTATGGGTTCTGTTGTGAGTGTGTCCTTTTTAATTATTGCATTTGTCTTAGAGTAATATTTTATCAGAAACTGTATTATATATTTGTCTCTTGCTTTTTCTAGTAGAAGTTTAAGAAGGATTTCTCTGTTGATGCTATCGAAAGCTTGTTTAAAGTCCACAAAACAACAATATAGTTCTTTATGGTCTTCCCAGCTGAGCTCTGCTAGTTGGTGCAGTGTGAAAATTTGGCCTATTGTTGAATAGTTTCCTCGGAAACCAGCTTGTTCTATGCCTATCATTTCTTCATAGGTGTTTTTTAATCTATTTTGTATAATTCTTATGAATATTTTATAGGTGTGAGGGAGTAAATTGATTGGTCTGTAATTTCTGCAGTCTCTTTTGTCTCCTTTCTTGTATATTGGGATGATCTTGTTCTCCAGTCATCTGGGATCTCTCCTGTTTGTAGTATTTTATTGAATAGGGTTGTTAAATATTCTATTGATATGCTGCCTCCATATGACCACAGTTCAGTAGGGATAGTATCAATGCCTGGTGCTTTATTGTTTTTCATCTGTTTTACTGCATATCTAACTTCTTCTTGTAAAAATTTTTGGGTGGTCATTATTTTCTTCTATTGTTTGCAGTGTAGTTTTGTTTCCTTGGTGAAAGATAGTTTTAAAATGGTTTGACCAGATTTTTCTTATATCTTCAATATTCCTGGTTTCAGTCATCTTATTGTTTATCATTGTTACTGCTTTTGCTGAAAATTCCTTTGTAATTTCTCTTACAGTATCATAGAAGACTCTTAGGCTGTTTTGTTGGTATGCTTCTTGGCATTTCTTAGTTTTTTCTTCTAACCATTTTTCTTTGGCTTTTTTGCATAGGTTATTAACTTTATTTTTTAGTGCTCTGTATTTTTCTCTATTCTCTTCATTGTTTTGTCGGTTTACAAGTATCTTGGCCTCTCTTTTCTCTTCTATTGTAGCTATGATCTTGGGTTATCCACTGTTTGTTTATTTTGGGTTTGGAACCTTGAGTGTCTTTTGCAATTGATAACACTGTTTCTTTTCCTTCTTTCCAGTATTTTCCACTGTTCTGGAAGATGGGGATTTTTTAATTTCAAGTGCATCTGTTCTAAAAATTGACTTCTGCTTGAGCTATCTTTTAGTTTTGATAGGTTGATGTTTTCTTCTTTTCTGATTTATTTTTCCTGTTGAATTTTATCTTCACTTTGACAGTTAATATTTCGTGATCAGTGTCGAAATCAAAACTTCTTAATGTTTGTACATTATTTACTGATCTTTTCCATTGTTTATGATGATATAGTCTATGCAGTTCTTTATATTACCATCTGGGGAATGTCCATGTATATTTATTATTAGGGCATTGATAGAACACCGTGTTTGTAATCATTAGATCGTTTGCTTTACAGAAGTGGAGTAATTGTTCTCCTCTGTCGTTAAGCTCTCCGTAGTCAAATTTCCCCATCACTATCATGAGTTCTCTATTTTTGGGATTATCTATTTCCTGTTGTAGTCCTTCATAGAAATTTTCTATTTCTTCCTCTGAATGGTTACTGTCTGGTGCATATATTTGGATTATTTTAATTGTTTGACCTTTTTCTTTTGCTTGAAGTTTGGCTGTGATTATTCTAGGAGATACTGGGTTTATTTCAATTACTGAGTGTGTAAGCTTCTTTTCAATTAATAATGCAAGTCCTTCTCTGTGTATGTTATCTTTTCTTCCTGAGAAGTATAGTCTTCCTTCTGGTAAATCCATGAATCCATCTCTGCACCAATGTGTCTCTGATAAACCTAAAATACTCCATTTCAGTCTTTTAAAATTTTCCTGGACTAATTGCAATTTTCCAGGTCGGTATAGTGATCTTATGTTGAGGGTGGCTACATGTTTCACGTCCTTGGCTGACCACATTGCTGATTTCTCACCTACTCTATGTGGTCTTCGAGTAGGCACGTTGGTTGTCCCGTACGCAGTACCGCTATCTCGGTTTGTAGACTTTCTCCTGCTCATTAAAGTTACTGCCATAATAATGTAGCCAGCTTGCCATGCCTCTGCTACATCCTTTGGTCCATGGCTGTTTATTCTTTATTCAGAGCAACCCATTTGGGTTTCCCCCATCTGCCACCCGGGGGGACGCGTCTGGTAGGAGTGTGGTCTCCCACAAAACTACTTTACTGAAACAAAAGCATTTAATGAAACTATTTATTGACACAAAAACATAAAATACACTCTGAAAATAAAATAATAAAATGTCTAAAATCAACTGTATTGAATAAACTAGTTACGCTTACTGGAAAACATATCAATATACCGAGCAACTAATTAAAACTAAATAATAACAATGAATCTAAATATTAATGGTTTCGTTGGGCTTGTGTTGTGGAACAAAGATTCAGTATGATGGTGATACATTGGAAATTGACACTCTTAGTTCTCTTTCTATATTTAACTGAGATCTGTATTTTGTTATCAAGGCAGCCACTGCTGAAATTCCGATTTCACAAAGATAAGATGTTGGAAATGGCAAAAGTGCACGAAAAGCTCTTGACTTTAGTGCAGAAAATTCATTATCAATACTGGCCCAAAATTCAAACAGCGATTTAGATGCAAATTGTCTTTTGATTTCGTCTCTTGACTTGAAGTCTATAAATTGTTCCTCTTCTTCAATTGAGAAACCTTCAGGGGTAATTTGAAATAGGTTTCTTACCTACTCATACATTGCCATTATGTTGTCGTTGGTTATAAAATAGTTTCTAAAATTCTTCGTCAACAACAATGTTAAATGATTTTCAGTAGTTGCAAATAAAACTGATGTGTTGCACTTCTACCGTGTAGGTTTTGTTAAATTCATCCACATTTGCAAACATTTCTTATTTTTATTGCTTTACCTTTTTGTTCCTTTGTCAGTCATCTCTAAGATATGTGTAGTTTTTCCCTTGGAGTTGCAGGTTTAATATATTTAGTTTCTCGAATATGTCCAAGTAGCTCAATTTCATCACAAATAAGTGGTCTTTAAACTTCTCTGCGTCTTCATGATTTCCTCTTCCCAGAAGATTGCTATTTTGTCTCTTATAAACATGTAAACATTTTCTCTGTGATAACCATCTTGTCTTGCAGTAAAATAGTAACATTGAATGTTTGACTCCAGCCATGTCTCTGCAAAGTTCAGAAAACAGTCTTGATTTTAATGGTTTCATTTTATATAATTCACCTGTTATAACTTAACACAATGTTTAGACCAGGACTCATTTCCTTTGCAGCAGGAACTTCTCTATGAATCATGCAATGTGTCCAAATACATTGTGGGGATTTTTCCCTCACAAACTCTTGTTAACTTTTAAACCTTTCAGACATAACTCGAACACTATCAATGCAAATTCCAACACAATTTTTCCACTGTATTAGATTAGTTTCAGTGTCCACGCAGTTAGCCAGTGGCTTTGCGCTTCGGAACCATATGCCTGGGGAAGGAGTCTCCCAGGTTCGATTCCTCTCGAAGACGTGAGGAACATGAGGATCTTTATCGGGCATAGCCAAGTTAGCTGGTCTTGGGCGCTTGCAGTATGGGTTTTTCCGCCAGTTTATCTGGCATTTTTCATTCCTTAAGCAGGCAAACTGGCCCCGTGAACATATGCTTCTACAGCCAAAAATATATCCCCCCCAGCAGCAGACTAGGCGACAGGTCGGTTGTGAGTGGTACTAACAAGTAATCGCATCTAAGTAACATGCAGACCTTGCATAGGAAGTAGGAGTAACGCATAGTGAAAGAAGATTAGGTTAGTTTCAGTAAGAAAATACCGCGAGCAGACATATTACTTACTATTATAATAACAGAATTAACTCGTAAAATACTCTTTATTAGTAGAATTTTTTCTTGAAGTTTTTTTTTTTTCAAAAAAATAAATAAATTTAGAAAATTTAACCTTAGCTACTTAGGTGACACTTTGTGAAAATATCAGTTATTGTTTAATTAGCCTTTGTACTTGTACTGATGATGCCTGTGATATTCAGGCGAAAATTCTACTAATAAAGAATATTTTACGCCAGTTAATTCCGTTATTATAACAGTAAGTAATTTTCCACTGTATTTTTGCCTTGCATATAAAATTGTCTGTATTTTGAACAGTTCAGGTGCTGTGGTTCTTCTTTCTGTTGGTTTACAAAACAATAACTCTTCAACTGCTGATAATCCATCACAAAATCAAACATAAACAATTAAATGACAATCCTTGTTACAATCTGTTGTCTCGTCAAACTGAATTGAGAATAATTAATTGGTCACAAAGCTTCGACAAGCATAGTTTCCACATTATCAATCGCAGCTGGCAGAATTAGGTCTTCTCTGATAGTGTGGGGCTTTTTGCATCTAGCATATTTTATATGCAACTTTGTAAGAAGCTAGTAAAGCTTTTTTAACCAGCCAAGACTTATATATATATATACGTCCAGGTTACCATGGATGTGAAGTGCATATTAAAATTGTAATACCATTGATATTGCATTGAAATATATGATGGATACGAAGTGTAGAGGAGTGATGTATTTTATCCATATTGACAGCGACGTGGTAATGCTAGATTTTTGCTTTTCAAAACATTTCAGTTTGACAGCAAAGACCTCTTGAGGTTTGTTAACATACTCCTTATGAAGTGCTTCCAAATGTCTTTTAAGTTTATTTGGTTTCATGCTGTCAGTCACTAAAATTTTCGAACAAATACAAATAAATCATTTACTTCAGTCTTTGTAAAACCGAAATCTAAATATTCTGCTGCATACTTTCTTGATTTTACTTTTGGAGTGATATGTTAGAGGTTCATGAAAATGAGGTTGAAGAGCTCTTGCATAACCTGGATAAGAATTTGTCAATAGGGACAGATGGAATATCAGCCTGTTTGCTAAAGGAATGTTCAGCTGAATTGGCTAGGTCTTTCACACATTTGTATAACTTGAGTCTCAGCTCAGGAATGATACCACAGGAATGGAAAGAATGTATGATAGTTCCATTGCACAAGGGTGGTGCAAAAACTGATGTGACTGACTACCAACCTATTAGTATCTCTGGTGTGGTAGTGAAAATTTTAGAGAAATTGGTAAGAACTCGCTTACAGAAATGGGTAGACAAACATTCTATACTCTGCAGAGAACAGCATGGGTTTACTAATGTAAGGTCATGTTTTAGCAATTTGCTCATATTTTATAACAATGTTACAGCCGAGTTGGATAATGGGAATGGATACACTATGATAATGTTGGATTTTTCTGAGGCATTTGATAGGATACCATACGATAGGCTGTTGTGTAAACTGGAGAATATGGGATTGGAATATAATCTATTGACTTGGATCAGGGATGGCTGACAGACAGATATCAAAGAGTAGTATACAGTGGTGTGAATTTGGCAGATTCACACCCACTGTAAGGTAACCAGTGTTGTACCTCAGGGTTCAGTCCTTGGGCCATTATTGTTCAATCTATACATTAATGACATCAAGCAGGGTCTATCATCAGATTTGCAGTTGTTTGCTGATGATGCAAAGATAGGCAGGACAATCAGGGGTGCTACTGATATTCAGCAATTACAAACTGATTTGAAAAGACTGGAAATCTGGGCAAACGAAAATGGCTGTCAGTTAGTAAGTGTAAAGTTATGCACTTTGACGTGATTAGAGTTCCAGCGGCATATTATATTAGCAGGGTTATGCTACAAGAAACTGAAGAGGCAAGGGATCTTTGTGTATTGGTGGATAAGAATTTAAAGTTCAAAGGTTACAGCAAAAGTTGCAAATACAACTCAGAGGATAATTGCTATGTTGAAGCGAACCTTGGCATGTAAGGATAAGGAAGTAATTTTGCCTTTTTATAAGGCTTTGATAAGACCACACCTGGATTACTGTGCGCAGATTTGGTCTCCTGGGTTCCAAGGGGATAAAGAAACTCTGGAAAGAGTGCAAAGAAGAGTTACAAAGATTATATCTGGATTATGGGATTTAGATTATGAGGACAGATTGCGAGCATGTGGGCAGACTCTGGTTAACAGGAGAAAGAGGGGTGATATGATAGAGGTCTATAAACTTTTGAATGGGTGTTATAGCATTTCAAATGATGAAATATTTTGTTATATGGAAGGAGAGAGAGAACACGGGGGCATCCATGGAAGCTGAGGCTGTTCTCAGTCAAGAAAGGGGCAAGAGGTAGGTTTTTCTCCCAGAGAGCAATGAGTGAGTGGAATAATTTGCCCTTAGGGGTATTGAGTGCTTCTAGTGTAAAATGAATTTAAGGGAAGGTATCATAGCTGGGTTGGGTAATTTACAGCCTCCCTTGGTAATTTACTATCCATGGAAGCTGAGGCTGTTCTCAGTCAAGAAAGGGGCAAGAGGTAGGTTTTTCTCCCAGAGAGCAATGAGTGAGTGGAATAATTTGCCCTTAGGGGTATTGAGTGCTTCTAGTGTAAAATGAATTTAAGGGAAGGTATCATAGCTGGGTTGGGTAATTTACAGCCTCCCTCAATGAGTCCTTGACTCCCTGGAGGTCTCAGATAATAATAATAATATTCTGTTAACCTGAATTTGTTGACATCAGTACTCCACGGTCGTCAGATGCCCACTTACAGCCAATTAAAAATGTATCCTTTTTTTTTTTCCTACACTAGAAAAGGTTGTTTTTATATCACAGTCATTGCAGATTGGAGCAAAATAACACCAACCATCAACTTCTCGCTGTTGGTCACTGTTGCAATGTTACTGTGGCTTGCCATTTCAACCCTTATTTATACTTGCAGAAACATTTCCAGAACATTCGAGACTTCCCGTGATGAAATCGCGAATGTTTCTAAAAGGCCAATATGATTCAACAATCTATGCAGTGATGCCAGATCTATACAATTTTCAAGAGATTTGATGACATGTTTAAATTGGTATGGATATTTAAAATGTTAATTAATTCCTTTTTTTTTTGCTAACTTTTATGGGTTTTGTCAGTGTCTCAACATGAGAATTACAATGCAGGAAGGTGGGAAGGTGCCACAAAAACTAATATTAAAAAATTGGTTAGACGTGAAAGGTTGAGAAACATTGAGCTAATGTAAGATAATAAAAAGGGTCATTAAATTTCCTAGCTTATTAAAAATAATAATAAATAAATAATTATATTAATATATATATATATTATTGTTAGAAAGAGTGGAAGTGCTAAAAAACCTTGATAGTGGTGTGTCTGTGCGAACCATTTGTGAAACATACGACATATATAAAATATATTTTATAAAAGGATTGAATGACTAGAACCAAAAGAAATTGAAACAAAGTTTATTAGTACAGGTAAGCATTCAAAAATCCAGCCATCGATAATCCGGTTCCTTCAGATCTCCGGCATGGATTTTGGAGCACACATTTTCAAATTTACAGCGTTGCCGTGCCACTGTTTTCTGTTTATGTTTATGTTTTGATGGCACTGTAGTCGATAAGCATTGCAATAACCTGCTTATTCCTTCTCATTTTATCATATATTCTGCTGTATAGCCCCATTATGGATTCAGCAGTGAAAAGAGGTGATGTAAACATCGTGCATTGTCGATTGCAGAGAGAGAAAGAGTGGAAGTGCTAAAAAAACTTGATAGCGGCGTGTCTGTGCGAACCATTTGTGAAATATACGACGTTGGCTCTTCAACAGTGTATGATATTAAAAAACAGAAAAAAAAACTGTTAAAGTGCTTTTCTGACAGTGTATCAAAAAAGCAAATGTTTGTAAGGAAGTCAATGATGGAGGGAAAAGTTCGGAACTGGACCAAGTTCTCATAACCTGGTTTAATTTTTGTGTAAGTGAAGGTGTGGGAATTTCTGGTGATTTATTAAAGGAACAAGCCAAAATGTTTCATGAAGAGCTGGGATTGCAACACAAGTGTGAATATTCAGAAGATTGGCTGCATCGTTTCAAGTCTTGACATGGCTTACAGTTTCGTGCTGTGTGTGGGGAAAAGCGTTCAGCAGACATATGTGGATGAATTTGCAAAGTTAGTTAGTGATGAACATTTAAGTCCTGAACAAGTATACAATGCTGACGAGACTGCCTTTTTTTGGAGAAAACAAGAGAACTCTAACAACTGAGGATGCAGAATCGCCATCAGGGTTTAAAGCTTCGAAGGATTGTGTCACTGTAATGTGCTGCTCTAATGCTGCGGGTACCCATAGATGTAAGTTGCTCATTATCGGAAAAAGTTTACATCCAAGGGCCTTCAAGAGTATGACACAATTTCCTTATTTTATATGTGTTAACATTTTATTAATTAAAATTCTGAGGAACTATTTTATTCAGTTGAACTAAAATTCTGTAGAACAGTTATATTTAGTTGGTGAACATTAAAATTTCATAAGCTTTTCATTTAGTGTTTAATTTTCTTTCTTTAAAGCTGCACAGGTAGTCATTTTCTGTTAAAAATATACAGCATATACAGGGTGTTCGGGATAAATTTGACAGTTTCGTAAGGAAAAAGAAAATCTTCTTTGTATCTATTAAATTTAATGAATTGACAAAAAAACATTACAGGCAGAGTTAATTACAATACTATCAACAAGATTTACTCAAAATAACCACCATTAGCATCGATCACAGCTTCAATTCTGCTTCGGAACCTCGAACAAGCTGATGCTACAGTCTCCCTGGGAAGGGCCGCAAAAACTGTTTTAATTTTATCCATTAACTGGGCTTTTGTATTACTGGAAGTGCGATTGGTGTCTTTTTCAACTGCGCCCCATACAAAATAATCCATGGGGTTAAGGTCTGGGGAGTTTGGAGGCCAAACATTTGGACTGGTGAAGTCGTAGAAATTTTCAGACAACCATTTTTGACTTTTCCCAGAGGTGTGGCAAGGGGCCGAATCCTGCTGCCATACATACGGCCTACCATTGGCTACCCTTGTTATCCAGGGCTTGACTACAGTTAGCAACTCCACAAACAAAGCCCGAATTCCAATGCCAGGGTTCTTCAACACCTGTTCCTGCAGATTTGCAAGGAATTCTGCTGTACGAACGCAATCAGATCGTCTGCTAGGGATCTTTCTTCTTGCTACATCCTCGTAGTCACCATTGCAAGTCTCTAGTTCATGCCTGATTGTTTTTACTGTATTCAGGGAGCATTGGGCAGCAGTCGTAATATCCTTATTTTGATGGCGGGCACGAATCATCATGATACAAGTTATTCTCTTCCATGATTCAGGTGGGTTCCAGCTATCCATCCTTTCTGACATCTTGTATATGAATGAAGAAGGGTCCAAACTTTTAAATGAAGAGAAGTGTGTGTTAATACATGTAACTTACGGAAAAATATAATTAATTATAAATATGTCAAATTTATCCCGAACACCCTGTATAACCATCCGAAATCCGGCACCCTTCAGGTCCGGAGGTTGCCGGATTTTTGAATACCTACCTGTACTACACAACTAGTTTCAGCTTGTATCAGCCTTCGTCAGGTGCCCTTTAAAAAAAGAAATAACCAGTAAAAAACATGGAGGAAATAACTGTAAACAACACTGAAATTTAGTGTGTATATATATTTCAATGTTGAAACGTTGAAGTCTGCACATTCAAAATTGTTCCCTTGTTGGCTTCATTGTTGGGCTTATGCATATAGCATTTCCCTACATCTCAACAACAACCTGAGTTACAACCTTTCAGACTGTCATTGTGCTATGATCAAATACTGGCATTCACGAGATGCTATACGCATGCATACGCCCAACAATGAATCCAACAGAGGAACAATTTTGAATGCTCACACTTCAACATTGAAATATATATACACTAATTTTCCATGTTGTTTACAGCTATTTCTTCCATGTGTTTTACTGGTTATTTCTTTTTTTAATGTGCACCTGACGAAGGCTGGTACAAGCTGAAACTAGTTGTGTAGTACTAATAAATTTTGTTTTCATTTCTCTCAGTTCTAGTCATTCAATCTTTTTTTTATAAAAATGTATAACAACCAAGTAAAAAAAATATATATATATATTTATATATATATATATATATATATATATATATATATATACACACACGCACACACGATTAAAAAAATAAAGTTAGGAAAGATCAGCTGATATTTCATCACAGTAAAAAGTACTGTCTCTTCCACAAAGGGAGAGTGAAGTAATGTTTCACATATTTCTTTATAAAGCCATTCCATGAGGAACTAACTTTTGTAAAGGACTCTTGTCTTGTTCCAATGAACTCTGTCTAGTGTTGATAGCATGCTCCACAATTCCAGACTGTTCAGGTTCAAGGTATTGATTTAAGACTTGTGTTTTTCTATCCCTTTTGTGGGAGATAGTACTTTTTAAATCAACTAATCTTTCCTAACTTTATTTTATTTTATTTTTTTTAAATGTATATATATATTTTTTATTTTATTTAATTGTGTGTGTATATATATATATATATATATATATATATATATATATATATATATATATATATATATATGTGACTACTACTATTAACTCGGGTTTGGAATGTGTTCATTTTTAATATAAACTGACTATAAACCCGAGAATTATAACAAATTGAGATTTATTTGAAAATGCAACATGATTCGTCGAGATTGACTTCATCAGGTGTTAAGAACATAGAAAGATATTAAAAGACACTGAAATAAACATTGAGACACTCTAAAGCTATACAATTATAAAGTTATGATATTCGACTGTAAATTACAGTAATTATGAACTTGTGCTATAGTTCTGTTGTTGTTCACTTGTGCATGTGTGGAACCACATGATCTCCAGTATCTGATAGTAGAGCTGAAAGAGTCAGGCAAATTATAGCTGAGATTATTGTTCATATGAAGAGGGTCAAAGGTGATTTCTTTTGACTCTACAATGCAGCATTCTACCTCATCATGGCAAATGTGTAGGTTTGAAGTTGTTGTCCAATTTACTTCATGTTGGCGGCTTTCGTTGTTCGTGTTTATTGAAAACAGGACATGGCCTGACAAGGCAGCTTCTCTGGTTCTCTTATAAGCAATGTCTCTCTGGTGCTCCTCGAGACGTAGGAGAATGGATTTCTCTGTTTGGCCATAGTAAGGTTTTCTGCACTCACATGTGAGATTATTTATAGTTGCTGAAACTTGATCTTATTTTTGCCATATATCAGCATACTATCCAAAAAACTGAGTAGAATCTTAAAGAAATTCAACATACAAACGTCCTTCTCGACTCTTCCAAACTTTCACACTTTCTATCATTCCTCCTTGCCTGGAGGAATAATAGAAAGTGTGGCTATGGCAATTAAGAGGGGTGAAAGAGCGGATGAGATGATTGTGATGGTAGGAACAAATAACTTGAGAGGTAATGTAAATTGGGCAGCGAGAGATATGAGATTCTTTTTTGAGGTTGTATGAAAGAAGACGCAGAGATGAAAGATAGTGTGTGTATGTTGCCTAGGTATGATAGTGACGAGCTGAGCAGAAGAGTAGTAATTTTGAATAGCATAATAGCTAGAATGTGTCAGAAGAGAGAATTGGAATATGTGGATGCTTGGAGGACATTTGACAACAGAGACGATTTGTATGCGAGAGACCGCTTGCATTTGAATGAGGAAGGATGTGGGCATTTGGAGAGATTGCTGTTCGGAACGAGTCGGTGTGTCAATGCAGGAAACTTGTGGGAATGGGTACTTGGGAGAAGGGGGCGACATCAGGTAATGCTGAGCCCAGCGGAGTCTAGAGAGGATAATGCTGGGTATAGAAACAGTGGCATTTTTATGCTTTATACTAATCCCAGGAGTATCCAGAATAAAGGAGAAGAATTGGTGGCGCTGATAGCATCAGCCTGGCCAAAGATTATTGGGATCACTGAGACTTGGTTGACAGAAGAGGATATAATAACAGGAATAGAAGTAGCAGGGTACAACATGTTTCAGCAAGATAGGAAGGGAAAGCTTGGTGGTGGTGGTGGAGTACTGCTTATGATAAGTGACGACTTATGTCCTCTAAGAATGGAGGCTTTGGAAGGCAGTGACACTAATGAATATGAAAGCATATGGTGTGAGGTAGAAGTGGGCAAGACAGGATATTTAGTGGGGTGTGGCTACAAACCAAGGAACACAGAGGGGTGGGGACCAGGAGATGTTTAGACAGTTGAGCTTGGCAAGTGCAAGAAGAATGATTATGGGAGATATTAACTACAGCACTATAAATTGGGGAGAGGAAGATACATGTAGCAATAAGGAAATGGCATTTCTAGAATTCTTGACGGACAGATGTCTTAGGCAACATGTAATAGAGGGAACAAGAAGTTCAAGAGTTTTGGATTTGGTCATAGCATCAGAAGAGTTGATAATAACTGAGATGACATCTCTCCCACCAGGTTGGAGAGAGTGACCATGTGGTTTTGACTTGGAAGATGAATAGAGTACAGGAGTATTAAAGATACGGGAACATATGTGGAATTATAAGGCAGGTGATTATAATAGTCATAGACATCAACTTGGGGAAGTTTCATGGAGGGAGAAATTGGAAGGCCGGGATATCATTAGTGCTTGGGAAATTGTAAATGAATATTTGTTGGCAGCCACAGTAAGCTGTATTCCACAAGTGAAGAAGAGAACACAATTTGGTGTAAAGTGGATGACAAACAATATTAAACAAGAACTGCATGTTAAAAAGAGGCTATGGAAGAGATATAAGGAGACAGGTGAAGAGCAGATGTATGAAGAATATAAGACACAGGCCAGGAGAGTGACTAGTATGGTAAGCAAGGTGAAACTGGAATATGAGAAGAGATCGACCCAAAGATCCAAAGAAAATCCTAGGGAATTTTTTAGATATGTGGCCAGTAGGAGGAGAAATGATTCTGGAAGAATCACATTGTCAGATAGAAATGGGAATAGAGTGACTGATGCAGTGGGCATAGTGGAATTGTTCTATGAACACTTTATTGGAGTATTTCATCCATGAGGAGTAAATTCAAGTTCATTCAAGTAAATTCAAGGCAGGTTCAAGGTTTTAGATGTGCAGCAGGAGAGTCTGTTCCAAATACTGAGTACTCTGGATGTCAGTAAAGCTGTGGGACTGGATGGTATTTCACCACGAGTTTTGAGAGAATATTCTAAAGAATTGACAGCTCCTTTGACCTGGCTTTTCAATGAAAGTATGGCTATGGGAAAGGTGCCCATGAAGGAAGGAAGGTAAGATACTGCCATTTCATAAGGGCGGTAGCAGTCTTGAAGTGTCTAATTATAGGCCAGTTTTTGTGTAATCAGTAGTTTTTAAGATCTTGGAGACATTAGTTAGGAACTGTATACAGCATTGGGCAGATGAGGGTAATGTTATCTGTGAGAGTCAGCATGGATTCGTGAAGGGGTGCTCTTGTTTTAGCAATATGCTAGCCTTTTATGATAAAGTTACAAGAGCATTAGATGATGGAAAGGCATATACTGCCATTTTCTTAGACTTAGCGAAGGCATTTGACAGGGTGCCACATGATAAGCTGATATTTAAGTTGCAGCACATGGGTCTGGATGTCAGATTGATCAACTGGATTCAGGATTGGCTGTCTGATAGGTATCACAGAGTTGTGTATGGTGAGGCAGTTTCAAGGAAGCAGAGGGTTAGAAGTGGGGTCCCACAGGGCTCAGTACTGGAACCTATATTGTTTAGCCTTTATATCAATGACATTGTCAGTGGATTGCAAGGGGATATTCAGTTGTTTGCAGATGATGCGAAGCTGGGAAGGATTATTAGTAATAGTGCAGATTCGTCAGCCCTGCAAGAGGATTTGAATAAGCTAGACAGGTTGGCAGATAAATGGGGATGTCGGTTTTATGCAGCAAAATGTAAGGTCTTGAGGTTTGGGAAACATCGATGGAACGCTGCATACTCTGTTGGTGGAGCTATACTGGAGGAAGTAGGGGAGATGAGATCTGGGATTGATGACTGATAGAAACCTGAAATTCAGGGGACATATTGCAAAGGTGTTGAAGGTAACACAGAGGATTGCTGCAATACTGAGAAGGAAGCTGACCTGCAGAGATAAGAGTTATCATTCTGTTGTATAAGACCCTGATCAGATCACTCTTAGACTATTGTTCTCAGATTTGGTCCCCAGGATTTGAAGGGGATAAATTAACTGTGGAAAAGGTACAAAGATGGTTTCAGGACTGTACAATGTTAGTTATGAGGATCGGCTGAGGGAATGTGGACTGCAGAGTTTGGTGGATAGAAGAGAGAGAGATGATATGATTGAGACTATTAAACTGTTGAGAGGTGGTTACAGGGTTGACACTGGGGAATTCTTTTGCTTGGTTGAACACTGAGAAGGAATGATGACAAGGGGGCCATCCCTGGATGTTACAAAAGGAAACTGTGAGCAAGAGGGTGAGGATTAGTTTCTTTGCATGGAGGGTGGTTGAACCAATGAATGCTTTGCCTGATAGAGTGGTGAGAGCGAGAACGGTCAATGAGTTTAAGGATTGGTATGATAGACTTTGTGTTTCATAGAAAGGACCTTCCACAGTGAGTCTTTTGACTCCTTGGAGGCATTAATAATAATAACATGTTGTGTGCTTCATTAAATTAACTTGTCTGTTTTCTCGGTTTCAGTCAGTCAAAAAAAAAACCTGAATATATCTACTCACCGAGTAAATATAACTGATGAACCTGTATTTATATATATATATGCATGCATCCGAAAGGTCCAAAGACCCCCCCCCCCCGCATATTTTTATTAGTTAAATTTTATTTGCCGTCACTTTCTGAGAGTAGCCACATTCTTTTGTGTGAGAATGTTATTAAATCACTTCCATCACTTGAAACACTTTGGCTGTCCTGTTCCTATCACAATGCTGAAATGTTTTCTTCAGTAAAAGGAACTAAATTAGCACTAATTTCCAATAATTCAGTTTGTTTGTTTTTTTTACCACAAACTTTGTAATTAATCATTGAAATCCTGTTTTCACTAGATTTTCGTATAATTCTTCATATCGCCCCATACAGGACTTCAGTTCACTTTTAAACTATTCAGTTCGTTCAGTATTTGGATTATGTGTGAGAAAATGACTTTGCAATTTTACTAGCCATTTGAAGCCCTTCTTTAATTAATCCTGCAGTGAGTAGAATCGCTTAATCATCATCATTTTTTCTTTTTCATCGGGATTTTCAAGGACAGCTTCTATTATTTCGTCATCACTAACAAATGATCAATTCTTCAACATCTGCAGACGAAAAATCATCAAATCCTTCTCTGCCAACTGCATGTGCTAATCTGATATTGGGATATTTAGTTGTATGCAAAGGTACAGGGTTTTTCTTTTTCACACATTCTGGCCAAGTAGCTTTCCTTCACGCATGTAAAGTTGATGATTTCAATTCTGATAATGCCAACTTAGCAAGTTTGATGCAATCCAAAATAAAAAAAAATTTCTTCCACACATCAATAACTGTCAGTAAGTTATCCTTATCTGGTTTATCCAAAATGTATTGGACTGTTCTTCTTACGTAGTAAGTTTTGAAGGTAGCGATCACACCCTGGTTTAGTGGTTGTATTAAGGATGTTGTATTAGGTGGCAGAAAACAAAATTCCACATTCAGGTGTTCTAAACAAGATGGACAGGCACATTGTCTATAATCAATAAAATTTTAAAGTCCAGATTTTTTTCCCCATGAAATAGTGTTTAACTTCAGGAACAAAACATTGATGGAACCATTCATTAAAAAATTCTTTTGTAACCCAACCTTTTTTTATTTGCCTTCCAGTGCACTGGTAACATGTTAAAATCCACACCTTTCATTGTTCGCGATGTTTGGGATCAATTAGTGAGTGATGGTTTTAATATATGATTTCCTGAATCATTGGTGCAAAATAATAGTCACATGATCCTTAAGCTGTTTAGAGCCAATTTGTAAAAAAAAAAAGTTGAGTAAAAAGATCCTTAGCTGTTTCTACTTGGCATTTGTCTACATTCTGTAGCGTAGAGTAATCCCTGATAGCTAAAACATCGATTGGGGGGGGGGGGGGTCCCCCAAAAATTCAAGTTTAAGTACATATGTAACATAGTAGGAAATGATAATTATAATGGAAATACCCCATTTTTAACAGAACTGAATTCAAACAGAAATTTTAAAAATAAGTCCATTTAAACATGCTAAATCAAAATATACAGTGTCAAAATAGAATTACTTTTGTTTTCTAAATCATGTTATTTCAAAATCGTGTAAAAAAAAAAAAAAAAAGGCATGTAAAAAGAGAATTAGCTGTATATGAGTTGTAAATAAATTCTAATGTCCTTTGGCTGTGTTAAACCTTTTTTAAAAAATCACAGTTTTATTCCAAGCAAACCATAATACCTCTTTCCTTTTGCATATCAAGATCCTACTCATCATTTCCATAACCCATTGTGATGTTCTTACAATTTTAGCAGTGTAATCCCTAAACATCAAGTCTCTGTCCACCATCACTCCCATATCTGCACTACGTTGTCCTCTGCTACGGCAAGACACGCAGTCTTGGATGGCCGGCCAGAATCAGTCAGCTAGTGGGTTTGCCTTTAAGAGTGAAATGTCACAGAAGTCTTCTTCCCCATGGTTTGGGACTGGGCCCAAGGTGTGCTGTGGTGCCAGTATAGTGTCCAGTTAGCCCTGGCATTTCACTCCTGAGCACAGTCATTGTTTTGCCAGAGTTAGATTTCATGGTGTGTGTGTGTGTGTGTGAGAAGCTCCGGTTCTGAATCAAACTCCTCTTGAGAACAAATAATTTTTCATCCTCTTGTTTATCAGGCCCTCAACAAGTCCCAACCAGATTCAGAAACCATAGAAACATAAACAGAAAACCAAAATAAGAAATAGAAAACAGAAGCTGCAACAAATACACTAATTTTCTTCATTTTGCATTCAACAGAGGAACATCCACTTGGAAAAATGTCACCCTTCTTCATATCCAGAATTATTTTGGTTGGCAGATCTCCAAAATCTGTAAAGAACATGCATTCAGGAGATATTCTTATTGAAGCCCCAACAATGACATAATCCAAAAAATTATATTGTTCATCAAGGAAATACAATTACCTTACCCCTCCCAGAAACCTTAAATTCTAAAATTAGAGTGGGACCTCCTCAATATTTCCAATGAGATCTGCTCTGAACTCAGGGACCAAGGTGGGACAGCCATAAGAAGAATCCTCATATGTAGGGATATGCAACTTGTTCACACCAGGAACGTCATCCTCACCGTGAAACTCCAAGCAGGTTTTCTCAGCTCTCAGTAAGGCACTCTTCTGTATTGCAAAATCTCTGTACTGCTTTTAATGTCAGAAATAGTAATTCTTAAACTGCCTGTCATAATGCTGCCATCTATGCCCAGTGTGGCAATAAAGATCATTTGAATAAAAGCTGTAAGTGCAAAACAGTGAATGCTCTGTGAGAGAGACCACCTATAGTACTCTCAACCACACCAAAGATGGAAGGATGAAAGGGGGATCAATAAAAAAATAAAAAAAAAAATAAAAAAATGCATCATCTATCAGGAGAAAAAGAGGCAGTATACCACAACAGAACCAACATCTGCTAAACCCTCTTATGCCAAGAAAGCAATTGCATGTATCAATAGGGACATTAACATGTATGTCGGTCCTGCCCTTTCATAACTACAACATCCCTGAACAAGTCATACTGTTCATTTTTCTCCTTGATTTGCTCATTACAGAAGGAATCAGAGATAAAAATGGATATTGACTTACTCCTGAGGACATGCCAAAAATAGTTCCACTACAGAAATCTCCTCTTACTAAAAAAATAATAGAACGTACACCACAAAGAAAGACATGCCACTGCACCCTTTCATAGATGGCTCATTAACAGATAGCATGGATATATCTGATCTCCCACAAGAAGATAAAACAACTAATATACCAAGTGCCCTAGAATGAGTCCAGTATAATGACATCTTGAATATTTTTCCTGTTGAAGAAATGATGCACACCTTAGGTCTGTGATATGGTATATAAAAGACACTGATCATCCACAATTCTCAAAAAAAAAAATATCCAAGACTAATGAAAACATAACCATCGAACAAAGGGAACCAGATAATACTACCAAAAGGAAATAATGAAAACATTTCTTTGGATTCCGACAAAGCATTAACAACATTAAGGCTCCTCCAGCAGAAAACATACCTGAAGTCTTGTGATGATCTGGCATTGTGAAATGTAACCATAGTTTGTTAGCACAGAGTATGGGCCTGCTGATGGAGAAGTCACTATCCTAGTGGGCACCCTCCATCAACATAGAGGCAGTTGCAATCCATCTCTCAGGGTGGCCTTGATTGCATCATACAGCAGGGCAGATCTCTCCAGTAGAATATCTGCTGTTGGCGATAACAGATTATCTTGCATTTTTTTTTTTTTTTAATTTTTTACCAGCAGCCAATTTTTGCTTAAATAAAAAGGAAAGGATAACTTAGTTTTATTTTATGTGTAAACATTTCCTAAATGTATAACGAAAGTGCATTATTCCTTGTGATCAGAAATTACTTGACTATTGTCACATATAAGAGAAATCTTTATATAGTTACAGCCATTTGCAAACTGTTTGATTATGACATTTATTTGAAAAGGACTAGCCTCTAATTTAGTTTATTATTTCTGTAACGTAACCTTGAGAGAAGAAAATATTGAACTTTCCAACGTTTTCACACTATTAAAGAACTAGTCTTGTTTGCAACAAGTGACTTTAATCTCACCACCATGTTGCTTACCATGCCAAGCAGTAGGGTGCTTACACGAAGTTTGTACTTCTGAAGAGGAAGTTGAATTAGTTAGAGAAAATTATAGAACAGCTGTTGCATTGATTAGAATGGAGTAGACATTCTGTAAAGTTGGAGGTTTATGGGAGAAATAGAACTTAAAGGAATTCTTAAGCTAAAAAAGTGGAAAAGAGCATAACAGTTATCCCAAAATTAGTAGATGAATAAAAAAACCAAACATTTTTTTTTAATGTGGAGGAGTCCCATCTATAAATACAGAACCAGATCTCGCCAAATTCTTCCCAGCAGAAATAATTTTGTTCGTCTCATTAAACATTTTTTTATTACAAATTTTAATTTCATATTAGCAAATTTATTGATTTTAGTTTTTGTTTCTACTGCATGTCTATTGAATTCATATAAGTAAAAATCATTTAATAATTTAATAAATTATTTCACATGTTTGGAATTTATTATAATGCAAATATTAAAAAAATAAATAAATTCTTCATAATTATTCATGTTTAAATGAAATATTATAACTTCTCCCAAACTTCCTTTGCCTGAGTACCGAAATTTTGGGAACCACTGCTCTACAGAATTGAGTGCGAATCTATTTTCCTTGCTTCACCTTTATAGTGCGCTTGTTCAAACAAAGCTTCATTATTGGTCCCAAGTTTACTGTTTGGCAAGGGTGACCACACTCCAATTATTGGACCTTATCCGTCATCTAGGTATATGAATACCTACTGGTGTGTGTGTTTGCCCATTCAGTCTTTATATTGAAGCAAATGAACCTGCTCTTTTTTACTTTGCTGGAAACAATTGTTTCTTAACTATGCCTCGAATACAGTCTTTTCTAAAATATCCCACATGGACTGGTATTTTTGCTTTGCATTGGAAAGCTCGTTATGACACGTGTCACCTATTTGGCATGTGAAAGAGATTATGCAAACTGTTGGCATAAATGTGAACAGCCTTTAACTGTGCCAGCCAAGGAAGTCACATAGTCCATCATTCATTTATCTGCTGTTCTTTAATATTCACAGAGCACTCTGATTTCTTACCCATCCATACTGATGGTTCAAATTTGAGATCTCCGTTGGCTGTGATGCTGTGATTTGTGACCACATTATCTTTGGTCTGATTCTTCTTTTCATGCAGTAATTATACTGCTGAGCTACATGCCATTCAGCTTATCCTTTTACACATAAAAGAAAACTGCAACCAAAAATGTATGATTTATACAGATTCATTGAGCTTTTTTACAGGCTATCTTGTCTCCTGTGTATAATCCACATCCAGTATTTTGTAATCTTCTCCAACTGTTGTACACAATAAAGGTCACTAATTTTGATATTTGGTTTGCTGGATTCCCAGCTAGCATGGTAAAATGAAACGAAATGAGCTGTATATGCAGATGCTTGATCAACTCATTCTTTTTCCATGTACTGTGTCAGCCCCATAGAAACTTTACAATATTAAAGATTAAATCAATAGTGTTCATATAGCAGAAGTACTAACAAATTGCATAAGATTAAGTATTGGCAGTCTAGCCAGTATAGAAACAGAAAAGAGGAAGTTATTCTTGCTAGCCTCCATATAGGTCACTCATCTTGCACATTCTTATTCTGTTGAAGATTGATGGAACCACTCATTTACAAACAATGTAACATGCATATCATCATTTGCCATATTCTGATATAGCAAATGATGATATGCATGCTACATTCTACAAAATTCCACTCAAAAAGAATCGAAGCTGTATAACTGAGAGGAGATCTCGACATAGCCCTTAAACGTGTAGAACCGACCAGGGATTCTGATCTAATGTCCAATCCTCACCCTCTCATGGTTTACCATGTTAGATATCTACCTGGAAATGAACAAACAAGGATGGGATAGCAAATTTTGGATTTTTACCGACCAAATTATATTCTTATTGGCTTAAACCATAAATGTATAAAATGTATCACATAACATAAAATGATGGTACAACATGATAGAATTTCGTACCAGCTGGTGCATAGCCTGGTTAAACAAGGTCAAACAGGGCGAACAGCGAAAAGTCAGCTACTGTAACAAATCTGAAAACATACCCCAACTCAACATCACCAGAGTTGAAGATCGGTACTATCAACATAAGAAGCCTGAATGGCAAAGAAATGGAGACAGCTGAGGAATTAGATGAGTACCAGATTGACATAATAGGGGTGACTGAAATAAAAAAACACAAAAACTGGAGAGATCTTTTTGAGCATTAAATACAAAATGTTATATTCAGGCAATGACAATCAAGGAAAAGGAGTAGCCATAGTATTCAAAACTAAATACGAGGCTAATCTTCTTGAATGGCAGGCAATTTCAAGTAGAGTGATGTGGGCAAATATCAGAATGGGGAACTGGACAATGGTCCCACAGAAGGTTCTACTAAGGTAGAAGTGGAGAATGTTTTTGAGGTTTTAGAGAAAGCAACTGACACATTGAAAAATGAAAACTTGGTCCTTGTTGTGGATCTAAATAGCAGAGTATGAAATGATTATCAGTCATACAAAAATGTTTGGGGAAAATTTGGAGAAAAGAGCAAAGCTAATAATAATGGCAAATACCTGTTGGATTTCTACTCAGAATATGGACTGGTTATTATTAACATAATGTTCCAACATAAACGTGCACGAAGTCTCATTGACCATGTTATTATTGATAGTGATGTTTTCTCTCCAGTGCAGGACACTAGAGTGTACAGAGGATTTGAAATTGAAGTGATCACCATTTAGTCTTAGGCAAGATGAAATTGAATTTCATATTGAATAGAAGAACATGTAAGAAAGTTTTAAAGCGAATAAAAGTAGAGCAGCTCTCAGATGTGAACTGTAGACTAAAATACACAAACATTATTCAAGAAAGAATGAAAGAGTTTGTGAAAAGGAACCAAACCTTGCAGATTCAGTGGCAAGCCCTGAAGAAATCATTGATTGATTCAGCTAGAGATGCATGTGGTGAGGTTGTCTGCAAGGATATTGAAAGTTTATTTTTCACTTGGCTAGACTATAATAAATTTAGTTTAATCCTTTATCCAAGTGTGAGCAAACAAAGTTTGCACCTGAAAGTATCTTCAGGACACTTGGATAAAGGATTAAACTAAATTTATTATAGTCTAACCAAGTGAAAAATAAAGTTTCAACATCTTTCTCTAAATCCAGAGTAATTTAATAAAAAGGTGGCACACCGTTTGGCAACTCCTATAGGTAGAGATGACCTTGCTAATGCTTCTGCCTGGTATCTCCACTTGGGCCTGGCTCCCACTGAAGAGACCTCAATAAAGGTCGAAACTAGTCTGGCCCTTCCCTTAATGTATAACATTATATATATATATCTGCAAGCAGATGTATTTTGCATTATGGGAGATACTGAGATAGGAGTGATGTTAGCTTGCTCCACCTTTACAAAGAGTTGCCCGGTGTTGTACTACCTTTCCCCAGTCTTGGAGATACTTTCAGGTGCAGACTTTGTTTGCTCACACTTGGATAAAGGATTAAACTAAATTTATTATAGTCTGCAAGGATAGAAAAATCAGAACTCCATGGTGGACACAGGAAGTTAAAGAGGCAGTTAAGGAAAAGAAGAAAGCATATCAAACGTTTCTGGTAAATAAGTCAGCTTGTGCTCTTAGAGAATACAGAGAAAAATATAAGAAAGGTAAACACCCTGTAAAACTAGCTAAACAAAAGTCATGGGAAGACTGGCAAGAACATAGAAAATAAATATCAAGAAGTGGTAAGATATTCTTGAGGTTGTTGAAGAAGCTCAGAAATGGAGGATAGAGTGCCGTAAAATTAATTAGAGATGATAAAGGTGACATGAAAACAGGAGAAAAAGATATCCTTGAAGTATGGAGTAATTACTTTGAAAAATTGCTAAATGAAACAATCAATATTAGCACAGTGGTAAAAATCACTGACCAAGCATGCAATTCGCAATACATATCCATACTTGAAGTAGAAAAAGCCATCAAAAGCCTGAAATGTGAAAAGCTGGATTAGATAATATTCAACCAGAAATGCTAAAGTGTGCAGGCAGAAAAGTCTTACAGTGACTGCACTGCATAGTTCAGAAAGCCTGGGCAGATGGACAAATTCCAGATCATTGGAGTAGAGCTCTCGTAGCACATATAAAAAAAGGGAAATGAAACTGGATGTGAGAATTAATGAGGTTTTTCTCTACTGAGAGTTCCTGGTAAGAGTTATGCCACTGTACTTGAAAAACGGTTGAGAAGGATTGTGGAAGAGAAGCTTGGTGAAGAACAAGTTGGATTCAGGCCAAATTTGTCACAATGTCAGGATCAGATTTTCACTTTACGACAAATAGTTGAGAAGTCATGGGAATATAACAAAGATCTGTATTTAAGTTTTGTAGATCTGGAAAAAACATATGACAAGGTTCCAAGAGAGAAGCTGTTCAAAACGCTGTAGTTGTATGGTTTTCTGTGGGGCATTATATCAAGCAATATTTGGTCTTTATTTGAGCTGTAAGTCATCAGTTAGAATTGAAGGAAGTACAATAAGTTGATTAGATTTAACATTAAACCATCTTCCTGTACTTCAGTTCTAACTGCTGGTACAGCTCAAATAAAGACTAAGTATTGCTTGATATAATGCCCCATTGACAACGATACAACTACAGCATTTTGAACAGCTTCTCTCTTGGAAACTTGTCATATGCTTTTTCCAGATCTACAAAACTTAAATACAGATCTTTGTTATATTCCCATGACTTCTCAACTATTTGTCATAAAGTGAAAATCTGATCCTGACATGGTGACAAATTTGGCCTGAATCCATCTTGTTCTTCACGAAGCTTCTCTTCCTTAATCCTTCTCAAGTATACTGGTGTAAATCTTCCCAGAAGCACTCAGTTGAGAAATACCTCTGTAATTCTCATATTCAGTTTTATTTCCCTTTTTATATATGGGTACTATGAAAGCTCTACTCATAGTACCTAATTCTAACTGTAAGTCAGCAGTTAGAATTGAAGGAAGTTCAGGAAGATTGTATAATGTTAAATCTGGTGTCAGACAAGGATCACATTATGAAGGCAAGTGGTATTAAACGGGGTATCAAAATTGGAGATGTTAATGTCAGCTCTTTGCTTTATGCAGATTTATACTTTTAATAAATCTGCTACAAGTCTTTAAGGTTCCCTGACTAAATTGAATAACTTGTTATAATTATGATATGAAGGTCAGCAATAACAAGCCAAAGACAATGAAAATAGGCAGAAGCATTGAAAATATCAACTGCATTGTGAATGGAGAACCTGTAGAACAAGTAAAACATTTCAGCTGCTTAAGCACAATTTTTATTGAAAATGTAAATTAAATATGAAAATAGACAACAGAATGAACAAAGCTGGTATGGTAGGAAGTCAACTGAATAAATTTATATGGAATAAGAGAGAAATTAGTCAAACACTAAATTAGCTGTACACAAGACAGTGTTCAAACCAATTTTAACTTATGGGTCTGAGAACTGGGTTAGAAGTAAAACACTTAACCAAAGACTGGAGACCACAGATATGAGAGTCCTGAGAAAGATTAAGAGTGTGAACAGGTGGCATCAATGGCAATATCATTAAAAAACGAAATTAGGTAAAAACTTGACATTGTTAGCATCCAGGAATTGTTAGCAGAGCTAATCTCAGGTGATATGATCACTTAAGCAGAATAGGAGAGGAAAGATTAGCAAAACAAGTCCTTATAAGGTTGACAGGAAAAAAGACCCAGTGGAAGACCAAGATATAGTTGGATTGATACAGTAAAAAGTGCCTTAGAAGATAGAAATATAAGATCTGACATTGTTGGAGTCTTGACAGGTAACAGATTGATTTGGAGGAGAATTGTAGATAGGAAGTTAGCAATGATGTAAATTTTTCATGTAGCATTATCATATCTTGTACACCCTTTTAGGATACATGTCAGGAATTTGATGATGACAATGAAGAAGAATCTGAGTTGCAGAATAGATAAAAAAAAAAAATATATATATATATATATATATATATATATAGTTTCTCCCGAAGCAACGTGCAGATTCTTTCGATACATTATGCAGCAAACATATTCTAGTTAAGTGCTGTAAACTCGAAAGAGATTAATTCTGTTTTGTGTTCAAGGATATTTCCTTGTTGAAGAAGTTTCCACAAGGGAAAAATGGGAACTTTATAATTATTTTGGATTTCAAGGAAATGGTAAAAGAACTGATATTTTAGAAAAGATATGAAATAACTATTATGTTATTTCTTATCAAAAGTTGTGCACAAATTACCATTTTGCTTTCAAAGAAAAGGTATGAACCAATTAGATTTCTATGGCTACTGTTTACAGCTGAAGAAACTGTGCCTTATGAGTTTGAAGTTGATGTCTTTTCATGAAATCATGTGATCTTGAAGAGAAGAAATCTTGAGTAATGTTTAAGTTCTTTGTCTGATATTAAGTTTGTGGACCCTTTTCACTTAAGGATGTGTTTTTTTTTTTTTTTTTTGTTTTTTTATAGTGCAAAGTTTATATGATCTTTGCAAAACATAAACATTTTACACACACCTTTAAAGTGATACCATGAATTTACACTAATGTAAATTGTTTGTAAATACAGATATTATTTTTGAATTTTTTTGCTCTCTCACTCAATCTTGTAAGTTAACTTATTATAATAATATTCCGGATCCAAATATGTGATATTAACAAAAAACTTGTGGACTTTGCAGTAGTGTTTGATCTGGCAATTGTGAACTCGTTTTTCTACAAGAGGGAAGAACATTTGATAACATTTAGGAGTGGTAACAACAGCTCACAAGTTGACTACATTTTGACTAGAAGAAAACATCTTAAGGTTGTGACAAATTGTCAAGTAATTCCAACAGATTAAGTAGCACAACAACACCAACTGCTGTGCGCAGACTTTAAAATAAGATCGAAGATAACTTCTGGATGCCATGGGATGAAGACAATTAAGTGGTTTCGCTTAAAAGAGGAGAGTGTGAGGAATCATTTTAGGGAGAGGGTGTTAGAGAGGATTTCGGATGGACTGGAAAGTGTACAAGATTGGTGGAAACATAATTCAAAAGTAATCCTGAGCTGTGCAATCGAGGTGCTTGGTGAGACATCTGGAAAGATTAGAGAGCAGAAGGAGGGTTGGTGGTGGAATAATGATGTACAAGTGGCAGTGACAGCTAAGAGGAAGGCAAAGCAGAAGTGGGATGAGTCAAGAGTGGAAGAGGACAGAGAGGTGTACAAAGAGAGAAAGCAAGAAGCCAAGAGAGTTGTGGCACAGGCGAAGGCCATGGCATATCAAGATCTGTATGATCAATTAGAAACAAAGGAAGGACAGAGAAAAATTTACCAATTAGCGAAATGTAGAAATAAAGCAGCAAAGGGCATCTTACATGTGAGGCAGATCAAAGATGCTGAAGGAAGAGTATTATGGAGGGATGTGGACATAAGAAGCAGATGGAAAATATACTTTGAGGGACTTTTGAATGAGGAAAATGCAAGGACTCACAGAGGAGATGGGCAGCCTTCTGAGGGGATGGTGCAGAACATTAGTAGAATGGAAGTGACGGAGGCCATGAAGAGGATGAGGAATGGAAAATCGGTGGGCCTTGACAGAATTCCAGTGGAGGCATGGAAGGCACTGGGGGAAGAGGGAATTGACCTGCTGTGGGACCTGTTCATGAAAGTTTGCCAACAGGAAAATATACCCGAGGAATGGAGGGAGAGTACTCTTGTTCTCATCTACAAGGGTAAAGGGGATGCACAAGACTGTAAAAATTACAGAGGAATAAAGTTGATATCCCACACAATGAAGATCCTAGAAAGGGTTCTTGATGGTAGATTGAGGAAGGAGGTGGAGATTGCAAAGAAACAATTTGGCTTCATGCCTGGTAGATCAACAACAGATGCTATCTTTGGGTTACGACAGATGATGGAAAAATATCGAGAGAAACAAAGGGAGCTACATCTAGTATTTATTGATCTGGAGAAAGCATACAATAGAGTGCCAAGGCAAGAAGTCTGGAGGTGTCTGAGGGAGAAGAAGGTGCCGGAGAAATATGTCAGGTTGGTGCGGGAAATGTACAGAAATGTGAAGACAAGTGTTCGGACCTGTTTGGGACAGACAGAAAATTTTCAAGTAACAGTTGGCTCGCATCAAGGGTCAGCATTAAGTCCGTTTCTGTTTAATATTGTGATGGAGGTGGTAACAGAGGAGGTGAGAGAAGATGCGCCTTGGACAATGTTGTATGCAGATGACATCTTGCTGTGTGTAGATTCAAGAGAAGAAGCGGGAACTAAACTGGAAAAATGGAGAAAAGTACTGGAAGAGAGAGGTATGAGACTGAGCAGAAGTAAGACAGAGTATATGTGTTGCGCAGTGGGTGGTGGTGGCAGCCAGGAGACGGAGCTGGAAGGAAATGTCATCAAGAAGGTGAGAGACTTTAGATACTTAGGTTCAACAGTGGAAGAAGATGGAGGAGCTGAGAAGGAAGTGGGATGCAGGATACAAGCGGGTTGGAGGAGCTGGAGTGTTATGCAATAAGAGGGTGCCGATCAATCTGAAAGGCAAAATTTATAGGACAGTAGTGAGGCCAGCTATGACATATGCCATAGAAACTGTGGCCCTGAGGAAAAATATCATCAGCAGGATGGAAGTAGCAGAGATGAGAATGCTTAGGTGGATGTGCGGTGTGACCAGAAAGGATCGTCTGAGAAATGACTATGTCAGGGGAACAGTGAAAGTTACGAACTTAGGAGCGAAAATACCGGAGGCAAGGTTGAGATGGTTTGGTCGTGATGAGGAGGGAGGACGAATATGTGGGAAGAAGGGTCATGCAGATGGATGTGCAAGGAAGGCAGAAGCGTGGGCGGCCAAAGAAGAGATGGAGGGAGCTGGTAGAAGAGGACTTGAAGATGAAGAACTTGGATGTGATGACAGCCCAAGACAGGAAGGTGTGGAGGAGACTCATTACAAACAGTGACCCCACTTAAGTGGGAGAAGCTGCAGAAGAAGAAAAAAAAAAAAAAAATTAATACTATCCTGGTATATAATGACAACCAGGGAGAAGATATGCAAATGGTGCAGGCATTAGCAAGATCGATTATAATTTAGCTTTTTTTTAGGTATTGCCTAGTTATGGCTAGGTAATGTGTTAGGGTATGATAAATTCTCTAAACATATTAATTTACCATATACACTACAGAATTTCAGTTGGGAATATAATGAGAGTGGGGAAATGGTCAGATTGACATTTGTTATAAAATTAAAGTTTTGTGGAAAAGCAAAGTTTCTTCATGCTTCTAGAAGACTCACTGATGAACAATTCAAGAAAATTTTAGTTGCAGAATATTCTAAAAAGCTGGACCTTGGACCAAATCTCTGTAAAGTATATTCTTATGTGCAAAATGAAACACAATGATAATTTTATGATATGATAGGTAATGTGTTAGTTTAATGCATACTTTTAGAATTGAAGAAAGTGATACTGACTATTGAAAAAAAAAAGTTTTTTCAGTTTCGCAATGGTCTTAAGCCTGAGTTGCGAAGGGCTGTAACAAAGAAGGCATTACTAATGTTACAGAAGCTTTGGAGTCCTCTTTAAAAGTGAAAAGCTTAATGGAGAGTTTAAATGCACCTTAACCAAAACACATGCATATAGTAGATCAGCCAAGCTCTGAATTTCCTGTCAATTCCCCCCTCCCTCCCTTCTCCCCCCCCCCAAAAAAAAGAAGAAAAGCTTTCTGCATCTTGTAGTTCAGATTCATTCAGTTTAGACTGTCAAAAAGGAAGTAGACAGAATGCAGACTGAAATGATTAAAGAGATGGATTTGAAGTTAATATCTTTTGCTAATAGCACAGGAAAAGATTTTCAAGATAGTTACGGAATTAAAAGCTGATCTCTTACAGGAGTCAGCTCTGGGAAGTTAGGACATCACAGTCTAGAGAAAATAAAAGATTTTCTGGAAAACGACAGATCAGATAATAAATTTAGTTTAATCCTTTATCCAAGTGTGAGCAAACAAAGTTTGCATCTGAAAGTATCTTCAGGACTGGGGTAAGGTGGTACAACACCAGGGCACTCTTTGCAAAGTTGGAGCAAGCTACCAACACTCCTATCTCAGTATCTCCCATAATGCAAAACACATCTCCTTGCAGATATGTCTAATGTTATGCATTAAGGGAAGGGCCACAACCCAGACTAGTTTCGACGTTTATTGAGGTCTCTTCAGTGGGAGCCAGGCCCAAGTGGAGATACCAGGCAGAAGCATTAGCAGGTCATCTCTACTATAGGAGTTGCCAAATTGTGTGCCACCCATTTTTAATAAATTACTCTGGATTTAGAGAAAGATGTTGAAAGTTTATTTCTCACTTGGTTAGAGTATAATAAATTTAGTTTAATCCTTTATCCAAGTGTGAGCAAACAAAGTTTGCGCCTGAAAGTATCTTCAGGACTGGGGTAAGGTGGTACAACACCAGGGCACTCCTTGCAAATTGAAAAATAAACTTTCAAAACTTTCGACAGATCAGATGTTACAAATTTAATGTTTTAGAACACACTTCAAGAATTTGTCCAACAGATCTGTTTAATTTTCCCAATCAAAATCAATTTCCCATAATCCTTCTCATCTCTCTTTAAATATAATACAAAAACAGGCTAAGTCAAAACCTTGTTCTCCAAAGGTTTTATGTCCTAATGAGTCTCAAAGCTTTTTGAAAAAATTTTAAATATGGTAAAAGATTTTTTATGTTGAGCCCTACAGGTAAGGTTGGTTAATCAACCTATAGTATGTTAGTACCATGTATGGGTAGTGGGTTGGAAAAGGAGAAACGTGTTTACATATGATTTAAAAACCTGTTTAGTGTATTCCTTTGGGAAACACATTAGAGCAGACCATCCAATACAGCAGTAGCAGGGATGAAGGAGGAAGAAAAGAAACTTGTTTTGTGGATTTCAAGGTGTACTTGGGGTATGTACTTAAAAAAACTCTATAGGATTTCTTTTAGTGCCATTTATTAACTGCTGCTCTAAATTAGAGATGGCAAGAAATTATATTCTTGGTTTAATCCTTTATCCAAGTGTAAGAAAACAAAGTTTGCACCTGAAGTAGTTTCAGGACAGGGCAACTCATAAAAGCTAATGACATCACTTGCCTTAGTATCCCATAATGCAAAGCATGTATCTTTATGGACATGCATAATGCTATGCATTATGAGAAGGGTCACTACCCGGACTGGTTTCTACCTTTATTGACATACAGTTGCCAGATTTTGGAAACCAAATACGGAACATGAGTGTTAAAAAAGAAAGAAAAAGCCAACTCCGAACCTTAAAACAATTGTATTAAATGACATAATGTAGGACTATTATAATAATTAGGTGCAGTTCAGGCCTTATATTTAGCACTTCTTTTAGCATTCTTTAACAAAATTGGATTTTGGCATTGTTAAGGGCTTAAGGAAAGAAAAAATTAATTTACCTTTAATTATATATTTTGTGTATTAACCAAATATCACACATTCAATAAATGCCAGATGTTATTTTTTAATAATTATTGAAATAATATCCATGTACTGTACCGATACAGCACCGCACAATGTCCAAATAAGAATTGTTTGAAAATGAGCAAATGCAATATATATCTGTACAGAATTATAAATAAAATGTCGCTGCCATGCCACCGGCATAAACTGTAAACACAATTAATTTCCCTGAATTGTCAGTTTTTATTGCTTGGAAATCAATTCAAGTTGGATTATTTGAAAAGAATATTGAAAATTATAATTACTGAACATAATATTTATAATTTATCTTTTCATTAAAAGACGGGACATTAGGCTGTCCCTACAAGTACAATACAGGACAGCAAAATTCGACATAAAATACAGGACAGTCCCTTATATATGGGATGTCTGGCAAGCCTGTTTATTGAGGTCTCATTGGTGGAAGCCAGACCCAGAGGTGATACCCAGGTTAAAGTAATGCAGAAGTCAAATTTTCATATACGAGTAGCCAAAAGGTGTTGCACCTTATTATTAAAATTTTCTGGATAGTTGTTGGATGTTTTCCATCTGGTTATGCTATAAATTAAAGATGCCAAGAAATTATATTCTTGGTTTAATCCTTTATCAAACTGTAAGGAAACAATTTCACTTTAAATATTTTCAGGACATGGCAACTCGCATATAGAAATGACTTCGATGTTAACCAAGTGGAAAAACTTCCAACAACTATCTCTAATCCAGAGTGTTTTAATAATGAGATGTGACACCTTTTGGCTACTCGTATGTGGAAATATGACTTCTGCATTACTTCAACCTTGGTATCACCTCTGGATCTGGCTGCCACTGATGAGGCCTTGATAAAGGTAGAAAAACTGGTCTGGGTGACCCTTACCATAATGCATAGCATTATACATGTCCATAAGGATAAGTGTTTTGCATTATGGGATACTAAAGCAAGTGATGTGAAGTCATTAGCTTCTATATATTTCAATTAAAGTTAATCAACTTTAATTGAAATATATCGTATAACCAAGTTGGAAGTTTTTATTGGAAAAACTTCCAATAACTGCTGCTCATACTGTATTTGTACTACCTTTACAATGTTGATTTTTTCCAGATTGCATGCTTTACCTCTTCAGTCATCCGTTTTACACCCTACCTTATTTGATCTTCTGACTTTTGGAATACACTTATTCCTTGCTTCTGTCAGATACTTCCTGAGTAGAGACCAAGCAGCATTGATTTCCTTCTCATGCATTTCCTCATTCCCTGATATTGCTGCAAGCCACCTTCTGAGCTTGCCATAATCACCTGCCTATAGTTCCACATATAACCCTTTTTCACAAAAGTCCTGATATGGCTGGCCACTACAAGTGATCACTTCATAGTCACTTTCACCAACTGGAGGAAGACAGGACATGTCATTTACAACAATATCTTCTGATGAGATAATCAAATCTAAGAACCTCTATCCATGTATGGCCTATGTTACTTACTGCTTAAGGTAGTTATCCTTATAAACTTACATTCATTTTCTTTGATTCCTGATGCTGTCTCTTCATTCCAGTCTGTATTACCATAATTGAAATTGCCCTTTTCTTATTATCCAGACCAATTTGTCTAAATATGTCCTTCTCACTGCCTTCCATATGACTAGGCCTATAGCAACACCCTGCTAAACATTTCATGCTGTTCACCTCCACTTGTTACAGTTTTATATAGCAGTGTCTGCCCCTCAAACTCATCCCACACATTCACAAAATGAACTCCTTTCTCCTCACACAACTCTGCTAGCATACCAGCCATAATCTTCGCTTGCCTTCTCATGACTTACAAAGATCATTAAAATCATTAAATTATATCTCAAAGCAATATAATATGACAATATCCAAAGAAAAAACAAAAATAATGGCATTCGAAGGAGAAAACCCAATAAGAAGTAAAATAGTGATAGATAATAAAATACTAGAACAAGTAAACACTTTCAGATACTTGGGATGTGATCTATCAAACGAAGAAGAAAAAGACATAGACACTAAAATATCAAACTTTGTCAAAGTAAATGGCATAATAAATAGTATATTTAAGCCATCCCTGGTACAAAAACACACTAGAATCAGACTATATAATGTCTTGTCAAAACCAACTCTACTATACGGAAGTGAAACATGGACCGTGAAAAGGAAAGATGAAAAACGAATTCAAACAGCAGAAATGAAGTTCCTCAGAAAAACAGCTGGATATACCAAGTGGGACCACAAAACAAATGAAGAAATCTTACAATCCCTAAAAATCAAACCAATTAATTACTACATAAGACAGTATAAACAAAAATGGCTAGAACATTTAAATCGAATGGACAACAGCAGACTACCAAAAATATTATACAGATACAAAATAAGTGGAAAAAGAAGAATCGGAAGACCAAGAAAGAGATGGCATGAGACTGGAACAGGCCACATGGCCTATATTCCATGATAGGAAGAAGAAGAAGAAGACTTAACATTAGGAAAGTAACATTCGCCGTTTCGACCTCTGTATTGAGGTCATCATCAGGAAAAATACATATGTATAAGATACAAGCTACATGACACTGAACTACAAATGTAAAATGAATCTAGATGCTTGTTAATCTTTTAACCAAGCCTGACCTTGGGAAAAAAAATTATCATCATCATCATCATCAAATTCCTGCCATGTACCCTCAAGGGGTGTACAGGATATGGCAGTACTACATGAAAAAATTACATCATTACTAACTTCCTATCTACAATTTTCCTCCAAATCAGTCTGTTACTTGTCAAGACTCCAACATTATCAGATCTTATATTTCTATCGTCTAAGGCACTTTGTACCTTATCAATCCACCTATATCTTGGTCTTCCTCTGGGTCGTTTTCCTGCCAACCTGGCAGAGAACACTTGTTTTGCTAATCTTTCCTCTCCCATTCTGTTTAAGTGACCATACCACCTGAGATTAGCTCTGCTAACGCATTCCTGGATGCTGACAATGTCAAGTTCTTTCCTAATATCCTCATTTTTAATATGATATTGCCATTGATGCCATCTGTTCACGCCTCTAATCTTTCTCAGGACTCTCATATCTGCGGTCTCTAGTCTTTGGTCAAGTGTTTTACTTCTGACCCAGCTCTCAGATCCATAAGTTAAAATTGGTTTGAACACTGTCTTGTATACAGCTAATTTAGTGTTCCGACTAATTTCTTTCTTATTCCATATGAATTTATTCAATTGACTTCCCACGATACCAGCTTTGCTGATTCTGTTGTCTATTTCTATATTTAGTTTCCCATCTTCAGTAAAAATTGTGCCTAAGTAGCTGAAATGTTTTACTTGTTCCACAGGTTCTCCATTCACAACACAGTTGACATTTTCAATGATTCTGCCTATTTTCATTGTCTTTGTCTTTTTATTGCTGACCTTCATACCATATCTATTACAACAGCAATTCAATTTAGTCAGAGAATCTTGCATACTTGTGGCGGATTTATTTAGAAGTATAACATCATCCGCATAAAGCAAAGAGCTGACATTAACATCTCCAATTTTGATATCAGGTTTAATACCACATTCCTTCATAATGTGATCCATATAGATAATGAATAACAGAGGGGATAATGTACATCCTTGTCTCACACCAGATTTAACATTAAACCATCTTCCTGTACTTCCTTCAATTCTAACTGCTGACTCACAACTCAAATAAAGACTAAGTATTGCTTGATATAATGCCCCATTGACACCATATAACTGTAGCGTATTGAATAGCTTCTCTCTTGGCACCTTGTCATATGCCTTTTCCAAATCGACAAAACTTAAATACAGATCTTTGTTATATTCCCATGCTTTCTCGACTATTTGTCGTAAAGTGAAGATCTGATCCTGACAGCCTCTATTTGGCCTGAATCCAGCTTGTTCTTCACCAAGCTTTTCTTCCACAATTCTTCTCAACCGTTTCTCAAGTATACTTGCATAGATCTTGCCAGGAACACTCAGTAGGAAAATACCTCTGTAATTCTCACATTCAGTTTTATTTCCCTTTTTTTATATATGGGTACTATGAGAGCTCTACTCCAATCATCGGGAATTCGTCCCTCTGTCCAGGCTTTCTGAACTATGCAGTGCAGCCACTGTAAGACTCTTATACCACCATACTTCAGCATTTCTGGTCGAATATCATCTACTCCTGCTGCCTTTCCACATTTCAAGCCTTTGATGGCTTTTTCTACTTCAAGTATGGATATGTATTCCTGACTGCATGCCTGGTCAGTGTTATTTATCACTGTGCTGTCATCACTGCTTGTTTCATTTAGCAGTTTTTCAAAGTAATTACTCCATACTTCGAGGATATCGTTTTCTCCTGTTTTCATTTCACCTTTATTATCTCTAATTCCTTTTACAGCACTCTTTCCTCCATTCCTAAGCTTCTTCAACAACCTCCAGAATATTTTGCCACCTTCTTGATATTTATTTTCTATATTCTTGCCGAAGTCCTCCCATGACTTTTGTTTAGCTAGTTTTACACACTGTTTAGCTTTCTTACATTTGTCTCTGTATTCTGTAAGAGTAAAAGCTGACTTATTTGCCAGGAACTTTTGATATGCTTTCTTCTTTTCCTTCACTGCCTCTTTAACTTCCTGTGTCCACCAGGGAGTTCTGATTTTTTTATCTTTGCACACAACCTCACCACATGCCTCTCTGGCAGAATCAATCAATGTTTCCTTCAGAGTTTGCCACTGAATCTCCAAGGTTTGATTCCTGTTCTCAAACTCTTTCATTTTCTTTTCAATAATATTTCTGTATTTTAGTCTACAGTTTACATCTGAGAGCTGCTCAACTTTTATTCGCTTTAAAACTTTCTTACATGTTATTCTTTTCAATATGAAATTCAATTTTATGCTGCTCAAGACTAAATAGTGATCACTTCCAATTTCAAATCCTCTGTACACTCTGGTGTCCTGCACCAGGGAGAAAACATCACTATCAACAAT
This sequence comes from Typopeltis vanoorti, assembly GCF_054136105.1. Taxonomy (NCBI): domain Eukaryota; kingdom Metazoa; phylum Arthropoda; class Arachnida; order Uropygi; family Thelyphonidae; genus Typopeltis; species Typopeltis vanoorti. The sequence goes on from NC_143566.1 coordinate 548,269, forward strand.
AACATAGTCAATGAGACTTTTCTTATTCCTAGCCTCTTCTCTCCATGTGAATTTGTGCACATTTTTATGTTGGAACATGGTGTTAGTAATAACCAGTCCATGTCCTGAGCAGAAATCCAACAGATATTTGCCATTATTATTAGATTTGCTCTTTTCTCCAAATTTTCCCAAAATATTTTTGTATGTCTCACAATCATTTCCTACTCTGCTATTTAGATCCCCTACAAGGACCAACTTTTCCTTTTTCATTGTGTCAGTTGCTTTTTCTAAAGTCTCAAAAAATTCCTCCACTTCTACCTTAGTAGAACCTTCTGTGGGACCATAGGCACAAATAAGTCTCATTGTCCAGTTCCCCATTCTCATATTTGCCCACATTACTCTACTTGAGACTGACTGCCATTCAAGAAGATTAGCCTCGTATTTTGTGTTGAATACTATGGCTACTCCTTCTTTTCCTTGATTGTTATTGCCTGAATATAACATTTTGTATTTATTGCTCAGAAAGATCTCACCAGTTTTGTTCTTTTTTGTTTCAGTCACCCCTGTTATGTCGATCTGGTACTTATCTAATTCCTCAGCTAGCTCCATTTCTTTGCCATTCAGGCTTCTTACGTTGATAGTACCGATCTTTAACTCTGGTGATGTTGAGTTGGGGTTTGTTTTCAGATTTGTTCCAGTAGCTGACTTTTCGCTGTTCGCCCTGGTTCCCTGGCGAAAACAACGGGGGCCTTGTTTAACCGGGCGACGCCCCAGCCGGCATGAAATTTTGTCATGTTGTACCATCATTTTTTATTTTGGTTTAACCAATAAGAATACAATTTGGTCGGCTAAATCCCAAATTGCCAGCCCATCCTCGTTCGTTCAGTATCAAAGTAGATACCCAACAGGGTGCACCACGAGAAGGTGAGGATTGGACATTAGGTCAGAAGCCCTGGTCGGTTCTCCGCATTCCTTTAAAGGCTATGTGGAGGTCTCCTCTCAGTTATACAGCTTTGACCCTTAAGCACCCCCAAAAAAAATTATAAATAAATAAAATTAAAAAATTAAAAACGGAACTACATTAAACATTTCTAAAGTCCTTTTGTATTGAGATTTTCTTTTGGGCTTGTTCTGGTTGTTATGAGTTACAGATAGGTCCTCCTCATTCTTGGAATGATTAATCCATCATTTTTGTTCAGATTTGGATGATGTTTTAGCATTTTGTAAGCTGCTTTGAATTTTCTCTCAAACCAGGTTTTGATGCTGTGTAGGGACTTGGTGCCTTTCCAGTCAATTCTGTGTCATGTTTGGAGTGCGTGGTCTGATAAGCCTATTTTACCATAGTGGAGGTATTTAATGTGTCATATGTGTTAGTCTTTTCTGATTGGGATAGTGCATCCTGTTTCCCCTATGTAAGGTAGGTTGCAGGCACATTGGATTTTGTAAACCCCTTGGTGGGCCAGATATGGATGAGGATCTTTGGAAGAGCTAATAAGTAAATTTCTTAATTTTGTCGGGGGTTTGAAGGTAGTCTTAATGTTGTATTTGAGGAGTGTTCTCTCTATTTTTTCCGAAATGCCCAAGATATGGCTATGGCATTCTTGTAATCTTTTTTTGTTTTTAGTGGTATTTTTATGGAGGATTTTGTGAACTTTTTTTATTATACCCATTTTTTACAAATGTTTGGTTAACGATTTCGAATTCTTGGTTCAGAGCTTGTTCATTAGAGCAAACTGTTAGGGCTCTGTGTTTGAGGGTACTGATGACTCCTAGTTTTTGTGTTAAAAGATGTGTTAAAAGATAGAATTCCTTAGTTTCTGCTATGAAAGTTGTATCATCTGCATATCTTAAATTATTTATTTTCCTGCCCAATCTTAATTCCACCTGGATCTTTGTCTAAATCAGCCAATCTCATAATATATTCACTATAAATATTAACAAAGATAGGGTGACAGAATACAACCTCCCTCACCCCTTTTTCAATTTGTTTCTCCAAAGACTGTTTTTACTGAAACTTTTTGGTTGTTATACAGCTCTCTTATCAAGAGAATTAGATGTTCAGGTATTCCCATTGATCTCATTACAATCCACAGTCTGTTGTGATTCACACACTCAAAAGCTTTCTTATAATCATTAAAACAGATGAATTCCTCCTTCTGAAATACTCTTGTTCTTTTCATAATCCACGTTTGCTATTTGGTCTCTAATTCCTCTATCTCTCCTAAAGCCTTACTCTTCTTGTAGCATTTCTCTATTCACATATGGCTCCAATTTTTTGGATCACTTTCAGCATAACTCTACTTGCATGTGAAATTAAAGTGATGGTTCTATAATTCTCACAATGTTTTTTTTTTGGGGGGGGGGGGGAGAGCTTGAGAAGAATACTGATGTCTTCAAATGTCTAGGCCAATATATTTTCTTCTAAACCTGTTGACAAATTTCAGTCAATATGTTCACTACTTCATTCCCAACAGCTCTCAATAATTCCACTGACACACCAAGCTCCAGGAGCTTTTCCATTGCTGATATCACTTCACTTTTCATTATCATGAGTTCCTCAACAAATTCTTCTTCAATACTATTATCTTTCTTGTACAAATCCTCTATATACTCTATCTTTTTTCACTGCATCTTCTTCCATCAGACATTTTCCCGAATTACTTCTTTACAACTCCTAATCTAGTGATAAATTACCCTATAGGTGCTGTTTCTATGGGTGTACATTGTTTTTTTCCATTGTTGTTCTAATCCTCTTCCTGTCTTCTCCAAACTTTTTAATTTCTTTCCAAGTTATACTTTAAATGCTTCATTTATAGGATTTAAATTAAATCTGATACTCTCATTTTTTTTTCTTAGCCCTTAATTTCAATTTAACTTCAGCTATCAATAATTCATGATTTGTCCCACAGTCTGCACCAGGTAGTGTTTTTTGCTGCTTGGATAGCACTCCTCCACCTTTTGCTGACAACAATATCTGTCTGATTTCTGTGTTCTCCATTAGGTGAAGTCCATGTGTACAATCTTTTATGTTGTTTGAAGCAAGTGTTTCCAATAAAGCAACTGCTCTCAACACACAACTTCAACATCCTTTCTCCTGCTTCATTCCTCAATCCTAAACAAAATTTTCCAGTGATGCCTTGTTCTTCTTTTTCACCCACTTTTGCATTCCAATCACCTAATATCAAGAGAAAATGTTTTATCAATACTGTATGCTACTTGTTGCAAGCTGCTGTAAAATTCTTCGATCTCATCTTCACTTGAATCTGTAGTGGGTACATACACCTGTATGAGTGTAATAGTCACTGGATATGCCTTTATTCTGATTAGAATTATTCTGTCAGACACTGGCTTGTAACCCAAAATGTATTTTCTGTATTCTCTTGTAACTATGAATGCTACTCCATTTCTTCAAAGGTTTTCATGTTCAGAGTAATACATCAGGAAATCATTGGTATCGAAGTGACCCATTCCTGTCCATCTCAGTTCACCGATTCCTAACATCTTAACTCGAGTTTTTCTTATTTCTTTCTTCACCGGTTCCAGTTTTCCTTTATACATGCTTCTTACATTCCACGTTCCTATTTTATGTAAATCAGTAAAGCAGAGGCGTCTTCTTCTAAGATTAACTCTATCAGAAGTTGAACTTCCAGAAGGCATTGATCCACCTTCATCATTCTTGTTAACTTGATTTTAATTGGAAGTTCCTCTCTGCTCTTTCCCAGTGTACATTTCAGTGCCCTCTGACCTGGGCATCCCATCTGCCAGCACTGTATCACAATAACTTGGGGGGGGGGGACCTAGAGAGTTCTTTTGATATGTAGCCAGCAGCAGAAAGAATGATGATTATGATGAATGATGACTGCAGGGGGGGGGGGGAAGTAAAGGTAATATTAAATTAGTAGTTCGTAAAATGATTTCATCTTCATGAGTGTGACATGCAGGGTTTTATGGCATTTGAAAGGGAGGAAGAAAGACTGACTATGAGTGAACATGAGGTGTATATGGGGAATTGAGTGAACTTGATGCTATAACTGTGGGATTTGATGATAATCACCATGTGTTTTGAGGGAATTTGCCTGGAAGTTCCAAAGGAGTGGGAGTAATGCAAGATTGTACCACTTTATAAAGGAGGTGACAGAGGTAAAACTTCAAATTATAGGCAATCTGTGTGTCAGATGTTGTGGTTAAATTGTTGGAAAGGTTAGTGAGAGCCTTGATCCAGAATTGAGTTGACAAGAGTGATATTCTCTTTGATAGACAGCATGGATTTGCTAAAGGAAGATCATGTTTTAGTATTCTTATTATTACAATAAGATAACAGATGCATTGGACAAGGGAGATGCATATGCAGTGGAATACTTCAATTTTGCAAAGGATAGATTGTCACTTTTGAAAATTATGGAGACAACTACCGTGTTTGAATAAAAACTTTAGTTTAATATAACTAAAATCTACATTCGACATTTCGACCTTTATGTCAAGGTCATCTTCTGGAGCATACAACTATACACAGAAAACAAGCTACACTACAATCAAACTGGTTTGTTAAAGACACTGACCAACCGCTACAACAATTGTTGGCCTGACCTTTCTTGGTGAAAAAAAATATATAAAAAAATAAAAACAAATTCCATACCAACTGGCTGGAATGTACATGATGTTAATATATGTATATAGATAGATACTTGTTGTTGTGCCCAATGTATTTCTACAACCAACAGATAACATTAATAATAGGACTCTAGCATTGATGTATAATTTTCTTTCTTTATTTATTTTTTTTATTTTTATTTTTTTTCACCAGAGGTCAGGCCAACAATTGTTGTAGTGGTTGGTCAGTGTCTTTAACAAACCAGTTTGATTGTAGTGTGGCTTGTTTTCTGTGTATAGTTGTATGCTCCAGAAGATGACCTTGACATAAAGGGCGAAACGTCGAATGTAGATTTTAGTTATATTAAATTAAAGTTTTTATTCAAACACGGTAGTTGTCTCCATAATTTTCAAAAATGCATTCGGATCGCCGTGTAAGCTTAAAAGAAAGGATAGATTGTCACGTGTTACGTTCACTGTTAAATTGAAATGGATGTGGTTAGATAATAGATTGTGTTGGATTGGAGATGGTCTATGTGACAGGTATCAATAAGTTGTGTATGAGGGAAAAAATATCCCAGAAGAGGAAAGTCACTAGTGATGCACCTCAGGGGTCTGTTTTTAGGACCATTGCTGTTTAATTAGTTAATGATATTGGGGAAGGTTTAAATGGTGCAAAGTTGGGAAGAACTATGAGGAGTAGAGCAGATGTTGTGGCTTTGCAAGAGTTATTGAACAGACTGAATGAATTTGGGAGTGGGGTGCCATCTCATTGTTGCAAAGTGTAATATGTTAAAATTTGGAAAATAACAAAGATGGGGTGCGAAGTATAGAATTGGTAGGGTTCTATTGGGGGATGCAGAGGAAATAAGGGGTCTGTGGATTGATGTTGGATAAAGACCTAAAATTTGAGTGGACATATTGTTAAAATTAAAGATAGCACAACAAATCCTTGCAGTGATGCAGAAGATGCTGGCTTATATAAGTAAGGAGATTATGGTTCACTTGTATGATGTCCTTATTAAAGCACATATGGACTACTGTGCAAACCTCGGGTTTCAAATAATGAAGAAATATTGGAAAGGGGTCCAGAGGCGATTGTCTAAGGTAGTTTCTGAAATATTGTGTATGAAGAAAGGTTGAAAAAATGCATTTTGTACCATGTAGTGGATAGGAAGGGGAGGGGCATTGATAAGAGACAAATTGTTAAGGGGTTTTTAGCAGATTAACATGGTGGAAGAAGTTCTTCATAGAATCGGAGGAGAACAAGAGGTCATCCCTGGTAGCTGTATAAGGAGGGATGCAAGTGAGTGAGAAGCAGGATTTCTTGCATGGAGAGTAGTGAATTATTAGATGTATTGACAGAGAAACTGGTGGCTGCAGAGAACTTGAGCGTATTAATTCACAGTACGATTGAGTGCGCACACACACTGTGGGTGTGTGAGTGAGTGACAGAGAGACCATCCATAATAAATTTTTGACTCCATGGAGGTCTGATGATGATATTAATTACTATCTGTAAGTGTTTCTCCAACCTAAAGGGTAGGCTACATATGATGATTAGTTAAATTCTGTACTCAATATATTTCCTACTTTTGTAGAATGTTTTACATGTTCATATTCCATTAGTCAACTTCTGTTAAAAGCTGTCTAATAGATTGAGCAGAGGTCATCCACTTCAGTTGAATATTATTATTGTTGTAACAACCTTTATGGAATCTAGATTCATCATGGCGTTATCACTCAAGGAGCATCATATTGAACCTTAAACTCGCCCACACCCCAGCATTTACAGTGCATTTTCACGTACCCACCACTCTTCACGTAAAACTCCCTCAAAACCCAAATCTTGAATCTCATCTTGTGTTCTGTATTTGGTATAACCATGAAGCACAATTCCACCATATTTCCTTATATTTCTGCACTCCAAAGTTTTGAACACCTTACACTTTTTAATATTAAAACTACAATTGCACTCATTTGTCCAGGCTTCAAATTTTCCTGAAGAGAATTAACATTGATCACTTCTTATAACTCTAACCTTGCATCATCAGCAAACAACTAAGATTTCAGTCAATCCACATGAAAGATCATTAACAAATAAGTTAAATAACACGTGCCCAAGAACAGAACCCTGTGGCACACCACTTGTTGCATTCCTTTTCCAAGACTACCTTATCATACACAGCTTGCTGGTGTTGTTCTGAGAACCAGATGCTAGTCTTCTCTAGGGTTCCCATAATGTTTTACTAAAATCTGGGACATTCTGAAATTTTTACTTAAAAAACCTGGGACATGTAAAAAATTGAGAAAACCAAAAATAAAACTATTATATATGTTGCACTTTAAATTAAATGCTGCTATAAACATACATTAACATTAAATCCACTTTAAAAAAGGATTATTAATCACAAACATATTTAATTAGAAAAATATTTATCCGATTTATGGATCTGTTCAGGAATTTTTTTTTTCTTTTGATATTTGATCATAGAACTCAGCACAAGAGAAATTCTTAAAATATGTCTTTACAATGATTAAAGCTTTTACTGTCTCAGTTTTAAGTCTGTTTTTTTCATCAGTCCAAAGCACATTTATTAATGAAAAAAGACATTCAACAGCTGCATTAGTTCCTGGCAGTGCTAAACAAAAACTAACTAGGCATTTAATACTCCCAGAATTTATACCCTGCTTTCTAAAATGAGCAAACATTTCACACCATTTATCACTGACACTTTGATCCTTCTGCTCACTCCACACTTCAAATTTGCTTTCACAATATTTTTTTCACACATACAAACTCATCAAATAAGTCCTCTTCATTCACAATAAAACTTGGTGACACTGTCTGCATGAATATGTAGCTTTCTTGTATGTTCTTCCAAGTCACAGGATCCTTTCCCTTCAAATTAATCCAATCCATAGACTGAAGAGGTGTGAGAAATGGTGTGCACCACTCCTGAATATATTCAATACAGGTGCAGTAGAAATCTACTACATAACTTTCAAACTTTTCAGCTGTTATGTGTCTTTCTTTTTCTAATTCTTGCAACTGTCTTCTCACAGTAGTTGTAAGAAACTTTTCTGCCTTCCTACAATTTAACCTTTCCACCAGTTTGTTTGTTTCATCCTTCACTTCAATTACTGTTATATCCTGCTTTTCAATACATTTAATGGTATCATGAAAGGTTTTTAACTGGCTGGCAAGGAAATGCAGGAGTGTAATTGAAAGTGGATTTTCAAAGAAATTTTTGAGACTGATAGAAAGAAAATTTGTCAATAGAAAGAAAATATGATTTCAATGAAGGGAACATGTCAATAACCCTCTGGATTGCAGGCAAAAGAGAGAGCCATCTTGTCTTGCTACTACCCAAAACAGTTTTATACTCTGTGTTTGTGAATTCACAAAATGATTTAAGTTCCTCAACAATATATGTGGAAATGTTGGTAAATCTTGTTAGTTATTAACTGAAAATCGATAGGTAAGCAATCTGAAGCAGTCTGCACAGCATTATGTATCACATGTGCAGGACAACCAATTCCAATTAAATCGTTCACATTGTTTTCTTGCATTTTGAAGTACAGATTATCCTTTCTCTTCTTTCCACCAAAGTTTGTATTTGTATTATCTGCTAATATAGCAATAATCTTTTTCAGGAGATCTAACTTCTGTAACACTTCCAACACATAAGAAAATAAAAGTTCTGAAGTTTCACCACCTGAATTAACTAACTCCAACACATTCAGCTTCACACCTTTTTCTGGATGATAGTATCTAATGACCAGAGGCACTAATTTCATGTCAAAGTGGTTTGATGAATTGATTAGTACTGATATAAAATGAACTTCTTTTAGCTCTTACTCAATCTGCTTTGTCGCCAATGGCACAATAACATTGGTTATTATTGCCTTGCACTTTGTTTGCGAACATATGAATTTATTGTTGAAAATTTTTTTTCACAATGATTGTTGTGCAGTCCATGGAGTTATAGCTGTGGTTATGCACCGCTGTGTGATACGCGAAGGTTGCTACCTGCACTGCCAGTGATAAATCTTTTTCCCTTTCACTCTTGGTTTTCACAATTAAAAAATTATTTATACTGCAGTTGGAAGCCTTGCTTCGAACAGCAGCTTTGTTTTTTCATTTTCACATGGTTGACTACATCTGACCGACCACCATGCGAAATGCAAACAGCAAATTTACAGTTACAAAGTACATTCCACATTTTCAACCACACCTTTAATGAAAGGAAACTCTCTTCTAATATTATCATTAATACTGCACTTACGTTTCGGCATTATAGGGGTAGCAAACGATAAAAATTATAACACGCAAAGTATTGATCAAGTAAGATACTGTTATAACAGAAGCATGGCCAAAAAAGAACATTGCCATTAGTTATTATTAGTTAGTTATATTATTTATAATACTAATGATTATTATTATAAATAATAATTAAAATTTATTATTATCAACATTGTAATAGAAATTGGTACTAAAAATGAGATAAAATCCGTTTATCCATTTTTTCCTGAAGGATACTTAAAAAAGCAGGACTTTTGGAATTAACTCGGGACATTTTTATAAAAAATGGGATGAATATGATCCCTAGTCTTCTCCAGCTTGTACACCAATTTGTTCCTCCCACTCCTAGCAGGTCCAATCAATACATGGTAATTGAAATTTATTATTATTAGACATTCATTCTTACTGGCTCATTTGAAATGTTTTGAAAAAGCTCATCATAATCCTCAACACCACACTGGCATTGGCATCTACTGGGATCAGTTGATATATACTGTTGCATATATAGTAAAGTCACTATTTGACTTGTAGGCCATCCACTAAAATATGGCAGAGTATATTACAATATGATTGCACCTGAATGCAGAATATGTGGGAATTGTGTTTTTCATCAAAACTACATGCAGATAAAGAGCTGAGTTAGTTGTGACTGGCTAGGGTCAAATTCAAATCAACATAGTATTTTGTACTCTAAGAAACATAGCATATAATTTAGTTTTGTGTTAAAACCATAAGATGATTGTGTTTACTTCTCAAGCCACAAGTGATTAGTTATTGTGCAAAAGTATTTGTGATATATATGACTGATGGCATCTAAGGCTCTTAGTACTGTGTTCATTGTATTGTATTTTATTTTATAATTCTATTATTTTAGTCTAAGTTGAATTTTTTTAGCCTAAATTGAATAGAAGCAAAGCTTCCATTACTAAAATAGTTTTGCTTTTCCATGTTTATAACAAATTATAGGAGAATGATGAAATTTTCAGATAATTCAAAGTACAAAATAGTGTAATTTTTATTATTCACTGTTCTTTCTCTTTCATCGACTAATATTCATGTTTTTTTTTTTTGTAGCTCTTCCTTTCATGTTTGTGTAACTTACAAAGTGAATCACTGCTTAATGAGGTAAGTAATTTTGTCCCTTGTTTAGAAAACCACAGACATTTTGAAATTAATGTCTCAATTATAATAGCTTGAAATCTAATTTCATATTCTATTTCTCAAATAATTTTCCTCTCTTTTATGTCACAATCAGCATTCGCATTCTTTCAGAAGATTGAGTTTTAACTTTTGGCCTCAGTGAAGTAGAGGTGTATTCTATAGACTCAACTTTTGTTCCCAATCATAATTTTGTGAAGAGAAGCATTGCCTTCCCTTTGGGAACATAAAAGCAATCAGCAGAAAACTTCCAGTTTTATCCATTTCTTTTTGTTAGTAAACTGACAACTTGCACACACTTTATTGTGTAACCCTTTTCTAAAAACATTTGGGTGTCATGCCAATCTGACATTCACTTAAATTGCTGGTGATTGTTCACCAGTACTTTTTAAATATCATCAATTATGATTTTTAACTGCATACTTTCAATTGTACTCACACATTTCCATAGATAAAAATTTGATTGCTGTTTCAGTTTTACACGTTTTGAGAAACTTGTAAAAGACTCATCTGTTTAGTACATAACAGAAGGTGTATAACTTCATTTGTACATTACTACATACAAACTGCAGCAGAGAGAGATGAAGGAACAGAACAAGACTAGATGTAAATTATACTCATCAAGAAATGATATTTCATTTAATCCTTTTTCTAAGTGTAAACATGTTTGTGCATCAAGTATTTTCCTGACTAGCCTAATTGTATATAGAGGATGATCACTTTACATTATTTGCTTAGTATCTCATATTGCAAAGCACACTTCCTTTCCGAAGTGCATAATGCTATACATTGGAAGAGTCACTGCCAAGACTGATTTTGACCTTTGAGGTCTCATCAGTTAGAGCTAGACCCAGAAAGATGCCAAGGTTGAATTATGCAGAAGTTATCTATTTCTCTTATACAAGTAACAAAACAGGTGTATCACCTGATCAGAGATAGTCATAGAAAGTTTTTTTCACTTGCATTTTGCACTTCTGAAAGGAGTGTGTTTTGCATTATGGGATACTAAGGCAATTGATGTGCAGTCATCAACTTCTATACAAATGGGCAGGTTGTGAAGGTACTCCAGGTACAGACTTTGTTTGCTTTCACTTGAAGATTATAAACAGGAATACAAAGATTAATATGAATGTTAAAACAGTAAGCAAGAATATAATTTCTTAGCAAGTATAATTTACTTTCTAACCAAGTGAAAAAACTTTCCAAGACTGAACATGTTTTGAGGCCACTCACACTCTACTTATAACTTTTGGAATGTACCTTGTAATTACCATAATATTGGTGTGACAAAAAATATATAGAGGGTTGATGCCTCATCTTTTCTTGCTCCCCCCTACACACACACACACAAAAGAGTTCTTGTGAATCCAATTCACAAGGACAGTGTGAATTCGTCATTAGGTGAGTCTTACTATAAGTAAAGAGCAACGATAAAAAAATTAATAAAATCAACCAACACCTTTTTGTTCCTGTATAGGGAGTTGGCGAGGTTGTTTTAGCCCTATCTAACTTTTGGAGACTGAGTGGGCAGTTCAATCTCCATTGGTAGCCAATCAGAGATAGCTGGCCCAAGGCTATCACTAATTAATCAGTACACAGTGAAGAAGATGGCTAATAAGTGCCACCATCTCGTGGTCACTAACCCTGATACAAACTTTTAATGTCTGCAAATAGTATGGGTTCGATGGCCGATTTTGTTGAGTTTACAGGAGAAAAAACCTGCTGCCCATGCCAGGAATTGACTAACTCGGGAACCGGTTGAAAAAAGGCTTAGTCGGCCACTAGACTCAAACTTATAAGTCTTTCTTTGTGCATTCAAGCATCATAGAGTGCAAATGCCACTTCTGCTGAGCTACACGGGCTCCTGTAAAGAGCAACCATCAATACCTAGTCAATAAAAAATAAATAAATAAATAATCAGCTAACGCATTTTTATTCCCGTATATAGGGTGTAGGCGAGGCCATTTATTCCTATCTAACTTTTGGAGACAGTGGGCAGTTCAATCTCCACTGGCAGCCAATCAGAGATAGCTGGCCCAAGGGTATCACTAATTAAGTGGCACGCAGTGAAGAGAGACGGCTCAACAAGTGCCGCCATCTCGTGGTCCTAACCCTAACATAATATATTTAATGTCTGAAACAATGTTCTACAGTCGATTTTCTTGAGTTTACGGGACGAAAAAGTTTCCGGAAGAAAAAACCTGCATGCCCGTGCCAGAGATCGACTAACTCAGGAACGGGCGAAAAAAATCTTGGAAAAATTTCCCCTAGTCAACGACTAGATTCGAAACAAAGTCTTCCTTCATGCGGTCAAGTGCCATGGTGTGCAAACGGCACATCCACTGAGCTACACAGTAAGATACCACAATTAGGAAAGCATGGTAAAGAACAATTGTGGTAAAGGTAATTATGGTGTCTCATTGACTTGGTAGTGAATCTTTAACATATATAAAAAATAGTTTTGTTTTATATTATATTAAATATTCACAGCCAGTAAGGCTTATAGTAGCAAACAAATTAATCCGAACAAGACAAATTTTCGTTAAGTTTTTGGTTTTAGTTCACTATTTTGCTTCAGTGCTGCATGTTTTAACTGTCTCTGCAATGTATATTAATAGTGTTGTGTGTTTTTAATAGTGTTTTATTCACTTTTTGTAGCTATAAAATGGATACAAATCCAAGAAAGCATTCAAAAATATGTACTCTTTCTCAGCACGCATCCATGACTCAAGGACAAATCGCCAGTGAGTGTGATGTTGGTTTGGGTACTATTAATGTGATATTAAAGAGGTTTGTGTAGACAGGTACCTTTTCTACTGCAAAAAAGGAAAATATGGTTGAAAACGGAAAACTACACTTATTCAAGATCATTTACTAGTTAGGAAAAGCAAAGTGAATCCAAGATTGTCTGCTATAGACTTAAATAGAGATTCAGCAGCTACTAGGATTAACGTTTCCAACAAACAGTCCATCAGCAGTAGTTGGAAGCAGGGAGGACTGACTGTCCACAAACCAAAAAACAAAACAACTGTTTGTGAAAACTATGCAGAGAAAGAGGCTCCAGTGAGCAAAAGTATACAAAGATTGGACTTTTGAGAAGTGGTAGAAGGTCATATTCTCAGATGAGAGCCATTTCTTTATCCAAGGAGAGTGAGTACCTTATATTTGTAAATCAGTGACTGAAAAATCTTCCTCTGCCCACCTTCAACGAGTTTCTAAACACCCAGCTATAAAAATATTTTTAATTTCCTAAATGCTTTTCAGTCAAACATTGTTCTTCTTTTCATTTCTTCCATGTTATTTTTGATCAATTCATATCCGATGTCCTAAATAAATGTAATGGTTCACTTATTTTCATCATCACTGATTTTTATTATATTATATGAGTGTAATTCATGTGGATTTGGACTAAAGATAACTGTATCACCAGCAAAGTGAAATGGCTTAATTGATACCTCCCATTTATCCTCATACCTTTCTCTTCCCAGTCAGAGTATTCCAAATATGTTGTGAATAGTTTTGGGGATACTGTGTATTATGCCTTCTGTATTCCACACTGCAAATGTTTCCATTAAAATGAATTGTTGGTGTTGCATTGGTATATGCTCATTGGATGGTCCTTATATATCAGGGGTGGCCAAGACGTTGACCGCAAGGCACCTGAATGTAGCAAATTATTCGTTTCTTAACGAATATATCAAATTAAACGAATAAATAGATTGCAAATGAATAGATAAATGATAATCAAAATTATTATTTGATAAAAAAAATTGTCAAACATGTCAAACTAATTTATTTCTAATCTGATGTAAAGTTTATAATTTAGCGGTTAACAACGAAGCCATCGCTTTACAGCAGTCATGTGATTCGCTTCGTCCAGAACCATTCGCTTGATGGTTCTTAACGTGCCCAATGGTAACACGTTTGATGACGTGTACACTTTATCAATCTTTAGTGTGTATTATTTTAAATTAAGCAAGTGAATGCAATTAGTATTGTTAAAAAATAAAAATAAAAAACAATTAAGGATAACAATGAGTGAGCCAAGAACAAGTGTGAAAAAAATAAAAACTTATCACTATCAAAAAGAATGGGAAGAAGATTTTTTCTTTATTATGATGAAAGACAAATGCGTATGTATAATTTGCAACGCGAATGTGGCTTTACCAAAAAAAGCAAATGTTGAAAGACACTATCGAACTGTTTATAAAAACTATGAAGAAGATTATCCACAGGGCACTGCCTTAAGAAAAGCAAAGGTACATCAAATGAAGACACTACTGACAGCACAACAAAATATTTTCATCAAGTACAATACAGACGCAAAGGCTGCTACAATTGCATCATTCAAAGTTGCTGAAACTTTAATTAAATGTAATAAGCCTTTTCAAGATGGAGAATTATGGAAGGAAGCCCTTCATCAAAGCTGGTGAAATATTACAAAATTTTAAGAATAAATCAGAAATAATAACTGCTATTAACAATGTGTCATTATCACGAAACACAATCATGCATAGAGCAGAAGAAACCAGCCGGAACCTTGAAGAGATTCTGCATGAAAACATAAACAAGCGCAATTTTTTGTCACTACAGTTTGACGAATCTACTTATTATGCTGGTACTGCACAATTATGTATTTTTATTCGAATGGTTTTTGAGGATATGTCGGCCACAGAAGAATTATTAACCATTATTCCATTTCAAGGACGAACAAGAGGTCAAGATATCTATGATTTATTTAAGAATTACATTGTACGTACAAGTTTTCCAATTCATAAGTTAGTGTCAATAACTATGCATGGAGTGCCTGCAATGGTAGGTAATAAAATCGGTTTCGTCACTCTTTGTAAAAACAATGAAGATATACCAAGTTTTGTGGACTATCATTGCATCATCCATCAGCAGGCCTTGTGTTCAAAAGTACTGAAATTCAATCATGTTATGAATGTTGCTTTCAAAATTGTTAATTCAGTAAGATCAAATAACTTGCTGTGTCATCAATTTCGGGCTTTGCTAAAAGAATGCGAGAGTGAGCATAGTGAATTATTGTTACATACTGACGTAACATGGTTAAGCCACGCCACATTTTTAACAAGATTCAGAACACTTCTAGAAATAAATTCGCTTTTGAAAAACAGAGATGATTCACATCCAGAATTAAATGATAAAGAATGGCTACTTGACCTCTCCTTTTTTTGTGATATTACATAAAAACTAAATAACCTAAACTTAGAATTTCAAGGAAAAAATAAAACAATTATTGATGTGATAAGCTCCTTAAAATCATTAAAGGAAAAAATAAAC
This sequence comes from Typopeltis vanoorti, assembly GCF_054136105.1. Taxonomy (NCBI): domain Eukaryota; kingdom Metazoa; phylum Arthropoda; class Arachnida; order Uropygi; family Thelyphonidae; genus Typopeltis; species Typopeltis vanoorti. The sequence goes on from NC_143566.1 coordinate 563,606, forward strand.
ATGCTTGAAACACAATTAAAGCAGTGCGAATTGAAACATTTTAAAAATTTGGCCGACCAGTCAAGGGATATACAAAACGTCACCTTTAATAAACACGCTGAAAGCATAAGACCTTTAATGAATGATTTGAGGTAATATTTGTAGGAATCAGTAAGCTCGATGATATCACTACTTTTTTATCATATCCCTTTAATGAAAATATTAATGTTGAAAGCTTCAAAATTGAATGAATTTCTCTACACAAATAGAGTAGATTTTGAAGAATAAATTATAAAAATGAAATGCGATATCGACCTCAAATCAATTGCTTCAAATAATAGTTTTTGGAAGTTGATCCACAAAAGTAAATATCCAAATATTTGGAAAATCGTCACTTATTTTAACGCATTTTTTGGATCAACTTATTTGTGCGAATCGGCATTCCCGTTGTATGAATGCTATTAAGACAAAGCATAGATCGCAGCTAAGTGATCAACATTGGAATTGTGTTTACAAATTTCTTTAAGTTCATACGATCCAGATTATGATCGCTTAGCTGCATCTATGCAATGTCATGTATTGTCCAATTAAATTAAAATATTCAATTTTGTTTTTATAATTTTATTTAGTTTTTTGTATTTTTCATTGTTGATTTTTTTTTTTTTTTTTTTTTTTTTGTTATATTTATTGCCTTATAAACTTTTAAAAATCTCGAAAATATTCCACAATTTTCTATCGCATCTATAGTTGCCTGCAGAGATATTTTCACTAGGTAAGTAGCCCCCAATGTCTAAAAGTTTGGCCACCCGTGCTATATATGATTCCTGCACTTATGGAATACTTAAGGCACTACAAAATGAGTTTGTACTGAATCAAAGTCTTTCCCATAATCAATAAAACATTGATTTATTACACTCATTACACTGCTCAATAATCTATTGTACAACTTGAATATGATCATTTTTCCTGAAGATATTTGTAAAGCTTGCCTGTGAGCCAAGATTTTTTGTAAACACTTTTTTAAATCATTAGGATTTCACCTTTTTTGTGTATTAGAATAAGGGTAACATTTTTCCATGCTCGTGATGAATAATTTTTCTTCAGATATGGTGTAAAAAATTTAGCTAAGATTTTGTGGATCACTTCCCCACCTGCTTTTATAAGTTCAGGTATGACTCCATCCTCACCTGTAGCTTTACCATTTTGCATGCTTTAGATGCTCTACATAACTTCTTGTAGAGTTTGCAGCACTTCAATTATTTAACAGGGGGAGTACAGGATCTTATGATAGTACTACATGAAAAGTAATATCATTACTAAGTTCCTATCAACAAATTTCCTTCATATTAGCATGTTATCTGTCAACATTCCAATATTATCACATCTTTTATTTTGTCTTCTAAGGCACTTTTTACTTTATCAATCCACCTACATCTTGGTCCTCCTCTGGCCTTTTTTCCTGCCATCTTGGCAAAGAACACTTCTTTAACTAATCTTTCCTCTCACATTATGTTTAAGTGACCATACCAATTGAGATTAGCTCTACTAACCCATTCCTGAATGCTAACAATGTCAAGTTGTTTCCTAATATTCTCATTTGGTATGGTCACTATGGTATTGGTATTGATGCCATCTGTTCATGTCCCTTATCTTTCTCAGGACTCGCGTATTTGTGGTCTCCAGTCTTTGGTCAAGAATTTTATTTCTAATCCCAGTTCTCAGAAGTTAAAATTGGTTTAAACACTGTCTTCTAGTTTAGTGTTTTGACTAATCTCTCTCTAATTCCATATAAATTTATTCAGCTGACTTCCCCATACCAACTTTGCTAATTCTGCTGTTTATTCCAAATTTAATTTGCCATTTTCATTAAAAATTGTGCCTGAATATCTGAAATGTTTTACCTGTTCTATAGGTTCTCCATTCAAGATGCAGTTGATGTTTTCAGTTTTCCTGCTTATTTTCATTGTCTTTTTAATGCTGATTTTCATAACTAATTTATTACAACACTCACCCAATTTGTTCAGGGAATGAGGCAGACTTGTCCTAAATTTATTTTGGAGTATAACATCATTTGCATAAAGTAAACATTTCCTATTTTAATATCAGGTTTAATACTGCATTCCTTTGTAATGTGATCCATATAGATGATGAATAAATAACAGTGTTATTCATCATCTGTATCTCCATCAATTCTAACTACTAATTTACAACTCAGATAGAGACTATGTATTGCTTGATATAAAGTCTCTTTTACGCCATATAACTGGAGCATTTTGAACAACTCTCTTCTTGGCACCTTGTCATATGCTTTTTCCAGATCTACAAAACTTAAATGCAGATCCTTGTTATATTCCCATGATTTCTCAATGGTTTGTCTTAACATGAAAATCTGATCCTGACAACCTCTGTTTGGCCTGAACCCAGCTTGTTCTTCTCCAAGTTTCTCCTACACAATTTTTCTTAGCCATTTCTCAAAAATATTTACATAAATCTTACCAGGAACACTGAGTGGAGAAATTCCTCTAATTCAGCTTTATTGAATTTTTTGTAGATGGGTGCTATTAGCGCTCAACTGCAATCATCTGGCATCTGACCCTCTGACTAAACCTTCTGAATTATGGAGTATAGCCACTTTATAGCTTTTATACCTTCATATTTTGGCATTTCTGGTTGAATATCATCTACTCCAGCTGCCTTTCCACATTTCAGGTTTGTGCTAGCTTTTTCCTCTTCAAGTACAAATATGTAATGCTGATAGCACTCCTATTGAGTGCTTTCTGTTACCATGCTGTCACTGCTTGTTTCATTCCTCAATTTTTTATGTTCTCTTTTCATATACTGTGGGCTTTTTCGATATCCTCCAGAATATTTTATTACCTTCCTGATATTTATTTTTCTCTGTTCTTACCGAGGTCTTCCCAAGACTTATGTTTAGCCAATTTTACACAATGCTTTGCATTTTTTCACTTTTCTCTGTATTCCCTAAAGAGCAAAAGCAGACTTACTTGCCAGGAACTTTCAATATGCTTTCTACTTTTTTCTTGAGTGCCTCTTTAACTTCCTGAGTCCACCACAGAGTTATGATTTTTCTATCCTTGCAAATTATCTCACCACTTGCATCCCTGTCTGAATCAAAGTTTTCTCTAGGATTTGCCATTGTATCTCCAAGGTTTGGTTCTTGTTTTCAAACCCTGTCAGCTTTTTTTTTTTAATAATGTTAGTGTATTTGAGTCTGCAGTTCACGTCTGATAGCTGTTCAACTTTGATTCATGTCAAAACATTCTTACACACACACACACACACACACACACACACACACACACACACACACCCTTCTTTGCAACATGAAGTTCAGTTTTATCCTGCTCAACACTAAATAGTGATCACTTCCTATTTCAAATCCTCTGTATACTCATGTCCTGAACCAGTGGTAAAACATCACTGTCGACAATAACATAGTCAGTTTGACTTTTCTTATTCCTTGCATCTTCTTTCCTTGTGAATTTGTGCACATTTTTTATGTTGGAACATGGTGTTAGTAATGACTAGTCCATGTCCCGAGCAGAAATCTAGCAGGCAGTTACCATTATTAGTTCCACTCTTTTCTCCCAGTTTTCCAAAACATTCTTATATCTCTAGTAATCATTTCCTGCTCTGTCACTGATCTCTATTTAGATCTCTAACAAGGATTAACTTTTCCTTTTTATTGTGCCAGCTGCCTTCTAATGCCTTGAAAAATTCCACCACTTCTTACTTAGTAGAACTTTTTGTAGTACCATAAGCACAAATAAGATCCATTGTCCAGTTCCGATATTAGCCAACATCATTCTACTTGACATTGCCATTCAAGATTATTCTCATATTTAGTGTTTAATTACAGCTACTCCTTCTTTTCCCTGATTGTTATTTCCTGAATATAACATCTTGTATTTGTTGCATAGAAAGATCTCTCCAGTTTTTGTCTTCTTTGCTTCGGTAACACCTATTATGTTCGACCTAGTACTTATCCAATTCTCCTGCTAGTTCCATTTCTTTTGCATTTATGCTTCTTATGTTGATGTTGAATTGGGGTTTGTTTCAGTAGCTGACTTTTCACTGTTTGTCTGATTAAACAAGACCCCACACACACACACACACATCCCATTATTCCCTGTTGAAAACAATGGGGGGGCCTTGTTTAACCGGGCAGTGCCCTAGTCAGCATGAAATTCCATGATTTTGAGTTATGGTTTAAACCAATAAGAATACAATTTGGTCAGCTAAATCCCAAATTGCCAGCCCATCCTAGTTCATTCTAGATATCCAACAGGGTGCACCACGAGAAGGTTAGGATTGGACATCAGATCAGAAGCCCTGTTGAGTTCTCTGCATCCCCTAAAAGGTCACATGGAGGTTTCCTTCCAGTCTTGATCCTTAAGCACCTTAGTTTTTGTTTTGTTCTAAATAGTACCTCCTTCTCAACTCCTGTCACTTTATAAAGCTCAAATCTGCCCAACCCTAGAATACTGTTGCTACGTTTGGAGTGGTGCAACTAAGACACCTCAGAATGCTTGATTGTATTCAGAAGTGAGCAATTGCTAAACTTATGATCCCTTTCCTCACTGCCTCCCTCCATTCACTTTACTGTGGATGCTCTGTTGCTGCATATACTCCTCTATAGATGTTTCCATGGGTGCTGCCCCATTGAACTGACCATTACCGTTTCTCCATTAGCTCTGATCGTGTATGAACATGAGCAGCTGGTGGGAGACACACCCTATATATAGTTCAGCTTCAAACTTATCAAACCAAATTCTCCTCCTCCTCCATTCTGTCCTCTCTCTTTTTTTTAGGAATGGTCTTCCCCACACTGCTTTCCCCAATGATTATCCCCAGCTCTTCAATAAACATATCAGAGGTCTTCAATGTGATCACTTGCTTACACATTTCACTGTCTTGTCATAGATTATTTGATTTCTCATGTGTGGGGCTGATATAAATAAATAATAATAGTTAGGAATAAGAACAATGCTTCTTATCTAGTACCAAATAAAATAAAAATGTTAATGTGGCTGAGAGAGTGATGCATTATCTCCTTTGGAAATGAAGGGCATTAAATGATTTATTTTTTAATAATTTCAGAATTTGGAAAGAAAAAAAGTTTTGTTTTTTCTTTGATATAACATTCAGTAGTAATTTTGGTAGTAACAGATTGATTTGGAGGAAAATTGTAGATAGGAAGTTAGTAATGATGTAATTTTTTCATGTAGTACTGTCATATCCTGTACACCCCTTGAGGGGTACATGGCAGGAATTTGATGATGATGATGATGATGATGATAGTAATTTTGGCAAATACCAGTAATAATCTGTATATGGCATGTCTAATTCCTGTTTTATCGCAATGGTTTTTTAGTGTTCTGCTGTCTACATCAAATGATATTTTAAACAAAATAGCTCATAGTCATCGTGTTACTGGTTTGTTGTGTATATAACAGGCTTTTTTGTCTCTTTTTTTCATTATTTTCATTATTGTCGTCATTAGTTTTATTCACTTTTATAAGCTATCTGATATTTATTTCTATGCTCAGTTATTGGTTCCTTATGTTTAGCACTTCTAATTATATCTCTCTTTTAGTCTAGTTGTGATAAAGAGACTGCTCTATTGCCAAAATACCTTTAAATTTAGTTTAATATCAAATCATATGAATATTATATCCATATTTAATGATTGCTTTTTGATGATTACTTTTAAATGTATTAATATATCTATACTCATTTACACATCTCCATTATTATATCAAACAACTTAAAGCTTATCTGATTTACTGTATGATTAGTAAATGATTTGTATAATTGAGGAAGTTTACATTATTACAGATTGAAGTTGATAAAATATTTTGTAATTTGATTGATATCTACAAGTCAAATCATGATTTTTGGGTAAGCTGTCTTCTTCCCACACTAAATCGTGCACGTGCTTTTCGTGATCCTTTGGATCCTGTAATAATGAAAGATGGCTTTGCGAAAGTAAGTTTGAACTATTTTAATTTTTACCTTTAATTCTTTTAAAATGTTTATTTTTAAATAATTAAGTTATTATTCATTCTGCAGTAAACTGGTTGATCGGTTATCTGTACTCCTGGTCACCATTGGCACTCCTCCTTATGCGGTTGCTTAAGGGTCAGAACCAGTTAATTGGGAGGAGACCTCCATCACCTTTGAGGACAGAGAACTGCTTGGGCTTCTCACCTAATGTCCAATCCCCAACTTCGTACGATGTGCCTGTTAGCATGTATCCACTGAGTACTGAACAAACGAGGACACACAGTTTTGGACTTAGCTGACCAAATCATACTCTTTAAACTTTGTACGCTTAAACTAGAAATACATATGATGGTACATGATGAAATTTCATGTGAGCTGGAACATTGCCTGGTTAAACAAGTGTTCCACCACACACACACACACACACACACACACACACACACACACACACACCTCCTCTGTTTTCATCAGTGAACCAGGGCAAAAAGTCAGTTACTAGTTAATAAGCCTAATAATAATGGTAATAAACTCCAACCCAGTGTCAACATAATTGGTGTTGCTAAGACAAAGTAACCAGTAACAGGCGAGATCTGTCTTGCTAAATAATAAGTATCGGAAAACTTCACTTAACGTGATTTTGGCGCGATAATCGGTTAGCGCGAATGAGTGAAATGATACTATTTCCAACTTTAAGCAAGATCAGTTAACATGTTTTTATTACATTATGCAAAATTTTTTGTCGCCATCCATAGCAAGTGGAAAAGCTGGAAGTGCAAGATCTGGGATACAGCGATCTACAGTTTGGACTATATTAAATAAGAGCAAAGAACAAGGAAAATTGCTACTACTTTTTTAATCATGCAGATCACCCAAAATAGAAGCCATTTAATGATTGATATGGAGCATCTTCTATCTCTGGATTAAGGATTATAACTAAAAAATAATATCTCTTAGTACAAGGAATATTCAGGCAAAAGGTCTCAATATTTTTACATCATTGAAAGAGACCAGATTTCAAGAGGAATCTGAAAGCTTTACTTCAAGTTTATGATGGTTTGACCATTTTATAATCGATCTGAACTGCATAACGTAAGAATAACTGGGGAATCTGCTAGTGCTGGTAAAGATTCTGCAGCCAAGTTTTCTGAAGAATCAGCAAATATTCAACATCAATGAAATTGGTCTCTTTTGGAAGCGTATGCCAACAAAAACTTTTCTAGCTAAAACTGAAGCATCTCAACCAGGATACAAAGTATCTAAAGATGGTCTTATGCTTTTTTATTAGGGGGCAATGCAGAAGGCGACTTTAAACCCAAGCCTATGTTAGTTTATCATGTGCAAAATCCAAGATCTAACATCATTGAAGAAATCAGCACAATCGGAAAAGAACTTGGATTTAATGAACTGGATAATGAAAATATGAGAAACTTTCTCAGTCAAGCAAGAATAATCTCCTTCAACTAGAAGAACAGCATGCATATGAAAAAGATGATAAGGAATGCAGACAAGAAGAGAATGTTACGACTAAGAAGCTAACTCCAAAAGAACTTGAGCTAGTTTTCAATTACATTGAGTATGTATGCTAAAGAAATTTTGTTTGATGCTGATCCTGATATGGAACGAAGCTTCGAAGTCTTCCGAAATCGTGATAAGGCGATCGCCAGCTATCACAAATTGCAGGACAAGATGAAAAGTTGAGCACGATTCAAACATCTTTACTTAATATTTTTATAAAAAAGTAGCTCAATCAAATGTTTAGACATTAAATAAAAATTTAAGCAATTGATTTTTATTAACTTTGATGATTTTATCCTCTAATATAGCTTATGCTTTTCATTTTTTTTTTTCCAAATTTACACTAACTGATGGATGAATTATAATTATTCTTGTTGTTTATTGTATTCGCTTAATGCACATTGATTGGTGGATTAATTAATCTCATTAAGCAAGTTTTTCCTGTATAGGATGTTATATTTGGGCTATAATGATCAAGGGAAGGAGTGGTCATAACATTAAACACCAGATACGAGGAAAAACTTCTTGATTGAAAGACAACTTCAAGTAGAGTTATATGGGTAAACTTCAAAATGGAAAAATGGGCAATGAAACTTATTTGTGCCTATGGTCCCACAGAAAGTTCTTCTGAGGAAGAGGTGGAGGAATTTTTCAAGTCATTAGAGTAGGCAGTTGATGTAAAGAAAACTGTTGGTTCATGATACAAGTGCATACAGAGGATATGAAATTGGAATTCACTATCACTTAACTTGATGGACACAAGTTAAAGAAGCAGATCTGGAAATGAAAAAAGCTTTCTGAAAGTTCCGCAAATAAGTCGACAGATGCGCTAAAAGCATACCGAGAAAAATGTAAGTTGGGTGTATAAAAATAGCTAACCCAAATGGGATGACTTCGGTAAGAATATAGAAGATAAATATCAGTAAATTTGCAAAATATTCTGGAGGATATTATAAAGTGCTATATAATACAAAGCTGTTATATTATAAAAGCTTAGAAATGGAAGAAAGATTGCTGTAAAAAATAATGAAAGATAATAAAGGTGACATAAAAACTAAAAAAGAAGGATGTCCAGATGTCTGCTGCAATTACTTTAAAAAAATGCAACAAGCAGTAAAGAACAGTAATAGAAAATTTTTAATATTGAAACAGAAAATTCAAACCCTTGAAATGTGGAATGGCAACTAGAGTAGATGATATTCAATTAGAAATGCTCAAATATGGAGGTATAAAAGAGTGGCTACTTATTTCAGATTATTGGAGTAGAGCTCTCATACTTCTGATCTACAAAAATGGGAACAAAGCTGAATGTGAGAGACAAACACTTAGTAGACGAATTTCTCTACTAAGTGTTCCAGGTTTGTTTTATGCAAGTATGCTTGAAAAGAGTCCAAGAAAAATTGTGGATTAGCAACTGGAAAAAGAATAACATGAATTCAGGCCAAATACAGGTTGTCAAGATCAGATTTTCACTTTACGAATGATAGTGGCATTCCTCCTGGGAATACAAATAGTTGGGAAATCATGGGAATATAACAAGATCATTGCTTCTATAGATCTAGAAAGGGGCATAGGACAAGGTACCAGCAAAAAGCTTTTCAACGCTGTTCCATTTACTCAATATGACACTACAGTTATATTGAGTAAATGGAACATTATATGGAGCAATACATGGTCTATATTTAAGTTATAAGTCAACAGATAGAATTGATGGATGTATAAGAAGATGGTTTAATGTAAAATCAGGTGTTAAACAAGGATGTACATTATCTCCATTCTTATTCATCATCCATATAGATCTCATAATGAAAGAAAGTGACATTAATCCTGATATTTGAATTGGAGATATTAACCTTATTGCTTTCTTTATGCATATGTTGCTGTACTCCAAAATGCATTCAGCAAGGCTCCAGGATTCTCTCCCCTTCACATGAGTCACCTGTATGTGGTGTGGTGGAGAGTTTCTTCATGGTACTGGTCCTTTTCATTCTTCCTCTTTTTCTTCCTGTATTCTTTGCTCTACCTCTCCTGAGTCTTTTTTACTATCCTATCTTCAGACTACCATAGCTAATCTAACGCCATGCAGCGACCCATGGAATTCCTGGTGGTCTTGCACTGCTTTGGCAAGATGGGTGGTTCTGAATGGCCCAGCCAGGATCATTCAGCTAGTGAGTTTACCTGCAAGGGTCAAGGATGTTGCAGTAAGTCTCCTTCCCCATGGTATGGGGACAGGGCCCCAAGGCTTGCTGTGGTGATTGTATAGCGTCCAGAGTAGACCTGGCATTCTACTCCCGAGCACAGTCATTGCTTGCTGTTCAGTGGGTGTCCATATGTTGTGGCTCTGGTGCCAAACTAAATTCCACCTGAGAATGAATACTTCTCCATCTTCTTATTTATCAGGGCCCTCAACAAGCCCAGCCAAGTTCAGAAACCATATTATCAACAGAGAACCAAAGTAAAAAACCAAATACATCAGAAGCTGCAATAAATACACTGCTGTTCTTAATATTTCATTCAGCATGTGAATGTCTAATTGGAAGAATGTTCCCCTTTTTCATCCAGAATAGTTTGGAAGGTTTAGCAGTATCTCCAAAATCTATAAAGAAACTGTTCAGGAGATATCCTTATTGAAGCTGCTACAGTAACACAATCAGAAAAGTTACTCCATGCAACATCTATCAGGAGAATATTTATCACAGTCATCCCATACGAAACTTTAAACTTTTCTAGAGGTGTAATTATCCAAGTGAGACCACTTTGGTGTTCCTGATGAAGAGATATTTTCCAAACTCCAAGGATCAAGGAGTGTCAGTCTTAAGAAGAATCCTGATACGTAGAGATGGGCATCTGGTTCCCATCAGAAACATCATCCATACCTTTAACAGACCAAACCCACCGCCATCTGTCGAAGCAAGATATCTTAACTGTCCGGTATGGCTATATCCCAAATGCCTTCCGGTGTTTTAAATATCAAAAATATGGTCATTCTCAAACTGCCTGTCATGGCTCAACGTGCTCAGTGTGGCACTGAAAAACCTGAGAATAAAGATTGTAAGAGCAGAACACCAAAATGTGCACCCAGCATTTTTCCGAACACGCCAAAGGTGGAAGGATGAAAAGGAGATAAAAAATTTAAAAGCATAGTAATGCATCACATACCAGGCGGCAAAGAGACAGTATACCACGATAGTAACAACATATGCTAAACTCTCTTACGCTGAGGAAGCAACAAATATCAGTTGGGACATTGACAAGGATGTCAATCCCATCTTCTCACAGCAACAACATCCCTGAAAGATATGACTTGCTTGCTATCTCCTTTGAGCGAATGAAAGAGAGAAATCATCATGGACTCACTCCAGAAGATATACCTAAAATGGTCCCACTACATGAAAATCCCCTTATTAAAATAATTTTAAAAAATATGGAATGCTCACCACATAGGATCAAAGATATACCTCCAGACTTTATTAAATGGCTCATTAACAGATAACATGGATACCTCTGCTTCTCCTTAGGAAAATAAAACAATTAATATGATGAGTGCCCTAGAAAGTGTGCAGTTTGTCTTAGATATTTTTCCAGAAGAAATGATGCATACTGGCTATCCACAATTCCCCCCCCCCCCCCCAAAAAAAAAATCAAAGACTAATGAAATAAAATTGCTCATCAGAAGAAACCAGATGATACCACCAAAAAGAAATAATGGAAATATTCTTCCTACAGTGGAATTGTCATGGATTCCAGCAAAACCTGGATGACATAAAGATTCTCTTGCAGGAGTATAATCCTATTTGCTTCTGTTTATGTGGGAAACTGACAACCTATTTGGGAGTGATCACTTTCCTGTGATATCCACTTTTATACATGGGCACCCATGCGCTACATCATGGATATCACAGTGGAAAATTTAGCAGGCTGACTGATCCACCTTTTCTTCCTTAGCAGATTTTGATTCTTCAAGTCAGTTCATCTCCTGTCAGTGATTCAGTGAAGCATGTAATAGGATGTATTATAGCAGCAGCCACAACTGTAGTTCCTTAAATATCTAGTTGGTTCCCATGTCTTCCTATGCTATGGTGGAATGATGACAGCCAAAGAAGCCCAGAAGAAAGCTTGGGATATTTTCCACAGGTATCCCATAACAACAACCCTAACTGCTTTGAAATGTTCATGGCTCGAGCTGGTTACATCCACTGCCAGAGCAGAAGTATAATCCTAGATCTTGGATCCAATTTACTGCTTTTATATCGAGATCCACCAAGAGCAAAGAAGTATGGGAAAAAAATCCAGAAAATGAAAGGCAGATATATCACCCACTGGCTCTCTATCCTCGAGCACAGTTGATGATTCAGCAGCAATTGCCGACACACTTGGGGAGACTCTTTTTCAAAAACATTAGCAATATCTTATTATCTGTCTGAGTTTCTTGCCCAAAAAAGCAAATCAGAAAAACAACAAATCCCAAAGCCAGTTTTCTTTGAATAGCACAGAAGAATACAATAGGCTGTTGACCGAATAGAACTGCAAGCTGCTTTGCTTAAATATTGCCCAACTACTGTTGGTACTGATAATGTCCATTACACGATAGCAAAACATCTGTCAACATCAGCCATAGATCCACTCCTGCATCTTTATAACAGAATTTTCTGTGAGAGCACATTTCCAGATACCCAGCAAAAGACAATTATAATTGAATTTCCTAAGCCAGGGAACTATCCAAAATTCCCAGATAACTACCATCCAATTGCTCTGACCAGCTGCTTGTGCAAGATTCTGGAAAAAAATGGTTAACTCTCATCTTTTATGGTTTCTGGAGCGAAACAACTTTATCATCAGAACACAATCTCGCTTCCAAAAAATATCACTCTACTACTGATCATCTTTTCCAGCTGGAGGCATTCATTAGAGATGCTACCCTAAAACGTGAGCATCTAGTATCGTGTTTTTTTTTTTTCTATATGGATAAAACATATGAAGCTTTAGATTCCCTCTAAGGAAATCTTTCAAATCCTGGGGAGTACTGCCCTCTCCCATCCCTATAATCAAGAAGATATAGGTTCTTTTCTAAGTCTCACACTTTTTGCAAACAAGGTCAATTCAATAACAGAACAACTTCTTCCAACAGTGAGTAATGCTCTATATGTGGATAACTTTACCATCTTCTGTCATTCATGTAATATGAAAGTCATAGAAATTTGTTGGAAGTTTATTTTGCACTTGGTTAGACAATAATAAATTTAGTTTAATCCTTTATCCAAGTGTAAGCAAACAAAGTTTGCCCCTGAAAATATCTTCAGACTGAGGTAAGGTGGTACATCACTTGGAAACTCGGAGCAAAGGTGGCCCAAGCTCTCGCCACTCATTGTCTCAGTATCTCCCATAATGCAAAACATATCTCCTTGCGGACATGTATACTGTTATGCATTAAGGGAAGGACCACTACCCAGACCATTATCGAGGTCTCATCAGTGGGAGGCAGACTCAGAGTGGTGATACTAATGCAGAAGCAATGGAATGGTCATATTTCCCTATACGAGTTGCCACCTGGTGTACCACCTTATTATTAAATTACTCTGGATTTAGAGAAAGATGTTGGAAGTTATTTTGAACTTGGTTAGACTATAATAAATTTAGTTTAATCCTTTATCCAAGTATAAGCAAACAAAGTTTGTGCCTAAAAATATCTTCTGGACTGAGGTAAGGTGGTACATCACTTGGAAACTTGGAGCAAAGGTGACCAAGCTCTCATCACTCATTGTCTCAGTATCAGGATAAAGGATTAAACTAACTTTATTATAGTCTAACCCAGGGAGGGGGGGGGGGCAAGGGGCCCTGCCCCTTCCTCCTCCCCCCAAAAAAAGTTAAAAAACACTATAAAATATTCCAAAATACTTTTCCTAATTAAAATTCATTTTTTATTTATGTTGGTCATGTCTTCTATTTCTATACTACTTATGAATTAAGAATCACATAAGGTAAGAGAACCCTATAGTAGCGTTTCTCAACCTATGGTCTGCGGACCACAGGTGGTTTCGTGACGATGGGACAGGTAGTCCACAGACTTCATCATCATCAAATTCCTGCCATGTACCCTCAAGGGGTGTACAGGATATGACAGTACTATATGAAAAAATTACATCATTACTAACTTCCTATCTACAATTTTCCTCCAAATCAGTCTGTTACTTGTCAAGACTCCAACATCATCAGATCTTATATATCGTCTAAGGCACTTTGTACAGTGTCAATCCACCTATATCTTGGTCTTCCTCTGGGTCGTTTTCCTGCCAACCTTGCAGAGAACACTTGTTTTGCTAATCTTTCCTCTCCCATTCTATTTAAGTGACCATACCATCTGAGATTAGCTCTGCTAACGCATTCCTGGATGCTGACAATGTCAAGTTCTTTCCTAATATCCTCATTTTTAATATGATATTGCCATTGATGCCATCTGTTCACGCCTCTAATCTTTCTCAGGACTCTCATATCTGCGGTCTCTAGTCTTTGGTCAAGTGTTTTACTTCTGACCCAGCTCTCAGATCCATAAGTTAAAATTGGTTTGAACACTGTCTTGTATACAGCTAATTTAGTGTTCCGACTAATTTCTTTCTTATTCCATATGAATTTATTCAATTGACTTCCCACGATACCAGCTTTGCTGATTCTGTTGTCTATTTCTATATTTAGTTTACCATCTTCAGTAAAAATTGTGCCTAAGTAGCTGAAATGTTTTACTTGTTCCACAGGTTCTCCATTCACAACACAGCTGACATTTTCAATGATTCTGCCTATTTTCATTGTCTTTGTCTTTTTATTACTGACCTTCATACCATATCTATTACAACAGCTATTCAGTTTAGTCAGAGAATCTTGCAGACTTGTAGCGGATTTATTTAGAAGTATAACATCATCCGCATAAAGCAAAGAGCTGACATTAACATCTCCAATTTTGATATCAGGTTTAATATCACATTCCTTCATAATGTTATCCATATAGATAATGAATAACAGAGGGGATAATGTACATCCTTGTCTCACACCAGATTTAACATTAAACCATCTTCCTGTACTTCCTTCAATTCTAACTGCTGACTCACAACTTAAATAAAGACTAAGTATTGCTTGATATAATGCCCCATCGACACCATATAACTGTAGTGTATTGAATAGCTTCTCTCTTGGCACCTTGTCATATGCCTTTTCCAAATCGACAAAACTTAAATACATATCTTTGTTATATTCCCATGCTTTCTCGACTATTTGTCGTAAAGTGAAGATCTGATCTTGACAGCCTCTATTTGGCCTGAATCCAGCTTGTTCTTCACCAAGCTTTTCTTCCACAATTCTTCTCAACCGTTTCTCAAGTATACTTGCATAGATCTTGCCAGGAACACTCAGTAGGGAAATACCTCTGTAATTCTCACATTCAGTTTTATTTCCCTTTTTATATATGGGTACTATGAGAGCTCTACTCCAATCATCGGGAATTCTTCCCTCTGTCCAGGCTTTCTGAACTATGCAGTGCAGCCACTGTAAGACTCTTATACCACCATACTTCAGTATTTTTGGTCGAATATCATCTACTCCTGCTGCCTTTCCACATTTCAAGCCTTTGATGGCTTTTTCTACTTCAAGTATCGATATGTATTCCTGGCTGCATGCCTGGTCAGTGTTTTTTACCACTGTGCTGTCATCACTGCTTGTTTCATTTAGCAGTTTTTCAAAGTAATTACTCCATACTTCAAGGATATCCTTTTCTCCTGTTTTCATTTCACCTTTATCATCTCTAATTCCTTTTACAGCACTCTTTCCTCCATTCCTAAGCTTCTTCAACAACCTCCAGAATATTTTGCCACCTTCTTGATATTTATTTTCTATATTCTTGCCAAAGTCCTCCCATGACTTTTGTTTAGCTAGTTTTACACACTGTTTAGCTTTCTTACATTTGTCTCTGTATTCTGTAAGAGTAAAAGCTGACTTATTTGCCAGGAACTTTTGATATGCTTTCTTCTTTTCCTTCACTGCCTTTTTAACTTCCTGTGTCCACCAGGGAGTTCTGATTTTTCTATCCTTGCAGACAACCTCACCACATGCCTCTATGGCAGAATCAATCAATCAATGTTTCCTTCAGAGTTTGCCACTGAATCTCCAAGGTTTGATTCCTGTTCTCAAACACTTTCATTTTCTTTTCAATAATATTTCTGTATTTTAGTCTACAGTTCACATCTGAGAGCTGCTCAACTTTTATTCGCTTTAAAACTTTCTTACATGTTATTCTTTTCAATATGAAATTCAATTTTATCCTGCTCAAGACTAAATAGTGATCACTTCCAATTTCAAATCCTCTGTACACTCTGGTGTCCTGCACCAGGGAGAAAACATCACTATCAACAATAACATAGTCAATGAGACTTTTCTTATTCCTAGCCTCTTCTCTCCATGTGAATTTGTGCACATTTTTATGTTGGAACATGGTGTTAGTAATAACCAGTCCATGTCCTGAGCAGAAATCCAACAGATATTTGCCATTATTATTAGCTTTGCTCTTTTCTCCAAATTTTCCCAAAATATTTTTGTATGTCTCACAATCATTTCCTACTCTGCTATTTAGATCCCCTACAAGGACCAACTTTTCCTTTTTCATTGTGTCAGTTGCTTTTTCTAAAGCCTCAAAAAATTCCTCCACTTCTACCTTAGTAGAACCTTCTGTGGGACCATAGGCACAAATAAGTCTCATTGTCCAGTTCCCCATTCTCATATTTGCCCACATTACTCTACTTGAGACTGACTGCCATTCAAGAAGATTAGCCTCGTATTTTGTGTTGAATACTATGGCTACTCCTTCTTTTCCTTGATTGTTATTGCCTGAATATAACATTTTGTATTTATTGCTCAGAAAGATCTCACCAGTTTTGGTCTTTTTTGTTTCAGTCACCCCTGTTATGTCGATCTGGTACTTATCTAATTCCTCAGCTAGCTCCATTTCTTTGCCATTCAGGCTTCTTACGTTGATAGTACCGATCTTTAACTCTGGTGATGTTGAGTTGGGGTTTGTTTTCAGATTTGTTCCAGTAGCTGACTTTTCGCTGTTCGCCCTGGTTCCCTGGCGAAAACAACGGGGGCCTTGTTTAACCGGGCGACGCCCCAGCCGGCATGAAATTTTGTCATGTTGTACCATCATTTTTTATTTTGGTTTAACCAATAAGAATACAATTTGGTCGGCTAAATCCCAAATTGCCAGCCCATCCTCGTTCGTTCAGTATCAAAGTAGATACCCAACAGGGTGCACCACGAGAAGGTGAGGATTGGACATTAGGTCAGAAGCCCTGGTCGGTTCTCTGCATTCCTTTAAAGGCTATGTGGAGGTCTCCTCTCAGTTATACAGCTTTGACCCTTAAGCACCCCCACAGACTTAAATTAACCAAATAAATCTATATTTAATTATTCAAACAAAACAAATTAAAATTGAATAAGTAAGTAAAAATTATTAAAATAAAATGAATACTTAAAAAAAAAATAGCAGCAGAATGTTCATTCCATGAACATTCTGCTGCTATTTTAATTTGTAGCCGCACAATGACGAGTAATAAAAGAGGGGTGAAGTGAAAAACAATATGGTTTTATTGCTTCTGTCTTCCCTTGCTGTTTTGTCAGATTTGAAGTGAACATGTATTGTCCACATGACCACATTTCAACCAATTGCTTGTTGTTTATTGATTTTTATTGTTAAAGGTTTTCCTCCTTCAACCAATTCTTCAGAAGTGCTAAGTAATACTTAGACAAAATGTTTTGTGAGTTAACTCCAATATTTATATATTTTTCGGAAATTGCAT
This sequence comes from Typopeltis vanoorti, assembly GCF_054136105.1. Lineage (NCBI taxonomy): Eukaryota > Metazoa > Arthropoda > Arachnida > Uropygi > Thelyphonidae > Typopeltis > Typopeltis vanoorti. The sequence goes on from NC_143566.1 coordinate 580,963, forward strand.
GAAAAGCAAGCTGACAATTGAGTTGAAATGCTAACTCTCTTCAACCGAATTCCAGTAATATGTGTAACTGCCATAACAGCATTCACTATATATTTAAATATATCTTAGTTTTAATACGTTTACGAATTTTAACACTTTCATTTGAATTTTATTGCTGACAAGCGAACTCACACAATCTAATTAATAACAATAGTTTTTAGTTAGATACTATGTTTGCTGGTGCAATATATGGTTTTGCTTGAGTCTATACATACAGCATAGTTTCTGTATGAGGGGACGTGATTTATCAATTAGTGTAGTTTTTTTCCCAGTTGTCTCTAGTTGCACTATTTGTTTGAGAAATATATTACACAGACTGCTTATACTTTACTCCCTGACATAATAAAAGTACTTGTTTTTCTTGCCTCTGCAATATAGTGGCTATTGGGGAGGGTGTGTTGTTTACCACGGGAGCAAGTTACTGTCGCCCTGCTCTGAATGTGTTTCAGCTTTTTTCATTTGCGAGGTATATGTGAAACTTTTTAATTTATTTTTTTTGAAAAGTAAAATCAGGGGTGAGAGTTATATGCGAGCAAGTACGGTATTTCAATTATGGATAAGTACATTTGTACCTTCTTTAAATGGAAAAATATCTCTGATGACAGTGATATACAAAACGAGTTTGTAACGACAGTTAGTGTGTAGTTTCTGAAGAGAAAGAGGTCTGTAACGAATCCACAGAAACACAGAATTCCCATCAGTTAAATTGCGATAATATTAATATGCTGAACAAAAGGAAAGATTTGCTGATTTGCTGGACACTCGACCAATGACATTTAAAGATAAATACAGTTGGTTATTTCGTAGGAACATTTTTCTGTTTTGTGACTTTTCTCCCTTTACGGTAATTATGCCTACATTATTGTGTTATTATTCAACAATTGTTTACAGGTTTGAATGTGTATATAAAGTCAATATCAACAGTAGCCTGATTACGAACGCGTGATGAAAGGGACGGGGAAGTTTGGAGCTTCCCTGGATAGTATTCAAAAGGTAAATACAATTGGTTATTTTGTATAGGACCCCGAAACTTATTAGTTTAGAATTTAACCACTGGGAAAAGGTTTGTGTCCACCTCAAAACTCTGAAACAGAATTTGGAAACATTTTCTGGATAACTTTTTATAAGAAATTGCTGTGATTTCACAATCCATTTCAGGCTTGCAGTCACGAGAACGACCTCTTGTTATCGAAAAAAGAGCAGCTAATTGAGCTTTCAAGTGACAGTGGACTTAAAATGCAATTCCGTGAACGTGGTTTGGCTCGATTCTGGATCTTGCCTTCAGTGCGAAGTGAATTTCCCGAATTATTTGAAGAAGTCGAAAATCGTCATGCTGTTTTCTACAACCTATTTTTGCGAGAAAAGATTTTCATTGCTCCTTCAAATAAAAACAAAATACAGAATTCGTCTTAGTGTGTGCCAATCTTCGACTGAAGTTGACCAATATTGAACCAGACATCCAGTAACTCTGCAAGGTCGAGAAGCTCATCCATCTCGTTAAAAGTAAATAGTAACATAATTATATCATTTTATTTATTTGTTTAATAAAAATTAAAACTTTGTTTTAACTTTTATCCACAAAATTTAATTTTTTATCTATATATCCGGCCTGGTTGGCCAACTCTCCAGCCAAAAGGCTGCGAGTTCGAATCCCGCCGTGGGCATGGATGTTTGTAATTGTCTGTGAAAATACTAGTGGCAGTGGTCGGCGGTAGACAGCATTGGTGTAGATGATGATTGTAGTTGTGGTTGGTGAAGACGGGGGGCTGTAGAGTAGGTGTCCTTCCTCGATATGTCTTTGGACTACCTGGAGATATTATCTAATAATAATATCGACAAGCTTTATATGTTCGTTGTGCATCACGTAGTTTGAATTTGGCACTTGGAAATTTTATATCTGTGACAAATAAGAAATTGCATTGGCATAATTGAAAAGGTACCCAATTTCTTCGACCCCTAAAAGACAGGACGTCCTTGTTGTCTATAATATTATAATATTAATATCTTTTAAGATTTATAATATCTTTATTTAGCTTGCAAAAAATATTTGTGTGCACCTTACCATTTTCTAAAATAATGCAAAAATCTGAGAGTGACCTCTTAATTGCCCTAAATTTTGTTGATGATGTTGTGGCTGTTATATTTCTTTTCTTCCTTCCTCTTTATTATATATATATATATATATATATATATATATTTGTATGTTTCACTACTCACTCATACACAGTTATTTCCCTTCTAGCTTCTGTAATAGTTTTCCAATAAATTTAGCAAATCAGCTATCACCCTCCTATCCTTAAACAAACTAAAATTCAGCCGCTCTTAAGTTTAGTCACGTGTAATTCTTTCATTCATAAGGGCTTTGTCTAAGTATGGGACAAGGCCTTAAAATCTAACCTCTGAGACAGTCCACCTGTTAAATATTGACGAATTTATATTTTGCTGCGCCAGCCAATTCATAGGATAGATAAGACTCTTATCCAAGGTGGCTCTCTCAGAGTATTGCACAGTGGTGAACTTTCTAACACTAATTCAACTAATCTCAATTCACTTTGTTTTTGCATGCAGTCGTGGTCTGGAAAATTGAACTATATTCATATATCCTTCCCGCTAGGTTCGATAATAATTTTATGAGTGGCTATTTGAATTCATAAGACAGGCTAGATTCAGGCAAATGCTATAAAACATATTTATTTAGGTTTAAAAGATATACATGAGAAAATTAAAGTACATGGTTAACTTAATCACTTTCCTAGTAAAATTCTGATATCATTACTAACACAAGAATACATGCATAATAACTAGATCCACAGAGTTTTTCTATAAACATACAAACTTCTGGCTTAATTCAACATTATCTTCAATCACTACTCCCATCTCACATACAGATCCCTTCTAGGGAGACATTCTTCAAAACAGGGACAGTCACTGCCAAATTGGGATAATCTCTAAAATTCTCTACAGCATGTCCATATACAAATTAACCTATAGAGTTCACTCAAATCTTTAATTGGAAATCAGATACTTTAACATTCTACGTTACCATCCCATGGAATGACCTTCTGTTCTATCATCAGCCTTGTCTGGACATCAAGGCACCTTTGTTCTGCGATTCTCCTGATCACTTACGATAACAGCACGGCCTGGTTCCCCGAGTCGATAAGGTGATGTGCCGCTCTGGAATTTCTCTGGTACCACAGGCACACATCTGGATTACCGGTCACTCGATATAGCTTAGCTACTCTGTTATGAAGAGATAGCTAGCCTTGCCTCGCAAACATCGATAGGCCTCTCATGACTTCTACGGCCAACCCGGAATCTTCACGTTGGCGTAGAGCACAGGAAATAGGAACCAAAAAGCTCTGTGTGGAGGAGCTTGACCCTTATATTCTTCCCTTTTTTTCTCGGAGATTCTCGCACTTAGCTACGTTTTTTACTGCACGGCACTCATCCACGTGCGCATGGTGTTCTTCCGAGAATGCGTTCTCGCTTCGCTTTCCTTATAATTTCTCTTTCCCTTAGGTCATACGTTATACTGAATGGCTAAAGTGTGACCCTTGGACTTTAGCTTACACTCAACTTGCTTTCATACAATACATAGAATGGGATACTCCACTTAAATTATAATCTTATATAAATTCTTCTATTTGACTCTGTACAAACGGGTTGTCTCACATTTCTTATGCTGAATATTTCCTCAGTTTTGTCTTAAAGTTATAATGTACATTTTTATTTCCTTGCCAAAGCACAACATTCTCTGTCTACAATTAAAGATAGTTGTTCCTGAATAAAAATAATCTTTTGTCCTAATTTTTGATTATTCAGGACACAACATGGCTCAATTAAATACCGTTCGTGAAACACCAGATTCTTCATTTAAAGATATTTACGATGAAGCATGTATAAAAGCCAATCATTTTAATATTGACATTAAAAAGCCAAGTACTTCATCAAAACAAACATTAAGGTCCATTGTTCCAGCCGATTCTGTAGAAAAGTATTTCAGGAGAACTATTTCATTCCATTTATTGATCAAATATTGACTCAACTTCATGAACGTTTCACTCAGCACCGCAACATTTTGAAATATATTTTTTTCTCTTCTACCAAATGGAAAAGATGCACCAACAGCAAGTGCAATGGAAGATTTTCGTCAATTGTGTGAATTTTATGCCTGTGATTTGCCTTATACAAATCTAGCAATTTTGAACACTGAATTTGTAGTTGAATGAAGTTGTAGTATAAGAAATTTGAAAAGCCATTTGCAATAGATCCATGTAAAAATGCCGTTGATGCAGTTTCAAAGTGTGACAAAATGATATATCCTAACATCTATAACTTATTAAAAATATTTGCAATGCTTCTGGTAACAACATGCATCAGTGAAAGGTCATTTTCTAACTTACACCTTTTAAAAACCTATTTAAGATCTACCATGACACAATCACGATTGAATGGACTGGCCTTTGCTATATATATATACACACAGAAAGAGAGAGATTAATGTAACCACGACTGAAATAATTCAAGAGCTTTGTAAAAAGAAAAGAAAACTGGATTTTATTCTTTAAATAAATTTTTATAATTACCTAATGAATTTTATTGAATGAATAAAATTTAACGAATTTTAGTTGAACGGATAAAAATATTTTTAATGCAAATTCATTGTTTTAAAAATATTTTTATCTGTTCAACTCACCCCTCCCCAAGATTAAATCCTGGGTGCGCCACTGGTCTAACCAAGTGCAAAAAAATAAACTTCCAACATTTTTCTCTAAATCCAGAGTAATTTAATAATAAGGTGGTACACCAGTTGGCAACTCGTATAGGGAAATATAGCCTCTCCATTGCTTCTGCCTTAGTATCACCACTCTGGGTCTGCCTTCCCACCGATGAGACCTCAATAAAGGTTGAAACCATTGTGGGTAGTGGCCCTTCCCTTAATGCATAGCAGTATACATGTTCGCAAGGAGATGTGCTTTGCATTATGGGAGATACCGAGACAAAGAGTGATGAGAGCTTGGTCCACCTTTGCTACGAGTTGCCAAAGATGTACCACCTTATCTCAGTCCTGAAGATATTTTCAGGTGCAAACTTTGTTTGCTTGCACTTGGATTAAATTAAATTTATTATAATCTAACCAAGTGCAAAATAAACTTCCAACAATGCCATATCATGCACTTGATCAATGATTTCTGGTATTGTTACACTTTTTGGACTCCCTTCACGTGGATCATCTTCAAGGCTTGTATGGCCACATTTGAACTCGGCAGCCAATTTCTTTTGGCATTAAATCTTCTTTTACAAAGAATTTTATAACCGCACGATACTCAGTTTTATCCATTTCAAGGGATACAGACAACACTTTTGCTTCAGACAGCTAAACAAACTACGTGATAGAATGACTTACAATTTCACATGGATGCTTATGACAGATGAAAAAAATTTAGAAATAAAATTGTGCCAATAGTGTCGCCATCTATGGTCGAGACCGAGAACTTTTCACACCACCCTCATACAACAACAACATTGAAGTGTTGACAAGTAATAGAGTAATTAGGAGGAAAATTGTTGGTAAGAGATTAATAATAATGTTATCTTAATCATGTAGAGCTGTTATACTCTTTGAGTTACATATCATAAATTTGATGATTATGACTCTAAAGTAAAGAAAAGGAATTTTGATGTCTTTTAAAAATCGAGTACATTACCTTTATTATGCCTCTACTTGTTATATATTATTTTTGCAATTTCATTAATGATTAGACTTATTTTAGGAAATTTCTTTTGTTTGCTAATGTCAATATATATGGATGTTTTAACTATATTTGTATTTAAATACAAAGAATACAATGCATAGGAATATATTAGTCCTTGTATTTAAATTTTAACCAAAAAAAAAATGCATTTCATTAAATGACTCATAAAAAAATATGTAAATACTTACATTTTTATTATTTTAGTTTTTTATATTTAACATTAGAATTTTGCATTCTTATACCCATTGTAATTAAACTGAATATAATATTTTTTTATTATTATAGTGCATTCCCTGATTTTTGTTTTACAAGGTATCATTTTTACCTTTACTCTGGATCCCATCCCACATGTTGCATTTATTTGCTTTAGCCTTTGCAGCCTTTTGTGAAAAATAGATAAAACCTGCTGGAATGCTTTATAGTGACACTGTGTAATTTTCAAACATAGCAGTTTTTGCCAAAGAATTTCTTTTAAGTAATCATTTTATATATCTGTAGATATTTTATATCTTTTGGTTTATATTAAACTGAAGTTTTACTTTAACACGTTATTTGTTTCCATAATTTTTATAATGAATTCTGATCACCGTGTAACCATGAAGGAAAGATTTTTTCATGCCACTTCTCACACAAGAGGCTGCAAGGCCTAGAACAAATAAATGTCATATATAGGTTTGGATCAAGAGCAAAGTAATCTGTTGATATTCTTTTTGAAGACCTGCAGTTGTAGTCTTTGGAAATAATTTATGGGAAAGGAGGCTGTTACACAGAACTGAGGTACATGTAATGAACAACAAATGGGAGTAGTAGGATGAGTGGAAAGTGTTGTCATCAGCTAAACTGAATCGGATTTGATGTTGATGAGAGAAGGTTGCTAATATCTATGAGGAAGGTGTTATATTGTGACAATTCTTCTCTTTATTTTTTTTCCTTTATATGTGTGTGTGTTCTTCTGCTTATATCGTTTATCCTTTTCACCATTATATCTATCCACACAATTTGGCCGATTCTTAGAATGATTACGTATATTAAATAAATTGACAAAGGATGGACTTCTGAATAGAGTCTGATCCTCAGCATTAATGGTCTGGAGTTACCTCCTAATCAGGTTCTGGCAATATTTTTTGTTCAAGCTGCGCCAGCCAGATCCCTAGGTTAGAAATTCCTTTTAACCAAGAAGTAATCTTCAGAAAATATACAAAGTAAATCAATCTATTAATTACTCCTTATATCAATTTTATCTATCTCTCTTAAAACACTTTAGATTGCAGTCTGGTCTCTGTCATATATTTCTCTCCCGCTCAGATTCAAATATTAGCAAGCAGTGCATTGGATTCAAATCAAGGCACAAAACAAGTTATGATAATCAAGATACGTTTATTAGATTCAAAAGATTACACATTTACATTAAAAAAAACGATAGGAATAGAGTTATCCCAAGTTATAAGGTTAGACTTATCAACTGTAATTCACATATCACATCTAAGAATAGGCTAATTTCACTACACAAAATTCTAGCTAGCATCCCTTAAATATCTTTACTATCTTACACATATTCTTTTAACATTCACATCGATAATTCTATAGATCATTACTTATGGCAAATTAACTTATGACAAATATTAAAGAAACAGCTATTTGGTTCTAAACACTGGTATCTAAAATCTCACTGTAGTCCTTCATACAAGTTTAGAGTTATATAACCTTATGTCTCATTTCTTCCATGACACATTATTCCGTTCTTTGTTAACAAAGGATTTATAAAGGGTTTTACATTACCACATTCCTTTAACTTATTCCGTCTATCCTTTCTTTATATTTTCCCTCCGAATGTTCGATCTCGTCCTTGCCGATTATAACTCACGGCTAGGTTTGGCCTTCTTTGTTCTGTCCTTTCATCGCATTCTCGACTGGAAACAGCTTGGATTGAATCGATCCACATGGACATGTGGTGGCCAGTTTCTTCAGGCTTACTCGGAAAAGTACCTAACATTTCTTCATCTATTCCTTCCCCCCAACATCGCAACACGACAGCAGAGAATAGCTGCCCACTATCGACTAGACCTCGAACTGGAACTCTTCCCGACTCCACCTGAACTTTCCAGCAACTCCAGATGAAAAAAACCTAAACAGCCTTGAACAGGGGGACAAACCCGTTTTATACCCCGTATCTCTAGCGCCCTCTTTTACCCAGAACTTTCTGCCCAACTCCTCTTTCATTCCTATCTTCCATACGATTGCTGCGTCTTCCAGGAAAAAACACTGTGCATGTGCCGTTCGCACGTAAGCAAATTGCCTTGGGCTACAATTTATCCGAGGTTGTCGTTAATGGACTTTGATCCTTCGTTATTATGCTCTAACATACATCTTTATAGAGAAACTTCTTACATTATAATCTTTTTACAAAAAAATGACATCTTTCACCTTTAATTAATATTACAAAGTTTGTATTAGTACAATTCTTTAAACAAAATTGGTATCTTCACTTATTTACAAGCATTTCCCCTTTTAGTTTTTTCCTTGTTAAATTCTGAATGAGATATTTCTTAGTAAAAATATTTTCATTCAAAATTCAACAAAGGGGGGGGTGAAATAACAGGCTGTTCTAAGGATGACGCAACATATAAGAGTGGAGGTTTTGGAGAATACCTTGAACAGGGACATGGACATGCTGAGTCAAAATTTTAGGAAATGAGACTTCACCAAGCATCACAAAAACAGAATCCTGCTGCTTCCATCTAAATAACTGACTGACTAGCTTCACTTTAAATGGGATACATCTACCTTATAATCCCAAGTCTCTTAGTGTTATTTTGGATAAAACTTTATCATATACTAAACATATTACAAATATAGCTTTTAAACTCGGAACAAAGGATATTGTTCTCAGCAAACTTGCTGATACATCTTGGGAACATATATATCCACTGTACGTGATTCTGCACTGGGATAAGTATACTCGACAGTCAAGTACTGTTCAGCTGTCTCTGGCTGAAAACAGTCACTATACAAGTAAAATCAAGACAGTTTTAAATCAGACAATGTGAATTATATGCAGTACTATTAGACCAGTGCTTCTATTTTGACTCCCCATTGTCATATAGAACTACCCCATATAAGGAGAAATTTTTATTTATTTGTGTGGGGTCCCCCCATTCCTTGACCTTCCCTTAGGACTGGTTGAGCCCTCCTAGTGAGGGATTAAATATGTTATGACTGTAGATCCGTGTATGTTCATGGGTAGTTTACCTGTTCTGAGGGATGAAAAACCCTCTACCTCTGTAAGAGACCAGATAAAGATCCCTCGCGTCATGGACAGGAATCGAACCCAGGTCTTTTCAACCAAAAGGCTTCATCAATACTGACTGAGCTACAGAGGCTCTTATAAGGAGAAATAGGAACTTACTATGAAATATTGGAAGATGCATCTCTTCCTATTCACCATGATATAAATACTGTATTCATTTGATCAAAATCAAGATGTCCTCCAGTTGTATATGTCACAAAACTTGCTTTTGGTAATTACAAACCAGCTGCATGGTGCTCAGAATGGATTGATAGGGCTCCAATGCCATGGTAGCCTCTCAGTGGTCAACATCTTGCATATGAGATTCCTCGTGACACCTGGGAAACTCACAATAGAGTACGGAGTGACTATGGTAGATACAGTTACTCGCTCCACAAATGGGGAATGTGGACCTCTTCAGCATGCAACTATGAGGCAGAAAACCAATCTTCTTATCTATCGCATCCATCACCAACAAGTACCCACTTAGAGCATTTAGAGGCAGTTCAGTGGCTACAACATTTAGATCTGAAAATTTGATTTTTGTTCTTATTTTGTAACTTAATTTCTTTTTCTAAATCTTTTATGTTTTGCATGTGTTTGTGTGATGCCATAAGCTGAATAAATGAAGATTAAGGAAAGTTAAGAAAAGAAAGCTCATTGTTCTGGAGTAAATTTGATTCTTGGATGAATGGAATTAATTTTGTGAAGAAAACTATCTAGGTGTTGGAAGGAAGAATTCAAATTTCAAAGATTTCATAACATGATGAAACCATATTGAATGTTTGGTAGAAAAGGTGGTAGGTATGTTGTTTTCACGTGTGGTGCAAGTGATATCCCTTAGGCCAGTTGTACTGTAGGATCTTCACTATACAAAACAGTGAAACAGTATTCTACAAGGTCACTTCTGGTAGTACATAGGAGCAAACCTCGTAGTAATAAATCAGGAGGCTTCCCAACTGACTAGCAAAACATCCTGCTGTCACACTCTTCCAAATCATGCTTGGAAGGAGTCTAAGTATGGTGATATACAAGGGGAAAATACTTTTTTGGTTTTTGTTGAGCCAACTCAACAAAAGGGGAAAAAAAGACAAGGAAAACCACATCCAGACTATCTGTCAGAACTTAAACCGATTATGCATAAAAACAGAAATGTGCATTTTCAGGTACATATTTAGAAAAATTGTTGATGATAATGATATAAAGAAATTATGTTTTGGGAAAATATATAAAAATATTTGATGCTTCTTTCACATCTTTCCAAATTTTAATATCCAGTATTAATAGTTCAAGTTTCACTTATTCCATCATTTGTATAAAAACTAGTTATTGTTCTTGGTAATTCATTTATTTCCATTTTATGTTACTGCAAAAAAAAAATAATAATAATAATAAATACATAAAGAAATAATTCAAATAAAATAAAACACATAGTGTGTTTTATTTGAATAGCTGGTATTTATACCTGATTTCTCTTTAAATATAAAAATTTTATGATGCATGCATATCCTTGCTCTTATTAATTGTACAGTATTCCATTACAACATAGTCATTATCAACAGTACAGTTTGTAATGACCAGTATGTCTCATTACACTAAATGAGTTAAAATATAAAATATTTACAATACAGTGGAACCTCGGTTGTCGAACAACTCTCATCTCGAAAATCTGGTCCCGAACAAGCAAACCGGCAACTGCAGACTGAGATTACAGTAGGAGAGCGTCAGTTACACCGTAGCCTATGCTCAGTGCAGACACCTGCTGGAATTTCGAGAATTAATTAATTAATTTAAGACACCTATTGTATATTATTATTATTATAAGGTGCCTCCATGGAGTCAAAAGACTCATCATGGGAGACCTGACATTGCATACTAACCATTATTCACACAATACCTGTCATACTTTCCCTTAAACTCATTCGCATTCTTGAATCTGCAGTGCCTTTTCTTGATGTTCTTTGTGTTTTATGGGTTTTTTTAATAAATTATTATTAAATAAGCCATCATGGGCCAAAGAAGGATAGTGATAGCAGCAAAGCAAAAAGAAAAGTTGTTAGAACCACGATAGAGGTGAAAAAAGAAATCATATCCAAACATAAAAATGGCGTTCATGTCTCAGATCTTGCTATATGCAGTTCGGTATGGCGAAATCAACGATCTGTACAATACTCAAAAATAAAGAGGCGATCTATTTTTTTGTCTATATTTTATCTATTTATTTGTTTATTCTTTTTGTGTAAGATTCTATGCGTTTTTCATTGTTTTTGTATACGATTTTATGCATGAAGTACTGTTATAAAGGTTTAAATAAGCAATCATCTGGGGCTCGGGAATGGTTTAATTCATTTTACATTAATTCTTATGGGAAAATGATTTCGATTTTCAAACAAATTTGTTTCCGAATAGCCTTTAGGAACGAATTATGTTCGACAACCGAGGTTACACTGTATCAAGAAACATGCCACAGAATCAGTATGCTGTATATAAAACTGACAGTTAAACTTCACTTATGATTTATTATTATTAACAAATTAAAAATGCTCTCCCGACATGTACAAGCAGATGACTGCATTTTTCAATCCCTAAATATTGGGAAAGGTTAATGAAGCATCCAATAAAGTCTAGTTAGAAATGTCTATAAACTATTATTACAACTCTCTTTCTTGTTTCTTCTCCAAAAGATGTTCACTCATTATCTATACTTGTAAGTATAAAGAATAAATTCTCAGTATAAATTCCCATATTTTTGCCAGTCTGGAAGATCTGCATCAGATAAATCTTCAGGTCTGCTTCCATAATGTTTGCAATTTTGCTTTGTTTCTACACTCCAGTGATCAACTTTCTATTCTTTTCCATCCAACAGGATTCCTTGCTTCTCCTGTCTGCTATTTTGTACAGACAGGAAGATGTGTGGATTTACTTAAAAGAGCACCAAAATTACATTCAGTTACCGTGAGGGTGATCAATTAGGTCTTGCAGTTGTACCATTTCTGTGAGATAAAGAGTTCATTAAAAAAGAAAAATGTTACATCAAAATAAAGATTAAATAAAGCTTTGAAGCTCTTATTCATCAATAGAATTTAGAGAGCTTAAAACTGTTTGTTTACTGCAGTTATTCTGCTTAATGCCTTGCATTATTTTCTTAATTAATCTCTCCAACATTAATTTTAGTTTAATGTTCTTTAAAATCTAATGGTATTACAGATTTTAAGTTCTTAATGCAACATGTTCTAACTCGGGATTATTATTATTTTTATTTTCTGTTTACCTATGTTAACATTGAGATTTTGAAAGAAACTGGACTGAAGGTTTTTAAAAACTATTGTTTTTAGCTAATAAGGATAAGACTCTCCCAAATTTTAGTAAAGAAAGCTGTCATTATGATTCAAGTTGGAGCAATGTAGTACAACTTCAGCACACTCTTTGAAAAAATGATCATATTTGAAACAGCAGTATAGTTGACAAGTCATACCAGAAGATTCTGTAGTTCAGTGTCAACTTCATGCTGTGCTAGACCAAACCTCTTAGGCTTATTATAGATGACATAAGATTGTGTTCCTGTAGTCTTTTCTTCAGCAGAATCCACAGTAAAAGAGACAACGATCACAAGAAACTTGGATATTACCAGGGAGGGATAAAGGAGATGGTTTATCCTTGGAGAGAAGCTCACAAAGAACATTCTGGTTACTAAACACAGCATCAACCATTTAGCACCAATAAGCAAAGCAGTGGTGTATCAGTAGATTTTGATCATCTAACCCTACTAAATTTTACTTATCATAAATTTCTTAGAACTGTGTTTGTATTTTATGAGTTTGAATTATTTAGCCAACCAAATTCTATTCTTATTGATTTAAACCAATATACAAAATGATGGTACAACATGACAAAATTTCATGCCAGCTTGGGCGTTGCCAGGGAACCAGGGCGAACAGCGAAAAGTCAGCTACTGGAACAAATCTGAAAGCACACCCCAACTCAACATCACCAGAGTTAAAGATCGGTACTATCAACATAAGAAGCCTGAATGGCAAAGAAATGAAGCTAGCTGAGGAATTAGATAAGTACCAAATCGACATAATAGTGGTGACTGAAACAAAAAAAGACAAAAACTGGTGAGATCTTTCTGAGCAATAAATACAAAATGTTATATTCAGGAAATGACAATCAGGGAAAAGAAAGAGTAGCCATAGTATTCAACACTAAATACGAGGCTAATTTTCTTGAATGGCAGGCAATTTCAAGTAGAGTGATGTGGGCTAATATCAGAATGAAGAATTGGACAATCAGACTTATTTGTGTGGTCCCACAGAAGGTTCTACTAAATTAGAAACGGAGGAATTTTTTGATACTTTAGAAAAAGCAACTGACACAATGAAAAAGGAAAAGTTGGTCCTTGTTGGGAATCTAAATAGCAGATTAGGAAATGATTGTCAGACATACAAAAATATTTTGGGAAAATTTGGAGAAAAGAGCAAAGCAAATAATAATGGCAAATACCTTTTGGATTTCTGCTCAGGACATGGACTGGTTATTACTAACACCATGTTCCAACATAAAAATGTGCACAAATTCACATGGAGTGAGAAAGGCAAGGAATAAGAAAAGTCTCATTGACTATGTTATTGTTGAGGTGATGTTTTCTTCCTGGTGCTGGACACTAGTGTACAGAGGATTTGAAATTGGAAGTGATCACTATTTAGTCTTGAGCAGGATAAAATTGAATTTCATATTGAAAAGAATAACATGTAAGAAAGTTTTAAAGCGAATAAAAGTTGAGCAGCTCTCAGATGTGAGCTGTAGACTAAAATACACAGAGATTATTGAAGAAATGATGGAAGAGTTTGAGAACAAGAATCAAACCTTGGAGATTCAATGGCAAACTCTGAAGAAAACATTGATTGATTGATTCTGCCATAGAGGCATGTGGTGAGGTTGTCTGCAAGGATAGAAAAATCAGAACTCCCTGGTGGACACAGGAACTTAAAGAGGCAGTGAAGGAAAAGAAGAAAGCATATAAAGAGTTCCTGAGAATACAGAGAGAAATGTAAGAAAACGAAACACTGTGTAAAACTAGCTAAACAAAAGTCATGGGAGGACTTTGGCAAGAACATAGAAAATAAATATTAAGAAGGTGGTAAGATATTCTGGAGGTTGTTGAAGAAGATTAGAAATGGTGAAAAGAGTGCTGTAAAAGGAGTTAGAGATGATAAAGGTGGCATGAAAATGGGAGAAAAAGATATCCTTGAAGTATGGAGAAATTACTTTGAAAAATTGCTAAATGAAGCAAGCAGTGATAGCACAGTGATAAAAAAACACTCAACAGGCATACAGTCAGGAATACATATAAATACTTGAAGTAGAAAAAGCCATCAAAGGCTTGAAATGTGGAAAGGCGGCAGCAGTAGATGATATTCGACCAGAAATGCTCAAGTATGATTGGAGTAGAGCTCTCATAGTACCCATATATAAAAAGGGAAATAAAACTGAATGTTTGAATTACAGAGATATTTCCCTACTGAGTGTTCCTAGCTAGATCTATGCAAGCATACTTAAGAAACGGTTGAGAAGAATTGTGGAAGGAAAGCTTGCTTGGTGAAGAACAAGCTGGATTCAGGCCAAATAGAGGCTGTCAGGATCAGATCTTCACTTTACGACAAATAGTTGAGAAAGCATGGGAATATATCAAAGAACTGTATTTAAGTTTTGTCAATCTGGAAAGGCATATGACAAGGTGCCAAGAGAGAAGCTATTCAATACGCTACTGTTATATGGTGTCAATGGGGCATTATATCAAGCAATGCTTAGTCTTTATTTGAGTTATAAGTCAGCAGTTAGAATTGAAGGAAGTACAGGAAGATGGTTTAATGTTAAATCTGGTGTGAGACAAGGATGTACATTATCCCCTGTGTCATTCATTATCTATATGGATCACATTATGAAGGAAAGTGGTATTAAACATGATATGAAAATTGAGATGTTAATGTCAGCTCTTTGCTTTATGCGGATGATGTTATACTTCTAAATAAATCCTCTACAAGTCTGCAAGATTCTCTGACTAAATTGAATAGCTGTTGTAATAGATATGGTATGAAGGTCAGCATTAAAAAGACAGACAATGAAAATAGGTAGAATTGTTGAAAATTACTGAAAATTTACTGTGGATCATTTGAAAATTTACTGTGGATCAAGTAAAACATTTCAGCTACTTAGGTATGATTTTTAGTGAAGATGGTAAATTAAATATGGAAATAGACAAATAAATAACAAAGAAATAACAAAGCTGGTATGGTTAGGAAGTCAATTGAATAAATTCATATGGAATAAGAGAGAAATTAGTCGGAACACTAAATTAGCTGTATACAAGACAGTGTTCAAACCAGTTTTAACTTATTGATCTGAGAGCTTGGTCAGAAGTAAAACACTTGACCAAAGAATAGAGGCCGCAGATATGTGAGTGCTGAGAAAGATTAGAGGCGTGAACAGATAGCATCAATCGCAATATCATATTAAAAACAAGGATATTAGGAAAGAACTTGGCATTGTCAGCATCCAGGAATGCGTTAGCAGAGCTAATCTCAGGTGGTATGGTCACTTAAACAGAATGGGCAAGGAAAGATTAGCAAAACAAGTGTTCTCTGCCAGGTTGTCAGGAAAACCACCTAGAGGAAGACCAAGATATAGGTAGATTGATACAGTACAAAGTGCTTTAGACGATAGAAATATAAGATCTGATAATGTTGGAGTCTTGACAAGTAACAGACTGATTATATCTCATTTCAATATTTATAATACAACACAAATTTGGCTGAATGTGAAGTTTCCATTATAAAGTATGGACTGACATAGGGGCAGGTCCTCATATTACGTTTACTAAGTAAGGGGTTCAGAAATGTATATATAAAAAATATAACAAACTATATTGTTTTAATTTAATGTACATAGGTATTTCTGTAATTTGAATCTCTTTACGGGCAGGTCCTCATATTATGTTTACTAAGTAAGGGGGTTCAGAAATGTATATATAAAAAATATAACAAACTATATTGTTTTAATTTAATGTACATAGGTATTTCTGTAATTTGAATCTCTTTACAGTTTGAGGAAATTTTCAAGCCATACACCAAATACTGCTTAAACCAAAGCCGTTGCACTGAATATATCAAGCAAAAAAGAGCAACCAGCGA
Source organism: Typopeltis vanoorti (assembly GCF_054136105.1). NCBI lineage: Eukaryota > Metazoa > Arthropoda > Arachnida > Uropygi > Thelyphonidae > Typopeltis > Typopeltis vanoorti. Next base: position 597,237 of record NC_143566.1, read on the forward strand.
ACTTTTCAATGCTTATCTTACAGTAAGTGCATTTTAGTTTATAATGAATTATTGCATTTTTATGATTTTATATTTAAGCTTGTTATATATGTGTGTGTGTATAGAATATAACCATAATTTCTTCTCGTAGACAAGCTTATACGTTGGTTATGCATTACTAAATCACTTAAGGAATTGACAACGTAGATACGAGTATAAATTAAATTACACTGTAATAAATATTTCCGATATTTCGGCAACGTAACGTTGCCATCTTCAATAAGGAACTTACAAAAAAGGCATGTGCACGTAGGCACTACAACACAGTAACTGAGAATGAAGTGAGGAAGCTGTTGTTCTCCTAAAAGTCCTAATGATGCCTCCAAGAATACCTAAGTAGGTATTCTTGGCCGTTGGGCTGAAAGTCTGCTAATGTAAACCTCTCAGATTTTGGCCAGTCTCGTGCAACCAATTTTGTTGAGGTTTGGAGAGTTTCTTAGGGCTGAGGCTGATTCTATGAATAGTCTTTCGAATTTTAACGCTACCATGCTACGGTATATTATAGTAGCTTTTTTCCACCGTATTCTGTGGCATGCATCAAGAGCATGGTCTGCAAGACCAGAGTGACTGTACTTGTTAAATCGGATGTAGTCCTTGTGTTTCTGATATTTGCTGTCCTGCCTGTTTGGCCAAAGTAAGACAGTTTACAGCTGCAAGGGACCTGGCATACCCAAGGGGAAGTGGTTTGGTCTTTAGTGGAGCGGATAAGGGATGCCAGTTTTCTGTATGGTCTGTAACAGGAGGTCAAGTCATGTTTTTTTAAGATTTTGGTAATTTTTTCCAAGTTGCCTCACATGTAGGGAATGGTGATGGATTTAGAGTATCCTTGTTGTGAATGGGGAGGGAGTTGTGGTTTACTGGTTTCATCATTTTTTGTATTTGGAGGGGGCGTAGCCATTGGCTGAGAAAGTGTTGAGGATGTGATTTAGTTCAGTGTTTAGGGCCTTGTCGTTTGAACAGATTAGTTTTGTCCTGTTGTATAGTGTCTTCACTACTCCATATTTTGTGAGGGGGGGGGGATTTGTTGGTGAATGTACCTGCCTGTATGGGCAGGTTTCTATAAACTGAGAAAACCAAGGTTCCACCAAGCTAGTGGGTGACTAGTGTGTCTAGGAAAGGGAGGCTGTTGTTTTCCTCTTTTTCCAGAGTGAACTTGATTCTGGGATATTGGTTGTTTAAGTGTGTTAAGAAGTAGAGGAGTGTATCAGAGCCATGTGGCCAAATAGCGAACACATCATTGACGTAGTGAAGCCATATGGTTGGTTTTTGTGGGGCAGAGGCTAAGGTTTTTCTTCAAGGGTTTCCATAAAGAAATTGGCCAAGGGTGGGGAGAGTGTACTCATTGCTGTCCCTTCTATTTGTTTGTAGAATTTTCACTGATAAACGAAATAGCCTCAGTTCATTGTGAACTGAAATAGGGCTGAGATATCGGGAGGAAATTTAGCTTGGATTAGCTCTAAAGTTTCCTTGAGTGGGACATTTGTGAATAAGGAGGAGATGTCAGAGCTGACCATTATGTCAGTATGTTGGAGTGTTAGGTTTTCTATGCTGGCTTTGAAGTGAGCTGAGTTTTTTGTGTGTGATGGTGTGTTGCCAGTATAGTGTGTGTGAGCACTTTGGGCAAATTTTTAGCTAATTTGTATATGGGGGAATCAATGCCATCCACTATGGGACGTAATGGCACATTTTCTTTATGTATTTTTTGGAGCCCATAAATACGGGCTGGGTGGGAGGGGGGGGTATAGAGTTAAACGGTCTTAATCTGTTAGTAACTTCTACAGGCCAAGTAGTGACCTTCTTAAGGTGCCTGTGAAGTTTTCTGATTTGTGAGTTGGTGGGATTGTATTTGATAGGGAGGTAAGTAGCCCGATCTAATAGAAGAGCATTAAGCTTGCCTGCATAGTCCATTTGGTTAAGTACTACAGTTGCATTTCCCTTATCCGCTTTGGTGATAACTATTTCTTTATTATTCCTCATTTCCTGCAGAGCTTTATATTTCTTATTGGATATGTTGGTTTTTGGTGGTCTTGCTTTGAAGAGAACACAAGTTACATTCAGTCTTACACTGTTGGCGATTTGATTCGGGAGGTGGCAGATTCCACATTTGATCTGGATCATTATATCCTCACTAGGTATTTTTCTGGGAGCAATGGCAAAGTTGTGGCCACATGAAAGCTTGTTGAGTGCTTCAGATTTCAGGGTGACTGAAGAAAGGTTGATTACGGTGTTGGTATGAAGTTTTGGATTGAAGGTCGAGTTCTTTTTTAATTGTGATAAAATTGAATAAAAAAGAACTCCACCTTCAATTCAAAACTTCCTACCAACACCGCAATCAACCTTATTTAATTCAATCTTAGGACAGCGAATATCAGAATTTCGGAACACCAGGACTACATCCAGTTTCACAAGTGCAACCACTCTGGTCTTGCAGACCATGCTCTGGATACACGCCACAGAATACGGTGGAAGAAAGCTACTACAATACACCGTAGCAAGTTAAAATTCGAAAGACTATTCATGGAATCAGCCTCAGCCCTAAGAAACTCCAAACTTCAACAAATTTGGTTGCATGAGACTGTCCCAAATTTGGGAGGCTTACATCAGCAGACCTTAAGCCCAACGGCCAAGAATACCTACTTAGCCCACTAGAGCAGCGCTTCCCAAACTGGGTGCCGTAGGTTTTGTTGAGGGGGGGCCCATGAAATAATGAAAACAAATTTAAAATGTTTTAAGACTAAGTAGATTTTTTTTATTTTAAAAGAAACGTATTTAACTTTGATTATTTCTTTTTTGTTATTTTTTATATTTTAATGGAAAAATTTACGCATTGGTGTTGGTTCACAAACTTTGCTTCCTGCATATTTCGGCGCTTAATGAATATTAGCAAATATTGCTTATTCATATGTTTCATTTCAAAGCAGTGGTTAATTGTATTTACTTTGAATGCTCTCCAGGGAAGCTCCAAATCTTCTTTTCCCTTTCATCACGCGTTCGTAATCAGGGACTGTTGATATTGACTTTATATACATATCAAAACTCGTTTTATATTATCACTGTCATCCGAGCTAGTTTTCTGTTACTAATAAAAGTTTCTCATATACTTCACATATGAAAAAAAGCTTAAACGAGTTTATGTGGGGAGATAGTAACTCGCTTGCAGTGGTAAACTACACGCCCTCCCTAACAGCCACTATATTGCAGAGGCAAGAAAAACAAGTACTTTTATTATGCCAGTGAATAAGGTATGAGGAGTCTATGTAATATATTTCTCAACAAATAGTGCAATTAGAGACAACTGGAATAAAAACACACTAAATAATGAATCGCATATCCCCTCATACAGAAACTATGCTGTATAGACTGGAACAAAACCATATGTTGCATGGGCAAACACAGTATCTAACTAAAAACTATTGTTATTAATTAGATGTGTGCGAGTTCAATTTCCCAAGGCAGCAATAAAATTCAACCGAATGTGTTAAAATTCGTAAAAGTGTGAAAACTAAGTGATATATATATATATATATATAAAATGAATGTTATGGCAGTTTCACATATGGAATTCGGTTGAAGAGAGTTAGCATTTCAACTCAATTGTCAGCTGTGCTTTTATTTTTCGGTTGCGCGATCTTTTGTTAATACTGCACCAATCATATGCATGTTTTAATAACCTGCCTTTGCTGTCTGCTTCGAGTTAGGCTTAATTACCTTAAAGGGAGAAAAGTCACAAAAGAGAAAAATGTTCCTGGTCCGGGGATTCTCTTATTCATGTAATATTCACTAATTTCATGTTATCAGTCTATGGCGTGCCAGTATCGGTAAGTGGCGATATTATTTGATCTATTCTACGTTAAAAAATTTAACCCTGAGATGGATAAGTGGCTGATACAAGATTTTAAAAAATTCCCACGAACAATCAGAAGAAGCAGAAACAGACTCAAAAAAAAAGGACAGTTTTTCATATTTTACCAGAACAGCCCACATCGTCTTCAGAACCAAACGGTAAGAGGCAAAAAATGTAATATATGCATTTGATTTTTGCAATATTCACTGTGTATGTTTTGTATTGAATATAAATACAATAAATATTATAATAATATATCTCTCTATTATGGTTTTTTTTTTCGAGGGGGGGGGGGGCGTGAAATATTTTAATTTTTGCAAAGGGGGCCCTGACATCCAGAAGTTTGGGAAGCACTGCACTCATCAGGACTTTTAGGAGAACAATAGCTTCTTCACTTCATTCTCAGTTACTGTGTTGTAGTACCTACGTGCATGTGCCTTTCTTGTAAGTTCCTTTTGAAGATGGCAACGTGATGTTGCCGAAATATCGGAAATATTTATTAAAGTTTAATTTAATTTATATTCTTATGTACATTGTCAATTCCTTAAGTTATTTAGTAATAACCATAATTTCATTAGACATCAGAAGATTCCATGTGGACACTCTATACCTCAGTGATGCAGCACACAAATTCTTGTCATGTTTTCGTATGCTATACTTTTCTTGAAACTTCAAAGGCTGTTTACACTATCTATCCATTTTGCTAAAGGGGTCTGTCACTTCTTTTCCCCAATACTTTATCTGCTGTTACTGTTCAGAGTAATTCTCCTTCCATTCTTAGTCTAAATATGCCTAACTATTTTGGCTTTCTTCTTCTACCAGTATACTTAAGAAGTCTGTCCTACTGATCCTCTCTAGGTATCTGTTGTATCTATAAGTTACTACTGAAAAATCAGTAGTAACTTGTAGGTCAGCTTTCTGATTGTTGCTTTGACCATTCCTTGTATTATTATTCTGATGGATGTAGAAATTTTTTTTTCTTCATTAAGACACTTGTTTCTCTGGCTAGACTTCCTTCAAGAACCAATCTTAGTTTTAAATAAATTATACTTGACAAGAAATTATATTCTTGTTTGATTTTATCCAAGTGTAAGCAAACTAAGTTTTTCACATCAGTTACTTTAGTATGCCATAATACAAAGCGCACTTACTTTTGGATGTGTGTATTGCTATTCATTATGGATAGGGTCACTACCTAGTCTGGTTTAGACTTTTGAGGGCCCATCAGTGGGAGCCAGATCTAGGAAAAAACATTGGATATAATGTGTAAGTCATATGTTCCATACACAAGTAGTAAAAAAGATGTCTTGCCTTATCATTAAAATACTCTGGATCAGAGACAGTTATAAAAAAGTGAGAATCTTTCTACACGCTTACTCTTGTTAGGGTTAAGTTTAAGTTCTCTCCCCTTTCTGATCTCATTCTGGCTTTTCGTCATCATTACAAAGGAGTACAGCATCACCTTGCCATCATGTATTGGAATGCTAATGCATCTATCACCTGTGTTAATTTCTATCTTCAGCTCTTGCAAGGAGAAAGTAGGCACATCCCTGTCTATCTAAATCCAATCCATGCTCCTAGTTACCTCTTGCTCACTGTACAAGTTAGTTATCACCATTTCTGGTTCAGAGTAGAAATCCTCTTGGGACCATTGAAAGATATCATAAACATGAATCATCAAAGGAGCAACTCAGTTATAGGTGTTTTTTGTTTTTCAATTTATTATGCAGAGGTAGGAATTCAAAGATTATAAACTTAAGCGGATAAAAATCCTATGTTGTTATATAGCCAGTAAGTGAAACTCAAGATCAAGAACTACGATCTATACGAGTTTCAATGCCGAAAGACTATCGGCAAAGGCAATTCGAAGCAAAGGTGGAGCAAGATCCCTCACTATATTCTTGATATTCTCTCATAATGTAAAACACAACTCCTAGGAGATGTAATACTGTCATTACATTATGAGGAGAGGTCACTACCCAGACCGGTTTCAACCTTTTTTGAGGTCTCATCAGTGAGTAGGTAGACCTGGAAGATATCAAAGATTAGTGAAAAGAACTTGCATACCTTCACTATACGAAAGCCAGAAATTTCTATTAAGTTGCCAGAAAACTAGCCGTTTGGCTTTTCATTTTAATTACAAAATATAAGCACACCTTTATGGCTTTCGTATAGTGAAGGTATGTAAGTTCTTTTTGGGATTGGAACTCAATCATTGAGTTCCAATCCCATATATCTCCAGAATTTCAAAACCAATTTCAAGAATTTTGAAGAAATATCTAACAGCTACTTATATTCCTATTAATAAACTATACACTTACTTCCCATCTTCTAAAGATAAACGCTCAATTATGTCTCTTCCTGGTGTATACCAAGTTCCATCGTTCCATCTGCCATCTTTCCTACTTTGGACAAACTGGATGTTTAATAGAAAAAAGAATACAAAAACATCAATCTTATATTCTTCACAACAAATCTGATAAGTCTGGATTGGCGCAACACAGAATAGAGACAAACCACAACATTCTCTGGTCTGAAGCACGCCTTCTACACAGATGTCAATATAAATTCAAACCTATTTAAAGAGAGTGCCGAGGCCTTACTCTACTGCCCTAACTTGAATAGGAATGATAGCCATTCCTTGTCAAAAATATGGGAAAGTTTAATTCAGATAATACATTATTTTTTTCAATTAAGACCGTCTAGATACTACATCTCTCTAATATCTTTATTATGATATTATAAATTAAGTTTTTTTGTATGATATTGTAAATTTATACATGTAATTTATTCTGTACTCTTATGTTTACCTTTCTTCAGTGAAACGATTTCGTGATTAGTGATTTAACATCATGCGGTTCATTCTAATTATGAATACTGTTTTTTTACAAGGTAGAAACCTTGTAAAAAAACAGTTTTCTGTTAAGCAATGATGATAGTTTGTTACTTTCAAACTGAAATATCTAACAGTATATTAAATACTTCTCTGGTGTTTATGTGTAGATAATTCATAATGTTCTATCAAGAAGGGTATTTCTATAACTAAAAGGCAGGTGATTATGACATGCTTAGGAAGAAGCTTAAATCTGTACCATGGGATATAGTTAAGGATCATCTAGAACAGGGGTCAGCAAACTTTTGAGATGAAAGAGCCAAACCTGTCCCTCACAACAATTTAAAAATTATTCGAGAGCCATAAATATATTTTTACAAATAAGGAAAATTTAAAGTAATATTATAGTAAATTTATAGTAATATATAACAAGTTATAATATTAATTATATCTTTATTAAATGAAGAAAAAATCACACAAAAAATTGCTCTCATTGGTTTTAATCAGTGTGGGCAATGCGTTTGCATTTTCTTACCCCTCTCTTCCACTCTCTTTCCATGCTCGTTTTCCCCTCCCTGACATCGCACATCTTAGTGCCACGAAGTTTTGCGAGACCTATAAAACAATTGAAATCCCATTATGTGAATAAAATCCTTTAAAAATTTTATAAATGAAACTATGATAGTTTTATTTTCATTTTCAATTTTACTTCAGAGCCACATGTACGTACCCAAAGAGCTGCATGTGGCTCGCGAGCCGCAGTTTGCCTACCTTGAATCTTGAAGAAGCAGTATTAAATTGTATATGTAGGGTAAGGAGTGTTAATTGGGTAGGAGTTAGATGGATGAATAATATCATTGAGCATGAGTTGCAGAAGAAGAAAATGCTGTGGAGGATATATAAAGAAAAAGGTGACCAGCAGGCAAGGAAGTTTAAAATCAGATTATGAGAAGAATTCAAATGAGCAAGCCAAAGGAAATCCCAAGGAGTTGTTTCGTTATTTGGCAAGTAAGAGGAAGAATTACTATGTAAGATTAACATTAATGAGTGATGATGATTACAAGGAGACAGAAGCTGATAAAATAGTTAAGTTACTGTGTGACCACTTTGCAAGGATATATCATCCTAGTGAGGTTACTGCCTTAACCTCTGTGACAGACACTAATGTGGGAACAGAGGTGGAAGAATTGGAGATTTTTAGGATATTGCAGAATCTCAATGTAAATACAGTTGTGGGATTAGATGGGATATCAGCTAGGGTTTTGCAATGCCTTTGACTAGGCTGTTTGATTTAAATCTCAGCTCTGGTAGAGTTCCAAGTGAGTGGAAAGAGAGCAAAATTATTCCTTTGCATAAGGGAGTTTCTAAAACTTCAGTAGCAAATTATAGACTAATCAGTATCTCACATGTGGTGGTAAAAGTACTAGAAAAATTGGTAAAAAAAGAGAATTCAAGAATGGATAGATAAAAATATGATACTGTATGAGGGTCAACATGACTTTGTGATGGGTTGGTCATGCCTTAGTAATTTACTAACTTTTTATAACATAGTAACAGCTGTGTTGGAGAAAGGAAATGTGTACACGGTGATTTTGCTGGATTTTGCAAAGGCATTTGACAGAATACCACATGGAACTCTGTTACATAAATTTGAACAAATGGGATGGATAATGCACTGGTTAAGTGGATAGGGTGGCTGTGGGACAGGTATCAAAAAGTGCTTTATGGAGGGGAAGAATCAAGGCAAAAACAGGTCACTAGTGGTGTGCCACAAGGTTCAGTGCTGGGACTGTTGCTGTTTAATTTGTACATAAATGATATAGGAAATAACCTGAAAGGAAATATTCAGTTGTTTGCTGATGATGCGAAATTTGGTAGAGTAATAGTTAATCAAGGTGATATAGAGAGCTAGCAGGACTATTTAAATAGGCTGTCTGTATGGACTAAAGGTAATGGATGTCAGTTTAATGTAAAGTTATGCATTTTGAGGAAAATAGATTACAAGCCATGTATCATATTGATGGCCATGCTCCAGGAAATAGATGAAGCTGGAGATTTAGAGGTAGTGGTAGATGTTTAGAGGACAATTTGCTAAGGTAGCCCATAAGATTACTTGGCTATTGAAAAACACATTAACAAGTAGAGATAAAGAAGTTGTCATTCCTCTTTATAAATCCTTGATATGCCTACATCTGGATTACTGTTCTCAAGTCTGGTCCCCTTGATTTCTTGAGGATATGGAAGCAGTGGACAGGATTCAGAGACTAGTGACCAAGGTGAGTGGCCTGTAAATGTTCCCTATGAGGATAGATTGAAGATGTGTGGATTGCAGAAGTTGGTTGATAGGAGAAAAGGAGGGGATATGACAGAAACATTTAAGTTGCTTAAAGGGTTTTATAGGATAGATGCAGGGGAAATGTTTTGGCATTTAGCTAGATTGATCAAAATAAGGATCATCCCTGGAAGTTGAATAAAAGTGTGGTTAATAGAGGTGTAAGGACTAGATTTTTTGCCTGGAGAGTTGTGAATGAGTGGAATTGGTTGCCAGAGTCAGTTGTGAGTGCTTTGTCTGTTAATGAGTTCATGAAGAGGTATGATAGATTGTGTGGGTAGATTGGGTCTCCCATGATGAGTCTTTGCACTCCGTGCCAGTATAATAATAATATTAATAAACAGTGGAGTCTCATTGGCAAACTAAAGAAAACATTGAATCATGCATGGCGGCATGGGATGTTATCTGAAAGAATAGAAAAATTAGAACTTTGTGGTAGACTCCAAGTTAAACTGTCAATCATAGAAAAGAAGAGTCATATCTTTAGTTCCTTGCAAAGTAAGTTAAGTTTTCATATGTTCTGTATAAACATGGTTAAACTAAATATAAACGAGTAGGTGGTAAAAACATTCTGGAATCTATTGAAAGAGCTTTTTCTTTGTTGTCTGAATTTTCAATAAATTCTTTATATGAACTTATGCAATCTGCATAAAGTAACATGAAAACTAGAGATAAGTAGATTCTAGATTTTTTTGGAGAAATTACTTCGAAAGATTGCCGATTGAAAAAAGTTGCAGAAACAGTGCTAGATTTATTATTCAAGCAGAAAGCAATCAGAATACATAATAATTCAGCTTGAAAAAAAAAAAAAAAAAAAAAAAAAAAAAGCATTATCAGATCTTATATCTGGGTCTCCATCTGGATCTTTTTTTCCTTCCAACCTGGAAGAGAATACTTGTTTTGCTAATCTCTCCTTTCTCATTCTGTTTAAGTGACCATACAACCTGAGATTGGCTCTGCTAACACATTACTAGATGCTAACAATGTCAAGTTCTTTCCTAATATCCTCGTTTTTAATATGATATTGGCATTGATGCCATCTGTTCACACCCTAATCTTTTTCAGGACTCATATCTGTGATCTCTAGGTCAAGTGTTTTATTTCTAACCCAGCCTTCAGATCCATAAGTTGAAATTGGTTTGAACAATGTCTTGTATACATCTAATTTAGTGGTTTGACTAATTTCTCCCTTATTCCATATAAATTTATTCAGTTGACTTTCTACTATGCCAGCTTTGTTGATTCTGTTGTCTATTTCCATATTTAATTTACCATCTTCACTAAAAATTGTGAATAAAAAGCTGAAATGTTTTACTTGTTCTATAGGTTATCCATTCACAATGCAGTTTATGTTTTCAAAGCTTCTGCCTATTTTCATTGTCTTTTTATTGCTGATCTTCATATCATATCTATTACAACAGTTATTAAGTTTAGTCAGGGAATCTTGCAGACTTGTAGCAGATTTATTTAAAAGTATAATATCATCCGCAAAGAGCTGAGATTAATATCTCCAATTTTGATATCAGATTTAATAATACTTTCCTTCATAATGTGATCCATATAGATAATGAATAACAGAGGGGATAATGCACATCCTTGTCTCACACCAGATTTAACATAAAACCATCATCCTGTAATTCCTTCAATTCTAACTGCTGACTTACAACTCAATAAAGACTAACCATTGCTTGTTATGATACCTCATTGACACCATATAACTGTTTCGTTTTGAATAGCTTTTCTCATGGTACCTTGTCATATGCATTTTCCAGATCTACAAAATTTAAATACAGATCTTTGTTATATTCCTACAACTTCTCAACTATTTGTCATAATGTGAAAATATGATTCTGACAGCATCTAGTTGACTTGAATCCAACTTGTTCTCCACCACACCAAGCTTCCCATCCACAATCCTTCTCAACCGTTTCTCAAGTATACTTGAATAAATCTTAGCAGGACCCACTAGGAAAATACCTCTGTAATTCTCACATTCAGTTTTATTTCCCTTTTTGTATATGGGTTATTCTATGAGTGCAGCCACTTTAACACTTTTATACCTCCATACTTGAGCATTTCTGGTCGAATATCATCTACTCCTGCTGTCTTTCCAAATTCAGGCTTTTGATGGCTTTTTCTACTTCAAGTATGGATATGCATTCCTGATTGCATGTCAGTTGAGTGTTTTTTTTTTTCCACTGTGCTACCATCACTGCTTTGTTTCATTTATCAATTTTCGAAGTGATTACATAGCTCATGGATATCTTTTTTTTCCAATTTTCATGTCACCTTTCATCTCTAATTCCTTTTAAGCACTCTTTCCTCCATTTCTGAGATTTTTCAACAACCTTCAGAATATCTTGCCACTTTGGTATTTGTTTTCTATGTTCTTACCAGTCTTCCCATGCCTTTTGTTTTGTTACTTTTACACAGTGTTTAGCTTCCTTACATTTGTCTCTGTATTCTCTAAGAGCACAAGCTGACTTATTTGCAAAGAACTTTTGATATGCTTTCTTCTTTTCCTTCACTCCCTCTTTAACTTCCTGTGTCCACCATGGAGTTCTGATTTTTCTATCCTTGCAGACAATGTCACCACATGTGTCTCTGGCTGAATCAATCAATGTTTTCTTCAGGATTTGCCACTGAACCTCCACGGTTTGGTTCCTGTTCTCAAGCTCTAATTTTTTTCTTGAATAATGTTTGTGTATTTTAGTCTACGGTTCAACTGGGAGCTACTCAATTTTTATTTGCTTTAAAACTTTCTTACATATTCTTCTTCTCAATATGAAATTCTCGTAGACAGGCTTATACATTGGTTATGCATCATTAAAACACTTAAGGAATTGAACAGCGTAGTTAAGGATATAAATTAAATTAAACTTTAATAAATATTTTCCATATTTCGGCAACGTCACGTTGTCATCTTCTAAAGGAACTTACAAAAAAATTTATGTGCACGTAGACACTACAACACAGAAACTGGGAATGAAGAAATGAAGCTATTGTTCTCCTAACAGTCCAGATGGTGCCCTCAAACGGGGTAAGTAGGTGTTCTTGGCCGTTGGGCTGAAGGTCTGCTGATGTAGGCCTCCCAAATTTGTTGAGGTTTGGAGAATTTCTTAGGGCTGAGGCTGATTCCATAAAGAGTCTTTCAAATTTGTATTTGCTACGGTGTATCACTGTAGCTTTCTTCCACCGTATTCTGTGGCAAGTATCCAGAGCATGGTCCGCAAGTCCAGAATGACTGTATTTGTGAAAACGGATGTAGTCCTTGTGTTCCGAAATTCTGATATTTGCTGTCCTGCCTGTTTGGCCAAAGTAAGACAGTTTACAACTGGAAGGGACCTGGTAAACACCAGGTAGGTCTAGGGGAAGTGGTTGGTCTTTAGTGGAGCGGATAAGGGATGCCAATTTTCTGTAAGGTTTGTAACAGGAGGCCAGGTCATGTTTTTTTAAGATTTTGGTAATCTTTTCTGAGGTGCCTCAGATGTAGGGAATGGTGATGGATTTAGAGTAATCCTTGTTGTGGAGGGGGGGGGGGGATCTGTGGTTTGTAGGTTCTAATATTTTTGGGGGGGGGATAGCCATTGGCTGAGAAAGTGTTGAGGATGTGATTTAATTCAGTGTTTAGGGCCAAGTCGTTTGAGTAGATTAGTTTGGCCCTGTTGTATAGTGTTTTCACTACTCCATATTGTTGTGAGGGGGGATGGTGGGATTGTTGATAAATGTATCTGGCTGTATGGGTGGGTTTTCTGTAAAACCCACCAATACAGGGTGGGTTTTCCTGTGTCCTTTCCAAAGCAAGACCACCAAAAACCACATATCGAACAAGGAATATAAAGCTCTACGAGAAATGAAGAATAATAAAGAATTAGTTATCACCAAAGCGGATAAGGGAAATGCAACTGTAGTACTTAACCAAAAGGACTACACAGGTAAGCTGAATGCTCTTCTATTAGATCAGGCCACTTACCTCCCTATCAATTACAATCCCACCAACTCTCAAATTAGAAAACTTCACAGGCTCCTTAAGAGAGTCACTTCTTGGCCTGTAGAAGTTACCAACAGATTAAAGCCGTTTAACTCTATACCCCCCCCCCCCCCCCGTATTTACGGACTCCCAAAAATACACAAAGAAAATGTGCCATTACATCCCGTAGTGGATGGCATTGATTCCCCCACATACAAATTAGCTAAACATTTGGCCAAAGAGCTCACACACTATACTGGCAACACACCATCACACATAAAAAAACTCAGCCCATTTCAAAGCCAGCATAAAAAACCTTACACTCCAACATACTGACATAATGGTCAGCTTTGATGTCTTCTCTTTATTTACAAATGTCCCACTCAAGGAAACTTTAGAGCTAAATTTTCTCCCGACATCTCAGCCTTATTTCAGTTCACAATGAACTCAGACTATTTCGTTTGGCAGGGAAAATTCTACAAACAAATAGAGGGGACAGCCATGGGTTCACCACTCTCCCCACCCTTGGCCAATTTCTTTATGGAGACCTTGGAAGAAAAAGCCTTAGCCTCTGCCCCACAAAAACCAACCGTATGGCTTCGCTACGTTGATGATGTGTTCGCTATTTGGCCACATGGCTCTGAAACACTTCTCTCCTTCTTAACACACTTAAACAACCAACACCCCAGGATCAAATTCACTCTGGAAAAAGAGGAAAACAACAGCCTCCCTTTCCTAGACACACTAGTCATCCGCCAGCCTAATGGATCCTTGGTTTTCTCAGTTTATAGAAAACCCACCCATACAGGCAGATACATTCACCAACAATCCCACCATCCCCCCCTCACAACAATATGGAGTAGTGAAAACACTATAAAACAGGGCCAAACTAATCTGGTCAAACGACTTGGCCCTAAACACTGAACTAAATCACATCCTCAACACTTTCTCAGCCAATGGCTACTCCCCAGAAAAATATTAGAACCTACAAACCACAGATCCCCTCCCCCCTCCACAACAAGGATTACTATAAATCCATCACCATTCCCTATATCCGAGGTACCTCAGAAAAGATTACCAAAATCTTAAAAAAACATAACCTGACCTCCTGTTACAAACATTACAAAAAATTGACATCCCTTATCCACTCCACTAAAGACCAACCACTTCCCCTAGACCTACCTGTTGTTTACCAGGTCCCTTGTAGTTGTAAACTGTCTTACTTTGGCCAAACTGGCAGGACAGCAAATATCAGAATTTCGGAACACAAGGACTACATCCGTTTTCACAAATAGTCATTCTGGACTTGCGGACCATGCTCTGGATACACGCCACAGAATACGGTGGAAGAAAGCTACAGTGATACACCGTAGCAAATACAAATTTGAAAGACTCTTTGTGGAATCAGCCTCAGCCCTAAGAAATTCTCCAAACTTCAACAAATTTGGTTGTATGCGACTGCCCCAAATTTGGGAGGCCTACATCAGCAGACCTTCAGCCCAACGGCCAAAAACACCTACTTAGCCCTCTAGAGGGCACCATCTGGACTGTTAGGAGAACAATAGCTTCATCTCTTCATTCCCAGTTTCTGTGTTGTAGTGCCTACGTGCACGTAACTTTTTTTGTAAGTTCCTTTAGAAGATGGCAACGTGACGTTGCCGAAATATCGGAAAATATTTATTAAAGTTTAATTTAATTTATATCCTTAACTACGTTGTTCAATTCCTTAAGTGTTTTAACAGTATGAAATTCAATTTTATCCTGCTCAAGACAAAATGGTGATCACTTCCAATTTCAAATCCTCTGTACACTCTAGTGTCCTGCACCAGTGAGAAAACATCACTGTCAATGATAACTAGTCAATGAGCCTTTCTTATTCCTTGCCTCTTCTCTCCTTGTGAATGTGCAACATTTTTATGTTGGAAAATTGTTAGTAATAACCAGGCCATATCCCGAGCAGAAATCCAGTATAAAATGGTACGACATTACAGAATTTCGATTAAAACTATATGTAAATAAATAACAAAGAATTAAACCTTATATGAGAATTGTAGAGGAATTTCTGTACTGAGTTTTTGACGTATGATCTAAGCATGCATCCTGGAGAAGAGGGTAAGAAAAATTGTCATTGCTTCAAAAATGTTGTCCATGACATGTGACAATTTTTAGTTGATCAGAGAAAATATCAGAAGTGGGTTTTTGGTTTTATTATCACTTGTTCATAATGAAAATTCTGTTTTATGTTATATGTCGTAAATAGTTTTTTATGTGTTAACCATATTTATCACATTTATTTAGAAATGCTGATACAAATTCCTGTTTTGTCATTTATTACTGATTTTGTCATAATGGAATACAAAATAATCAGTATTAAAATAAGCATGTATAATTTTATCGTTGGTCATCGTTAGTTGCATCACAAAGTGACAGAGTAATAATTGCAACAGTATTGCATTGTTTTCCCTCCCAGTGATGGGGGTACACAGAATTTGACCATTAATAGTGGATGCTAAAACCTAAATAGTTTAGAAGTATACAGATTTTTTTTAATTTTCCCAGTTTCTTTATATTGATTCTAACTAAATGTTTTTAATTATTTTCTGAGTTGCTGCTGCTATTTTCTCTCTCGTGTGTTATTTTTATTGTTATTCTTAGTTCTGTATACTTGAATTGTGAGCATTGGTTCAATCACTCTAATATTTTTACTCTTAAATAGATTCTTGAATGAGCCTTTGAAAAATTAATATGGGCTACTAATGTGATTCCTTATTACCTTACTTTTAACTAATCCTACCTAACACTTGATTCTCTTTTTTGTCCTTTTTAGTTCTGTTCCTAGTTCCCCCCTGCATGCAAAGCAGGCCTTAAGGTTGCTACTGTGTCTGATTTGCAATATTCAGTTTGCCAAAATTCTTGTACTTCTCAACTAGACAAATTTGTTTGATTATTGACTGCACCAGCCTAATCGAATTAATATATTCTGAGAATTTTAGAATGGAGAACACAGGCAAATTTACATCTACTCATGCAGCATGTTGTGGCAATTCTCTATCTATTTGCACACAGGTTTGCAATTATTTCGAGACAGTGCATTGGCAAAATATCAGGAAGTCATTAATTAAATAAAATAAGTTTATTGTTTCCTCATCTTGGATGTACAAGTAATACATCCAAGATGAGGAAACTACTTCTCTTGACCAAACTATACTGAATCAGCTTAACATACATTTAATAGTTAAATACATAACTTTCACATAACTTTAGGATGTTGTTCAACAAATTTACAATATAGTAGCAGTTGTCCTCTTATTTCTATTCTAATTTAGTTCCTTCCATTCTTTGTGCATAATCATAACATTTTACTCTTACGTATCTACAGCTCTAAACTCAAATTCACACTATTTCTTTCTGTAAGCACAAATATTATTCATGCCAATACTAATCTTATACATCTAAAAAAGGGAAACTTATAAACAAAGTGTGCCCACTCACAGTCCCTTTCACAGTCCAGTCACATGAACAATATTTCAGTCTGGATTTCTTGCCTCTGTTCCTTTACTTCAGGGTACAATAATCGCGTGAGTGCTCCACAAACAATTATGGTGCCCTAAGCTAAGGTTGAAGATGATGTTCTTTCTTTGAACTTCCTATGATGGCAGATATTTCTATCCTCGCTGGTTGGTCACTTGGTCTTTATCAAGAAAAACTCGCATCCATGCAGCAAGTCTTGTCCTGGAAACAGTCTCCGATGATATCAGGGAGACATCCCGTTGATATGACCACTACGATTCTCTATTGGGATGCTAGGATTTAACTCACCTTCTCTTCGTCCCTCTGTGCATCAAAGCAGGAACCTCACAGGTACGGCCTTGTCTCTTCACTGTCTGGACTGGATCCTCCAAGACGGATAAAGGACAAGTGAAAAAAAAAAAAAAAAAAAAGACTGAGAGCCCCTGTCCCCTTAAATATCCTTTTTAATCCTTTGTTTCAATACTGAAATTTCCGTGATTACCTCTTTGTATGATGACGTCACTTCATCTCTCTCCCTTTGAACATCTCTAATGTGGGCACTTCATTTTGTTCCCAAGACTTTGCAAACTTTTACTTTTGCTCATTCACCTTTCTAATCTTGTTAATCCCAGCTCTTTAGTTTTTCATACAGCTTTCAACAAGAATTATTTTATGCACTTTAAAAGAATATAAAGTATTATTTAATTATTATTCTAATTTTACATTTTTCATTATATATACATCATCATCAAATTCCTGCCATGTACCCTCAAGGGGTGTACAGGATATGATAGTACTACATGAAAAAAATTACATTAATATTAATTTCATATCTACAATTTTCTTCCAAATCAGTCTGTTACTTGTCAAAACTCCAACATTTTCAGATCTTATATTTCTATCGTCTAAAGCACTTTGTACCGTATCAATCCACCTATATCTTGGTCTTCCTCTGGGTCGTTTTGCTACCAACCTGGCAGAGAACACTTGTTTTGCTAATCTTTCTTTGCCCATTCTGTTTAAGTGACCATACCACCTGAGATTAGCTCTGCTAACACATTCCTGGATGCTGACAATGTTAAGTATTTTCCTAACATCCTCGTTTTTAATATGATATTGCCATTGATGCCATCTGTTCATGCCTATAATCTTTCTCAGGACTCTCATATCTGTAGTCTCTAGTCTTTGGTCAAGTTTTACTTCTGACTCAGCTCTCATATCCATAAGTTAAAACTGGTTTGAACACTGTCTTGTATACAGCCAATTTAGTATTATGACTAATTTCGCTGTTATTCCATATGAATTTATTCAATTGACTTCCCACCATACGAGCTTTGCTGATTCTGTTGTCTATTTCTATATTTAATTTACCATCTTCAGTAAAAATCGTGCCTAAATAGCTGAATGAAATGTTTTACTTGTTCCACAGGTTCTCCATTCATAACACAGTTGACATATTCAATGATTCTGCCTATTTTCATTGTCTTTGTCTTTTTATTGCTGACCTTCATACCATATCTATTACAACAGCTATTCAATTTAGTCAGAGAATCTTGCAGACTTGTAGCAGATTTATTTAGAAGTATAACATCATCCGCATAAAGCAAAGAGCTGACATTAACATCTCCAATTTTGATATCATGTTTAATACCACTTTCCTTCCTAATTTGATCCATATAGATAATGAATAACAGAGGGGACAATGTACATCCTTGTCTCACACCTGATTTAACATTAAACCATCTTCCTGTACTTCCTTCAATTCTAACTGCTGACTTACAACTCAAATAAAGACTAAGTATTGCTTGATATAATGCCCCATTGACACCATATAACTGCAGCGTATTGAATAGCTTCTCTCTTGGCACCTTGTCACATGCCTTTTCCAGATCGACAAAACTTAAATACAGATCTTTGTTATATTCCCATGCTTTCTCGACTGTTTGTCGTAAAGTGAAGATCTGATCCTGACATCCTCTATTTGAATCCAGCTTGTTCTTAACCAAGCTTTTCTTCCACAATTCTTCTCAACCATTTCTCAAGTATACTTGCATTGATCTTGCCAGGAACACTCAGTAGGGAAATACCTCTGTAATTCTCACATGCAGTTTTATTTCCCTTTTTATATATTGGGAATTCTTCCCTCTGTCCAGGCTTTCTGAACTATGCAGTGCAGCCACTGTAAGACTCTTATACCACCATACTTCAGCATTTTTGGTCGAATATCATCTACTCCTGCTGCCTTTCCACATTTCAAGCCTTTGATGGCTTTTTCTACTTCAAGTATGGATATGTATTCCTGACTGCATGCCTGGTCAGTGTTTTTTACCACTGTGCTGTCATCACTGCTTGTTTCATTTAGCAGTTTTTCAAAGTAATTACTCCATACTTCAAGGATATCTTTTTCTCCCATTTTCATGTCACCTTTATCATCTCTAATTCCTTTTACAGCACTCATTCCTCCATTCTTAAGCTTCTTCAACAACCTCCAGAATATTTTGCCACCTTCTTGATATTTATTTTCTATATTCTTGCCAAAGTCCTACCATGACTTTTGTTTAGCTAGTTTTACACGGTGTTTAGCATTCTTGCATTTGTCTCTGTATTGTCTGAGAGCACAAGCTGACTTATTTGGCAGGAACTTTTGGTATGCTTTCTTCTTTTCCTTCACTGCCTCTTTAACTTCCTGTGTCCACCAGGGAGTTCTGATTTTTTTATCCTTACAGACAACCTCACCACATGCCTCTCTGGCAGAATCAATCAATGTTTTCTTCTGAGTTTGCCACTGAATCTCCAAGGTTTGATTCCTGTTCTCAAACTCTTTCATTTTTTCTTCAATAATCTTTGTGTGTATTAGTCTACAGTTCACATCTGAGAGCTGCTCAACTTTAATTCGCTTTAAAACTTTCTTAAGTGTTATTCTTTTCAATATGAAATTCAATTTTATCCTACTCAAGACTAAATAGTGATCACTTCCAATTTCAAATCCTCTGTACACTCTGGTGTCCTGCACCAGGAAGAAAACATCACTATCAACAATAACATAGTCGATGAGACTTTTTATATTCCTAGCCTCTTATCTCCATGTGAATTTGTGCACATTTTTATGTTGGAACATGGTGTTAGTAATAACCAGTCCACGTCCTGAGCAGAAATCCTACAGATATTTGCCATTATTATTAGCTTTGCTCTTTTCTCCAAATTTTCCCAAAATATTTTTGTATGTCTCACAATCATTTCCTACTCTGCTATTTAGATCCCCAACAAGGACCAACTTTTCATTTTTCATTGTGTCAGTTGCTTTTTCTAAAGCCTCAAAAAATTCCTCCACTTCTACCTTAGTAGAACCTTCTGTGGGACCATAGGCACAAATAAGTCTCATTGTCCAGTTCCCCATTCTCATATTTGCCCACATTACTCTACTTGACACTGACTGCCATTCAAGAAGATTAGCCTCGTATTTTGTGTTGAATACTATGGCTACTCCTTCTTTTCCTTGATTGTCATTGCCTGAATATAACATTTTGTATTTATTGCTCAGAAAGATCTCACCAGTTTTGGTCTTTTTTGTTTCATTCACCCCTATTATGTCGATCTGGTACTTATCTAATTCCTCAGCTAGCTCCATTTCTTTGCCATTCAGGCTTCGTATGTTGATAGCACCGATCTTTAACTCTGGTGATGTTGAGTTGGGGTTTATTTTCAGATTTGTTCAAGTAGCTGACTTTTCGCTGTTCGCCCTGGTTCCCTGGTGAAAACAACGGGGGCCTTGTTTAACTGGGTAAAACCCCGGCCGGCATGAAATTTTGTCATGTTGTGCCACCATTCTATATTTTGGTTTAACCAATAAGAATACAATTTGGTCGGCTAAATCCCAAATTGCCAGCCCATCCTCGTCCGTTCAGTATCCAAGTAGATACCTAACAGGGTGCATCACGAGAAGGTGAGGATTGGACATTAGGTCAGAAGCCCTGGTCGGTTCTCCGCATTCCTTTAAAGGCTATGTGGAGGTCTCTTCTCAGTTTTGAAACCCAAGTAAAAACCGAGCTTAATAAGTTAACTAATTTAACTTATCCTGCTAGATTTTACACTGCTATTTCTAATAACATCACTGGCTATTCATCCAACAATGTTTTGGAGCCGATCAGAATTTAGAAATGTTTATGTGGATCTAAGGGTTTTATTTAATTGAGAGTCTTTATGATGTTACATGTGTTTATTTTCTATATGTGTTTATAATTGCAGAGAATAAAATTATTTGCATTCTTCTATAAAAGTGTGTCAAGGAATATAAGTGTTCGATAATGTAGCAAAAACGGGGGGAATATATATATATCATTAGTAAAAAAATGATAATAAATGATGTTCTGTCACCTATGAAATGCATGAATATTTTTTTGACAGACTTATAAACAATTTAATATATAAGTGGTGAATATAGATCTAAATAATAAAACATAAGCAGATGAATTAATGATTAAATTATTACATAATGGAATAACATTTATATTAGGAAAAAATATTTATTGCTTGTAGAATGTTCTGCTATGTCTCATAGCCATTGTCATTATAGTTGAAAGGAGATAAACACAATAAGAATAACACTTAAATTGCAAGCACATGACAATATGTTAACACTGCAGGAGAATAACTTTATCTACAACTGTTAGAATTCAAAGAAATAAATTGAAATAATTACAATATTAAGAAACACAGAATCAGGAGTGTTACTTAGGATGACTCCTGAAATTGGGAAAGTTTAAGGCAATCGTTAAACTGCACAAAAGTTTTTTTTTTTTCTTGATAGATTATGCGAAGAAAGTTAGGAAGCTCATATTCATTCAAGAAAAAAATAACTTTGTGCAGGACTTTCGTTTTCTTTCTATGAATTCTTTGCCTAGTGGATGAGGTGGCACTTCAGAACAACCCATCTGTCTAAAATAACAAAGGTCACATGGATAATGAATCTTTTAAACTCCAGGTTAAGAGAGGGGTGGAAAACTTGTATTTCAGAAAGGCTCTGAAGGAATTTACTTTATGAACTGGACAGAAAGAAACTTCTAGGTCTGTCTGACAAAGAAGTCTTGCAGTTTTCTCTGTTCGTCCTTTAACATATGAATTTAAAAATCTAGGAACTTCTTCTTGAGGTGAGGGGGGGGGGGTTAAGATGAAGGCCATAATTATTATTTTGTCACTTTTTTTTTATTATACCATTAGAGATAAGTAGTTCTGATAAATGACAGTTCATTATTTAAAAGAGAGTTAGTAGAACATAACCTGTGTGCATGTTTAGCTAAAATTTTAATCACATCATATTTTTGAGAGGGACAATCATAAGAAACAGCATTAGATGGTTTCCTGAGAACTGTAGACTGTCATTAGGTTGACATAGAATAACAACATGCTGAACAGGGAGACAACTCATTTCAAGACAGTTCTTGAAGTGAATCTGATTTAATAACAATGAAAAACTTGCACACCAGTAGATGCAATGTGCTTGAGGAAAATGAAAAAACTCTTTGATTTTGCAACTTGGAATCAGCTATGCGCTTCTGCACTGTTTTTAAAAAATGATTATTCTGTTAACGCATCCAGTTCTTTACACCAATTATTTTCTAAAAACAGACATTTCTTTAAAATATTCATATTCGTGAAGCCAAAAAAAAACCTTTTTTTTTTGTTGTTGTTGTTGTTGTTGTTTTTAATTGCTTCTATTACTACTGAATTAAGTAATGTTTTATCTGTTGAAGAATACATTGTTGTTTATGAAATATCTTCAGCCTCGGTAAAGGTTTTCATGACTGTTAAACAACAACGTAATCATAAATTTCAATAACAGAAAAATAATTTTCTGCCTAGCACCTGGACTGACAGTTCAAGAACTGTTATTAATATTTCAGCTTTCCTTTATCTAATGAAGAAATCTAAATGTTGTCAAAGGGTTAGATATACTGTAGATCTAAAAAATCATTCCTGTTATGAACGTATTGATAAAGGCCTTCTTACCTTCCCATATTCCTTGACAAGTAAAATTCGTTTCAAGCTGCACTGCGTATATTTTATTGAAATCCATACCTCCTCACAGCAATTTGAAAAACGATTTTCTAGCTTGATCACCTTTTAAGTATAATAAGAACATAGTGATTTCCAAAACTGACAAAGGGTGTGCATTTAATGATAAAGGGAAAATAACTACTTTAGAAACCTTAACCTTCAATTTCATGATCATACAACCTCCAGATGCATTTCCAGAGATCCTACTCACTCACAAATCAACGAACCTGATAAGTTGCAAGTAAAATTCATTTCACAGGTGGAGAGACCAATGTGTTCGTCGCACATGTTGTTTATTTCTTAACCATATATATTAGAACACAGAAAAATAAGTAAAAAAAGAAAATTTCATGCCGGATGGGGCGTCGCCTGGTTAAACAAGGCATTCGTTGTTTTTCCCAGGGAACAGGGCAAAAAGTCAGCTACTCGAACAAATCTGAAAACACACCCCAACTAAACATCACCAGAGTTAAAGATCGGTACTATCAACATAAGAAGCCTGAATGGCAAAGAATTGGAGCTAGCGGAAGAATTAGATAAGTACCAGATCGACATAATAGGGGTGACTGAAACAAAAAAGACAAAAACTGGTGAGATCTTTCTGAGCAATAAATACAAAATGTTATATTCAGGCGATGACAATCAAGAAAAAGGAGGAATAGCCATAGTATTCAACACAAAATACAAGGCTCATCTTCTTGAATGGCAGGCAGTGTCAAGTAGAATGATTTGGGCAAATATTAGAATGGGGAACTGGACAATGAGACTTATTTGTGCCTGTAATCCCACAGAAGGTTCTACTAAGGTAGAAGTGGAGGAATTTTTTGAGGCTCTAGAGAAAGCTACTGACACAATGAAAATGGAAAAGTTGGTACTTGTTGGGGATCTAAATAGCAGAGTAGAAAGTGATTGTCAGACACACAAAAATGTTTTGGGAAAATTTTGGAGAAAATAGCAAAGCTAATAATAATGGCAAATACCTGTTGGATTTCTGCTCAGGACATGGACTGGTTATTACTAACACCATGCTCCAACATAAAATTGTGCACAAATTCATATGGAGAGAAGAGGCAAGGAATAAGAAAAGTCTCATTGACTATGTTATTGTTGATAGTGATGTTTTCTCCCTGGTGCAGGACACCAGAGTGTACAGAGGATTTGAAATTGGAAGTGATCACTATTTAGTCTTGAACAGGATAAAATTGAATTTCATATTGAAAAGAATGAAATGTAAGAAAGTTTTAAAGTGAATAAAAGTTGAGCAGCTCTCAGATGTGAACTGTAGACTAAAATACACAAAGATTATTGAAGAAAAAATGAAAGAGTTTGAGAACAGGAACCAAACCTTGGAGATTCAGTGGCAAGCCTTGAAGAAAACCCTGATTGATTCAGCTAGAGAGGCATGTGGTGAAGTTGTCTGCAAGGATAGAAAAATCAGAACCCCATGGTGGACACAGGAAGTTAAAGTGGCAGTGAAGGAAAAGAAGAAAGCATATCAAAAGTTCGTGGCAAATAAGTCAGCTTGTGTTCTTAGAGAATACAGAGACAAATATAAGAAAGCTAAACAGTGCGTAAAACTAGCTAAACAAAAGTCATGGGAGGACTTTGGCAAGAACATAGAAAATAAATATCAAGAAGGTGGCAAAATATTCCTGAGGTTGTTGAAGAAGCTTAGAAATGGAGGAAAGAGTGCTGTAAAAGGAGTTAAGAGTTGATAAAGGTGACATGAAAATGGGAGAAAAAGATATCCTTGAAGTATGGAGTAATTACTTTGAAAAACTGCTAAATGAAACAAGCAGTGATGACAGCACAGTGGTAAAAAACACTGACCAGGCATGCAGTCAGGAATAGATATCCATACTTGAAGTAGAAAAAGCCATCAAAGGCTTGAAATGTGGAAAGGCAGCAGGAGTAGATGATATTCGACCAGAAATGCTGAAGTATGGTGGTATAAGAGTCTTACAGTGGTGCGTAGTTCAGAAAGCCTGGACAGAGGGACGAATTCCAGACGATTGGAGTAGAGCTCTCATAGTACTCATATATATAAAAAGGGAAATAAAACTGAATGTGAGAATTACAGAGGTATATCCCTACTGAATGTTCCTAGTAAGATATATATGCAAGTTTACTTGAGAAACGGTTGAGAAGAATTGTGGAAGAAAAGCTTGGTGAAGAACAAGCTGGATTCAGGTCAAATAGAGGCTGTCAGGATCAGATCTTCACTTTACACAAATAGTCGAGAAATCATGGGAATATAACAAAGATCTGTATTTAAGTTTTGTCGATTTGGAAAAAGCATATGACAAGGTGCCAAAAGAGAAGCTATTCAATACGCTATAGTTATATGGTGTCAATGGGGCATTATATCAAGCAATAATTAGTTTTTATTTGAGTGATAAGTCAGCAGTTAGAATTGAAGGAAGTACAGGAAGATGGTTTAATGTTAAATCTGTTGTTAAATCAGACAAGGATGTACATTGTCCCCTCTGTTATTCATTATCTATATGGATCACATTATGAAGGAAAGTGGTATTAAATCTGATATCAAAATTGGAGATGTTAATCTCAGCTCTTTGCTTTATACGGATAATGTTATACTTCTGAATAAATCCGCTACAAGTCTGCAAAATTCCCTGACTAAATTGAATAACTGTTGTAACATATGGTATGAAGGTCAGCAATATCAAGGCAAAGGCAATGAAAATAGGCAGAAGCATTGAAAATATCAACTGTATTGTGAATGGAGAACCTTTAGAACAAGTAAAACATTTCAGCTACTTAGAAAATTAGATTAGGCATGATTTTTAGTAAAGATGTTAAATTAAATATGGAAATAGACAAAAGAATCAACAAAGCTGGTATGGCAAAAAGTGAATCGAATATTTTTATATGGAATAAGAGAGAAATTAATCAAAACACTAAATTAGCTGTATACAATACAGTATTCAAACCAGTTTTAACCTATGAATCTGAGAGCCGTGTCAGAAGTAAAACACTTGACCAAAGGCTAGATACAGCGCATGAGAGTCCTGAGAAATATTAGGGGCATGAACAAATGGCATCAATGGCAATATCATATTAAAAACTAGGATATAATGGGAAAGAACTTGACATTGTCAGCATCCAGAAATGTGTTAGCAAAAATAATCTTATGTGGTATGGTCACTTAAACATAATGGGAGAGGAAAGATTAGCATACTCTGCCCTGTTGGCAGGATAAAGAACCAGAGGATGACCAAGATATAGGTGGAATGATACAGTGAAAAGTGCCTTAAAAGATAGAAATCTAAGATCTGATAATGTTGGAGTCTTGACAGGTAACAGACTGATTTGGAGGAAAATTGTAGATAAGAAGTTAATAATGATGTTAATTTTTCATGTAGTACTATCATATCCTGTACACCCCTTTGAGGGTATATGTCAGGAATTTGATGATGATGCATGTTAGAGTACTTATGATAGCAGCACTACGATGTGCAACCTTTGCAACGCTAGCAATATGCCCTCTAAACTTTCAGTCTACTGTCAACCATCACTCTGAAATCTCTAATTCCGTCCACCTCCTGCAGTGTTGCCCCATTGATATAGTAAACAGCCTTATTTTTCTGATCTCCAAAATGTAACACCTTGCACTTATTGATATTAAAACTACAATTCCACTCTTTTGTCCAAGTAAAAGTTTTCAAATCTTGCTGAATTGATTCAGCATCAGCAGTGCTACTTATAATTTTTCCCAACCTTGCATCATCATCAAATAACTGAATATCCCCAGTCAGTCCACAAGATATATCTTTTACAAACAAGTTCAACAGCAGCGGCCAAAGAATAGAACCCTGGGGCACACCATTGGTTATACTGCTTTTTTGAGACAGCATACACCATCATACACAACCTGCTGGTATCGTTCAGAGAGCCAATCTCTGATCCATCTAACCAATATACTGCCTATTCCCATCCTCTGCAGCTTGTACACCAACTTATCGTGTGGTAATCTAACAAATGCTTTTGCAAAGTCTTAGAATATCATTGTATATGATTCTCTCTCATCCAACACACTCGTCACCTTATCATAATGCAAGTAAATTACTAAAAATAGGACCTACCCTTTACAAATCCATGCTGACCATCATAAAAAATGCTGTGTCCAACAACCCAGTCCTGTATTCTATTCCTTGCCAATCTCTCCAATACCTTGACCACAACCGCAGTTATACAGGCTGGCCTATAGTTGTAGACTTCTGTCTTAGAACCATTCTTGTGGAGTGGTACTATTTTGCCTTCTTTCCTCTCTTTAGGAACCCCACCAACTGTGGTGCACATTCCTTAAGCACACGTGGTGATATGTCATCCATTCACATCTAACCCAACCAACATCTGATACACCTCTGTTTCTTTCACTTCCAGTCTCCTAATATATGCCTCTCTTCTATATATTATACTAGTATGATATATGCTGATAAAGTGCTTGTTTGATAATTCCACTATATCCTTTGCAGCTGTTAGTCTGCCATAATTATTCTTCTTCTTGCTTGCCATGTAGTAGAAAAATTCCCTTGAGTTAACCTTGGCCTGACCAGCAATCTCCTCTCATACTGCACCTTTTCTTTTATATATAGAAATGTTTCAGGAAACTTTGGTGAAAAGAGCCAACTTAATAATCATGCTATTTGCTGGATTTCTGCTAGGATATGGACTTAGTCATTATAAATTCCATTTTCCAACATAAAGATGTACACAAATACACATGGAGAGGACAGAAGAAATAAAAGCCTCATTGACTATATCATTGTTGATAGTGATATCTCACATCAAAAAGAACAGTATGTAAGAAAGTTTTAAAAAGAACTAAAGTTGAGCAGCTTTTGTATGTAAACTGTAGACTCCACTATACAAACATTATTGAAGGAAAAATGAAACAGTGAACAAGAACCAAACCTTCTCACTAGCAAACTCATTAGAAAACATTGACTGATCTGGCTAGGAAGGCATTTGTTGAAGTTGTTTGCAAGGATAGAAAAATAAAAACACCATGGTGGACAAGAAGTTAAAGAAGGAGTCCTGAAAAGAAGAAAGCATACCAGAAATTCCTAGCAAATAAGTCGATCTTAAAAGAATAGAGAGAAAAGTCTAGGAGAGCTATGTGTAAAAGTAGTTAAAGAAAATATGGAAAATATCAGAGGAGGGTGGGGAAAAGCTTAGAAATTGAGGAAAGAGTTCTGTAAAAGGAATCAGAGATTATAAAGATGAACTGATAACTGAAGATAAGTAAAACCTAGATGACTGAAGTAATTACTTTGAAAGCCTATTAAATGAAACAATAAATGACAATTCAGTAGTAGAAAATTTGCAAGAGAAATGTAAACATTTAGTACATATCAGTACTTCAGGTATGAAAAGTGACAAAAACTTGAAATATGGAAAGGCAGCTGGTATATATTGCTAGAATACCAGGTAGATGATATTCAATGAGAAATGCTCAAATATCATCATCGTGCTTTTCAAAGATTTAGGCCTAGAGTGGCCTGTTCCAGCCTTAGAAGTTATCATTGAATCTCTTTAGAAGACATCTTTGTTTTCTTTTTCCTTAATGGTTTGTAATTTAAAACTTGTTTTGGTAATTTTTCTGTTTTCATTCTTTCAATGTGTTCCATCCATTTATGTTTATTTATTTTTTCTATTACTGATTCCTGTTTTAATTCTTTCATAATTTCTTTTTGTGATTGAATAGAGTATATTTTACATTTTTATCATAAACTTCATTTCAGCTGTTAATAATCTTTGTTTGCCTTTTTGTTTTATTGTCCAGATTTCACTTCCATACAGTAGGACTTGTAGGGCTAATGTATTGTATACTTTTAGTCTAGTTTGTTTTTGAACTAGGTTAAGTTTAATATGCAATTAATTACACCTATTATTTATAAATATTTTTGCAATATTTAGGTTTATATCTTTTTCATTTTCATATGTAATCATGCATCCTAGATAGTTAATGAATTCACCTGTTCTAAAATCTTGTTATCTATTATATTTTAGTTCTTATTTGTCCTTTAAAGGCCATCGTTTTTTATTTTTCTGTTGATATTATTATTCCATAATCTTTGGCTATTTCATTTAAAGTTAAAATATATTTCTCTAAGTTATCTTCAGAATTTGTAATTATTATTTGGTCATCAGCAAAAAGGAGAGTGTTTAAGTTCACAGCAGGAGAAATTTTAATATACCTTGATGGAAATTTTTATTCCATTTTATTATTTCATTTAAATAAATATTAAAAAGAGTTGCTGTGAGAGGGGACATCTATTGGGTTCCTTGGTTTATCTCTCTCGGATATCATAGCTCATAATTTAATCCTATTTGTATTTGATTATCTTCATATATATACTTATAGCTGTTAGAATATTATTTGTGTTACATCCTGAATGAAGAACTTTATTAAAGAAATAATTCATTCAAGTCAGAAAAATCAGCTGAGAGAAAAAACTTGTACTCGAGCAGAAGAATTAAAGTATACTAACTGTAAATGGTAATAGAATTGTAAGACCATGTAAAGAACTTTGTGTATAAATTAGTATTATATGAATGCATCATGTATACAATGAATGGGTAAATTAGATGTAAACAATAGTCCAAAGGTCATGGGCGGGCCTGAGGCATTGGCAATCTCAGAAAGCGACACACATTCGTTTCCCGGAAGACGCTGCTATGATCTCGCGCTGTGCCGAAGAAAGTAGCCGGAGGGAAAAGATCGCAGAAAGGAAAGTAAGAGGGCGCTATCATGGACGCAGACTTATGGAAGTATCGGAAGGTAATTCAAACAAAGAAGGACAGTTCAGACGGACCTGGAGACCCTGCCCCAAGAAATGGTAAAGTACAGATTTTGTTGTATAATTACCCAGTCGGTAAAAGGGAAAGATCATTGTAGTGTATTAATCGAGTATGGACAGTATTTAATAACTTTAAGGATTATTTAGCAGTGGCTGATATCCATAAGACAAATTGTTAGGAATGATTATAGATGATTGTGACTAGTTTAATATGCAAGACTAAAATAGTAGGTAGAAAATTGAGTAGAAGTGTATAATGTGTATATTATGTGTGTTAAATCTCTAACTCAAAAGAAGGATTTATTGTTCATGTATTAGAGTATTAATCAGTTTGAAAAAGTTTGGCATGTCATTGAACTAATTGAAAGTGAGATTGGTCTAAGTGTATATTATGTCTTTAGATTCCAATAAATATGTTTTTTCTTTTATACCTGAGTTTTGCCTGTGATATGAACCAAAACTACCACTCATTAATCCGAACCATAGCAGGGGGAACTGAAAGAAAGGTATAACATGTCATAGAGGTTACGACTACAAACCAGAATTTACTTAGCCATAGTAGAGCATTTAATTTATGAGTTCAAGCACTAAACTTATTCACCTATGTGCACCAAAGGTCTGGAAAAGTCTCCCTGAATAAGAGTCCCCTCTATTCTAAGATATTGGCTGGCACAGCTTTAAAAAATAAATTTGTCAATATCTGAAGAGGAGACGGCTCCAGAAAGAAATTAGAGGATTCGTTTCTTTTAGCAAGGAATGACCTTTAACAGTCAGGGTAAGCACGTGAGTAAAATTGGGAATCGACTAGAGATAAAGAATTTGCTTTCCTTATAGAATGAACATGTAAGAGGTGATACAGATATTACAGTCAGGGAAATTTTATAAGTCTTGTAGTTTTTATAGAAAGGAAAATTCATAAAGGAAATAAATTATTTAAGGAAGAGCAAATATATAACATTTGGTATTTCTTTCTTTTAATATGTTAAATAAAATACTTTTAATTTTATCAAATGGTTTTTCAAAGTCAGTAAATGTAATATGTGTTTCTAAATTGTATTCTCTTCTTTTTCTCTATTATTAATTTTAGGCAAAGGCTGGATCTGTACATGATCGTTCTTTTCTAAATCCATTTTATTCTTCTAAAATAAAGCTTTGAGAATATTTTATTAGTTATTTAAAATTCTGCTATATATTTTATAACAGGAATTTAGAATACTTAATTTTTAGGGTTATCTCTACTACCTTTTTTAAAGATAGGGATCGCTGTTTGCTTTTTTTTTTTCATTCTATTGGTGGATAACTTGTTGAATAGATTTTATTATTATTATTATTATTATTATTATTCAGGCCTCCATGGAGTCAAAAGACTCTTCGTGGGAGGTCCTTCCTAAGAACATAAAGTCTGTCAAGACTCATCGAGGGGAGGTTCCCCCTAAGAAACACAAAGTCTATCATACCACTCCTTAAACTCATTGACCGTTCTCGTCCTCACCACTCTATCAGGCAATGCATTCCACGGCTCAACCACCCTCCATGCAAAGAAACCACTCCTCACCCTCTTACTCACAGTTTCCTTTCGTAACTTCCAGGAATGGCCTCTTGTCATCACTCCTTCTCGCTGTTCAACCAAGTGAAAGAACTCCCCAGTGTCAACCCTGTTACCACCTCTCAACAGTTTAAAAGTCTCAATCATATCACCTCTCCTTCTTCTATCCGCCAAACTCTGCAGCCCACATTTCCTCAGCCGATCCTCATAACTATGCTTGTACAGTCCTGAAACCATCTTTGTCATCCGTCTTTGTATCGCTTCCACAGTTAATTTATCCCCTTCAAATCCTGGGGACCAAATCTGAGAACAATAATCCAAGTGTGGTCTGATCAGAGACTTATACAATGGAATGGTAATCCTCTTATCTCTGCAGGTCAGTGTCCTTCTCATAATTGCAGCAATCCTCTGTGTTACTTTCACCAGCTTTGCAATATGTCCCCTAAACTTCAGGTTTCTATCAATCATCAACCCCAGATCTCTTGTCCCCCCCCCTACTTCCTCTAGTATAACTCCTCCCATAGAGTATGCAGCATCCCATCGATGTTTCCCAAACCTCAAGACCTTACATTTTGCTGCATTAAACTAACACCCCCCATTCATTTGCCCATCTATCTAGCTTATTTAAATCCTCTTGCAGGGCTACCACATCTGCACTATTACTAATAATCATTCCCAGCTTCGCATCATCCGCAAACAACTGAATATCCCCTTGCAATCCACTGGCAATGTCATTGATATAAAGGTTAAACAATATAGCTCCTAGTACTGAGCCCTGTGGGACCCCACTTGTAATCCTCTGCCTCCTTGAAACTGCTCCACCATACACAACTCTCTGATACCTATCAGACAGCCAATCCTGAATCCAGTTGACCAATCTGACATCCAGACCCAACTTAAATATCAGCTTATTGTGTGGCACCCTGTCAAATGCCTTTGCTAAGTCTAAGAAAATTGCAGTATATGCCTTTCCCTCATCTAATGTTCTTGTAACTTTATTATAAAAGGCTAGCATATTGCTAAAACAAGCGTGCCCTTTCACAAATTCATGCTGACTCTCACAGATAACATTACCCTCATCTGCCCAGTGCTGGATACGGTCCTTCACTACTTTCTCCAAGATCTTAACAACTACTGATGACACACAGACTGGTCTATAATTAGACACTTCCAGTCTGTTACCACCCTTATGCGATGGCACTATCTTACCTTCCTTCCATTCCCTAGGCACCTTTGCCGAAGTCAGACTTTCATTGAAAAAACCAGGTTAAAGGCACTGTCAGTTCCCTCACACATTCTTTCAAAACTCGTGGTGAAATACCATCCAGTCCCAAAGCTTTATTGACATCCAGAGTTCTCAGTATCTGAAACACACTCTCCTCCTGTACCTCTAAACCTTGAACCTGCCCTATCCCTCTAGCATTAAAACTGACTCCTCCAGGATGAAATACTCCAATAAAGTGGTCTTTGAACAATTCCACTATGTCCTCTGCTTCAGTCACTCTATTCCCATTTTTATCCCACAATATCATTCTTCCACAGTCATTTCTCCTCTTACTGGCCACATAGCTAAAAAATTCCCTAGGATTTTCTTTGGATCTTAGGGCCAATCTCCTCTCATATTCTAGTTTCGCTTTCCTTACCACACTAGTCACTCTTCTGGCCTGTGTCTTATATTCTTCACGCATCCTCTCTTCACCTGTCTCCTTATATCTCTTCCATAGCCTCTTTTTCACATGCAATTCCTGTTTAATATTGTTTGTCATTCGCTTTACTCCAAATTGTGTCCTCTTCTTCACTCGTGGTATACAACTTACCATTGCTGCTAACAAATATTCTTTCACAATTTCCCAGAGTCACTAACGATATCCTGGCCTTCCAATTCCTCCTTCCATGAAACTTTATTTTAAAATAAGTCTTTCTTTAAACCTTATTCCTGCATATTTGTGTAATTCTGATTCTAAGTTATCTTCTCCAAGTGATTTTTCCATTTCTTTTTCTTTCAGGCTGATTTCTAATTCTTCCTTGGTTATTTCCTTTTCATTTTCATTAAATGTTTTCCAGTTCTATCCACAATTCTGTATAGAAATTTAGAAATTCATCTAATTTCAATTTGGTATTTAATTTTATACTTACTTTAGTATCTGTATTTAAATATTTCAAAATCTTATATACATTGCATCTTATTTTATATAAATCATGTTCTAAATTAGAAACAAATTTCTTCTATGATTCTGTCTTTTTCTGACTTTTCTTTTAGCTATGGCTCTTATTCTTTTATATCATCATCGTCATCAAATTCCTGCCATGTACCCTCAAGGGTGTACAGGATATGATAGTACAACATGAAAAAAATTACATCATTACTAACTTCCTATCTACAATTTTCCTCCAAATCAGTCTGTTACTTCTCAAGACTCCAACATTATCAGATCTTATATTTCTATTGTCTAAGGCACTTTGTACTGTATCAGTCCACCTATATCTTGGTCTTCCTCGGGGTCGTTTTGCTGCCAACCTTGCAGAGAACACTTGTTTTGCTAATCTTTCTTCGCCCATTCTGTTTAAGTGACCATACCACCTGAGATTAGCTCTGCTAATGCATTCCTGGATGCTGACAATGCCAAGTTCTTTCCTAATATCCTCGTTTTTAATATGATACTGCCATTGATGTCTGTTCACGCCTATAATCTTTCTCAGGACTCTCATATCTGCGGTCTCTAGTCTTTGGTCAAGTGTTTTACTTCTGACCCAGCTCTCAGATCCATAAGTTAAAACTGGTTTGAACACTGTCTTGTATACAGCTAATTTAGTGTTCCGACTAATTTCTCTCTTATTTCATATGAATTTATTCAATTGATTTCCTACCATATCAGCTTTGCTGATTCTGTTATCTATTTCTATATTTGATTTACCATCTTCAGTAAAAATCGTGCCTAAGTAGCTGAAATATTTCACTTGTTCCACAGGTTCTCCATTCACAACACAGTTGACATTGACATTTAACAGCCTCTATTTGGCCCGAAACCAGCTTGTTCTTTCCCAAGCTTTTCTTCCATAATTCTTCTTAACCGTTTCTCAAGCATACTTGCATAGATCTTGCCAGGAACATTCAGTAGGGAAATCCTCTGTAATTCTCACATTCAGTTTTATTTCCCTTTTTTATATATGGGTACTATGAGAGCTCTACTCCAATCGTCTGGAATTCGTCCCTCTATCCAGCCATTCTGAATTATGCAGTGCTGCCACTGTAAGACTTATACCACCATACTTCAGCATTTCTGGTCGAATATCATCTACTCCTGCTGCCTTTCCACATTTCAAGCCTTTGATGGCTTTTTCTACTTCAAGTATGGATATGTATTCCTGACTGCATGCCTGGTCAGTGTTTCATTTAGCAGTTTTTCAAAGTAATTACTCCATACTTCAAGGATATCTTTTTCTGCTGTTTTCATGTCACTTTTATCATCTCTAACTCCTTTTACAGCACTCTTTCCTCCATTCCTAAGCTTCTTCAACAACCTCAGGAATATTTTGCCGCCTTCTTGATATTTATTTTCTATATTCTTACCAAAGTCCTCCCATGACTTTTGTTTAGCTAGTTTTACACACAGTTTAGCTTTCTTATATTTGTCTCTGTATTCTCTAAGAACACAAGCTGGCTTATTTCACAGGAACTTTTGATATGCTTTCTTCTTTTCCTTCACTGCCTCTTTAATTTCCTGTGTCCACCAGGGAGTTCTGATTTTTTTATCCTTGCAGTCAACCTCACCACATGCCTCTCTGGCAGAATCAATGAATGTTTTCTTCAGAGTTTGCCATTGAATCTCCAAGGTTTGATTCCTGTTCTCAAACTCTTCTATCATTTCTTCAATAATCTTTGTGTATTTTAGTCTACAGCTCGCATCTGAGAGCTGCTCAACTTTTATTCGCTTTAAAACTTTCTTACATGTTATTCTTTTCAATATGAAATTCAATTTTATCCTGCTCAAGACTAAATAGTGATCACTTCCAATTTCAAATCCTCTGTACACTAGTGTCCAGCACCAGGAAGAAAACATCACCATCAACAATAACATAGTCAATGAGACTTCTTATTCCTTGCCTCTTCTCTCCATGTGAATTTGTGCATATTTTTATGTTGGAACATGGTGTTAGTAATAACCAGTCCATGTCCTGAGCAGAAATCCAAAAGGTATTTGCCATTATTATTTGCTTTGTTTTTTTCTCCAAATTTTCCCAAAATATTTTTGTATGTCTGACAATCATTTCCTAATCTGCTATTTAGATTCCCAACAAGGACCAACTTTTCCTTTTTCATTGTGTCAGTTGCTTTTTCTAAAGCATCAAAAAATTCCTCCGTTTCTAGTTTAGTAGAAACAAATAGGCACAAATAAGTCTGATTGTCCAATTCTTCATTCTGATATTTGCCCACATTACTTTACTTGAGACTGATTGCCATTCCAGAAGATGAGCCTCGTATTTTGTGTTGAATACTATGGCTACTCCTTCTTTTTCTTGATTGTCATTGCCTGAATATAACATTTTGTATTTATTGCTCAGAAAGATCTCACCAGTTTTTGTCTTTTTGTTTCACTCACCCCTATTATGTCGATCTGGTACTTATCTAATTCCTCAGCTAGCTCCATTTCTTTGCCATTCAGGCTTCGTACGTTGATAGCACCGATCTTTAACTCTGGTGATGTTGAGTTGGGGTTTATTTTCAGATTTGTTCAAGTAGCTGACTTTTCGCTGTTCGCCCTGGTTCCCTGGTGAAAACAACGGGGGCCTTGTTTAACTGGGCAAAGCCCCAGCCGGCATGAAATTTTGTCATGTTGTACCATCATTCTATATTTTTGTTTAACCAATAAGAATTCAATTTGGTCGGCTAAATCCCAAATTGCCAGCCCATCCTCATTCGTTCAGTATTGAAGTAGATACCCAACAGGGTGCACCACGAGAAGGTGAGGATTGGGCATTAGGTCAGAAGCCCTAGTCATTTCTCCGCATTCCTTTAAAGGCTATGTGGAGGTCTTCTCTCAGTTATACAACTTTGACCCTTAAGCACCCCTTAATATTCTTTTATATTTCTTCTTATAATCTTTTACTACTTAACCATTTATGATATGCTTCTTTTTTTCATTTCGATTATTTCTTTGGTTGTATCTGAATTTGTATGCCCTAATATGGAGGTATAAAAGTTTTGCAGTGGCAACACTGCATAATTCAGATGACCTATCGGAAGATCGAATTCCAGATTATTGGAGGCAAGTTCTCATAGTTACCATCTGTATAAAAGGGAATAAAGTTGAATGTGAGAATTTCCTGAAACACTTAGTAGAGGAATTTCTCTGCTAACTTCCAGGTAAGATTTATACAAGCATACTTGAAAAAGTTTTAAGAAAGATTGTGGAGAAGAACAAGCTAGGTTCAGGCCAAATAGAGGTTGTCATGATCAGATTTTCACTCTATGGCAAATAGCTGAGAAATCATGAGAATATGATTCTCAAGGATCTGTGTGTAAGTTTTATAGATTTAGAAAAGTCACATTATCTCCACTCTTATTCATCTTATATATGGATCACATTATGAAAGAAAGTTCCGTTAAATCTGATATTAGAAATGCAAATATCAAACTTAGGTCACTGCTTTTTGCAGATAATGATGTACTCCTAAATGCATCACAGTGCAAGTCTCCAGAATTCTCTAACTGAATTGAATAATGGCTGTAACAAATTTGGCAGAAAATCGGCAATAAAAAGACCAAAGGTATGAAAATAGGAACACATAGTAAACTTCAGGTGAATTCTCAGTAACAAGTAAAATATTTCAGCTATTTTCGCACATTTTTTAGTGCAGATTGGAAGTTAAATCTGGAAATAGACAACAGAATAAGCAAAGCTGGTATGGTTGGGAGCCAGTTGAATAAATTTATATGGAGAAGAAAGAAATTCAAATACGGTATTCAAACCAATCGTCTGGGAAGGCTTATGTGTTCATCGTACATGTTGATTAATTTTAATGCTATAGATGAGAACACAGACTGCTAAGAAAATAACTATTTATTAACTTATTGCTGATATTTCGCTCGTAGGTATTCTATCCAGCATCTTCAGTGCACAAAACCAGTTTGTCACAGTACACAAGATAACAACAATCTTGTGTAACAATGGAACTAGTTTGAATAGTTGTAACATACAACACAGACTAAAGTCCTAAATAGGTGGCATCTATGCTGAGGGGTGTTTTTTTTTTTTTTTTTTTTTTTTTTCCTCTCAACATAGATGGCACCTAATTAGGACTTTTAGTCTTTGTGTTGTATGTTACAATTGTTCAAACTAGTCCCATTGTTATACTGGATTGTTGTTGTCTCACGTACTCTGACAAACTGGTTTTGTGCTCTGAAGATGCTGGATCGAATACCAGCGAAATATCAGCCATAAGTTAATAAATAGTTATTTTCTTATCAGTCTGTGTTCTCATCTATTACATTAAAATTGATAAGTATGTATTCAACCCAGTTTTAACTTATTGATCTGAAAGCTAAGGTAGAAATAAAATACTTGATCAAAGACTGGAAACCACAGATATGACAGTTCTAAGAAAGATTAAGGGAGTCAACAGATGGCGTTAATGGTAGTATCATATTAAAAATGAGGATATTAGGAAAGAACCTGACATTTTTGGCATTCAGAAATGTGTTAGCACAGCTAATGTCAGGTGGTATGGTTACTTAAACAGAAAGGTTAGCAAAACAAGTGTTTGCCAAGGTGGCAGGAAAAAGACCCAGAAGAAGACCAAGGTCTAGGTGGATTGATTTAGTCAGAAGTTCCTTAGACGAATGAAATGTTAGACACGACAATATTGGAGTGCTCACGAGTAATAATTATTTGGAGAAAAATTGTTGATAGGAGATTATTAATAATGTAAACTTAATCATGTAGTGCTGTCAATGAAGATAACAATTATCTCCTCCTCCTGGATGTTTTTATTCTACATTAACCTAATGACAGGCTATGGTTCTCGTTATACAGGAAACCAAATCATGCTAGTAAATATGTTAATGCTGCTTCTTATCATCATCTCCCTTGTCAAAAAATATGTGGTGTGATCAAAACTTTAGTTCATTGTGCACAGAAGCTATGTTCTTCTTATTCTCTTTAAATAATTTTAATTATAATTTAACTGCTATTTATCAGAACTACTTTTATCTCTAATGGTTATCACCAAAAAAAAAAAATGATGAAATAATTTAAAGAGAGTCTCATCTAGGCAGAACATGTTGTCTGTGGATAGTTTGCACTTGTCCAATTTGTACTTTAATGTAATATTTTAGCATATTTTTTCATTGTTCTTCATGTAGTGTTTGAATAATGGTGGCCACTGCAATTCAGATTGCTGATACTTTATCACCCTGCCACCATTTAAGGACTACATATTACACAGCATACTATGGGATTTTATCATATGCAGTGCTTTCAGCATGTATTCCTGGCCAGTGAAGGATTAGAGGGAGCTCAGTAGTGTTATGTCAGAAAGAATGAGCGAGTGCCAATCAAGAGACAAATAGCATGATTGAGAGTGAGGAAGACAAGCATCATGTGGATAAGGATATAAAATTAGGGAGTGTAGTAGGATTAAAAGATGCTGTTGTTGGTGTTGATTGGGAGGGTGAATGATGAGCAAGAGGAGGTTGCTTGGAGAGAGTGGGGGCACTGAAAGAATAAGCGGAACATACGAGGAATGAGTTAAGCAGCGTGAAGAAGAGACGAGAAAGAAGGGATACAAAGTGAATGAGAGTGTGAGTGAGAGAAGGGGGGGGGGGTATGTTATTATTATTATAAAAACCTCCAGGGAGTCAAAGACTCATCGTGGGAGGTCCACTGTTATACACACAGTTTATCATACTGTGCCTTAAATATATTCACTGTCTCTGCACACACCACACTCTCGGGCAAAGCATTCCAATCACTCACCACTCTCCATGCAAAAAACCTGCTCCTCACTCCCTTGCTCACACCCTCCTTATACAGCTTCCAGGAATGACCTCTTGTTCTCCTGCTAT
This sequence comes from Typopeltis vanoorti, assembly GCF_054136105.1. Lineage (NCBI taxonomy): Eukaryota > Metazoa > Arthropoda > Arachnida > Uropygi > Thelyphonidae > Typopeltis > Typopeltis vanoorti. The sequence goes on from NC_143566.1 coordinate 636,254, forward strand.
TCTCACCCATTCTGTGCAAAACCTCCCCAACGTTAATCTGGTAATAACCACTCAACAGCTTATATGTCTCAATCATATCCACCAATTTCTGCAAATTGCATTTTGTCAATCTGTCTTCATACTCTACATTCCAGAGACCAGAAACCACCTTAGTCAATCGCCTCTGAACTTTTTCCAACGCAATTTCATCTTTTTGAAAACCAGGTGACCAGATCTGTGCACAGTAATCCATATGTGGCCTGATCAAAGCTGTATACAAAGGAACCATAACATCCTTACTTCTACAAGTCAATGTCCTCCGCATCATTCCCATTATCCGCTGTGTTGTCTTCACTATTTTAGTAACATGTCCCCGAAATTTTAGGTCCTTGTCTTCAATCACTCCCAGATCTCTCATTTCCTCTACCTCTTCCAAGATATTCGCACCGATTGTGTACTTTACATCCCATCTCTGCTTCCCAAATTTCAAAACCTTACACTTTGAGACTTTGAATTGACATCCCCACTTATTTACCCATTCAGACAGTGTATTCAAGTCCTCTTGCAAAGCTACAGCATCCACACTACTCCTGATAGCTCTGCCCAACTTTGCATCATCTGCAAACAACTGCACATCACCATTCAGACCTCTCCAAATATCATTTACATACAAATTAAACAGCAATGGACCCAAAACAGACCCTTGAGGTACACCACTAGTAACTTTCCTCTTCTGGGATATCGCTCCTCCATAGACAACTCGCTGATACCTATCAGACAACCAATCTACTGTTCAGCCCCATTCGTTCCAATTTAATTACCAGCTCGTCATGTGGCAATTTATCAAACGCCTTTGCAAAATCTAAATATACCACTGTATATGCAATACCCTTATCCAACGCATTTGTCATTTTATTATAAAAAGTTAGCAGGTTGCTAAAGCATGGATTTTCCTTTAGTAAATCCATGCTGGCCACCAAAGAGTATTTTTCTGTTGTCAACCCAATTCTGAACTTTATTCCTAACTAACTTCTCTAATACCTTGACCACAACTCCAGACACACAGACTGGTCTATAATTCAAAGCCTTACTCTTATCACCTCCCTTATGAATCGGAACAATTTTACCTTCCTTCCACTCTTTTGGAACTTGACCCAGTGAGAGACTCATGTTGAAAAGATATACAAAAGCTGTTGTTAACTCTCTGGCACATTCCCCTCAAGACACGTGGTGAAATAGCATCAAGTCCCACAGCCTTATTTACATCAAGTCTATTCATTTCCTCATATACCTCCTGTTCACTTACTAACAGTTCCTCCTCCTCCTCTTCTCCCACTACTTTCAAGTTCTGCATGATGTCACATTCGCAAGAGTGAAATACCTTTAGAAATTGCTCATTAAATATCTCAACTATATCCTCCGCAGCGGTTATCATTCCTCCGTTTTCACCAATCAATCCCATTCTACCATAATCATTCTTTCTTCTACTGGTGACATATCGAAAAAACTCCTTAGGATTTTTTTTTTGGCCGCTTCAGCTAACTGCTGCTCATACTGCATTTTTGCTACCCTTATTAAGCTAGTCACCTTCCTCGCCTGCTCTTTGTACTTCTCATGCAACTGGTTGTTATATATACTCATTTTGTGTTTCTTCCATAATACCTTCTTCTTCCATATTGCATACCTTATCTCTTGATTCATCCATTTTACACCCACTCTGTTTACCCTCTTGACCCTTGGAATACACTCTGATATTGCCTCCACCAAATAGTTCTTGAGTATGGCCCAAGCAGTATTGATAGCCTTTCCATCCAGTTCTTCTTTCCAATTTATTATCGCAAGCTGTTTCCTGAGCTTTTCGTAATTACCAGTCTTATAATTCCACATATATCCCTTTCTAACAGACGTCCTCGAATGACTGGTCACCCTGCATGTGATCACCTCGTGGTCACTCTCACCAACTGGTGGAAGATTTGACACCTCATTTATAATAACATCATCTGATGAGATGGTCAAATCCAATACTCTTGATCCTCGTGTACCCTCTGTTACGTACTGCCTAAGGTAATTATCTTTCAAAAACTCCAAAAATTCATTTTCTTTACCCCCAGATGCAGTCTCTTGCTTCCAGTCTATATCACCATAATGATAACTCGTTTCTTGCTAGCTAGGCCAGTTTGCCTATACATTTCCTTCTCATTTCCTATACAATTCCTTCCATATTACCAGGTCTATAGCAACACCCAACTAAATATTTCCTCCTGTTAACTTCTACCTCACACCATACGGCCTCAAAACCGTGACCACTATTTGCACCTTGCAATTCCACCTTAGATGGGCACAACTCATCTGCTACCATTAACAGTACTCCTCCTCCCTTTCTTCCCTGTCTATCTTCACGAAAAATATCATATCCGTTCATCTCTATTCCTGTCAGGATGTCATCGTCATCTAACCATGTCTCACTTATACCAACAATTTTGGGGCGAACAGACTCGAGCAAAGCAACAATTTCGTTCCCCTTATTTCAAATACTTCTAGCATTAGTGAATAAACATAATAAATCATTACTGCTTCTACAAGTCCTAAGAACATCACTCCTGCGATGTAACTCTTCAATACCTTCTCCTGTCACTTCCTCTATATTACCACCAATTCTACAACTTTCTTCACACCTAAACTCTTTCCGCCCATCCCAGGCCATCTCAATTTGTGTTTGTCCGCTTACACATTCACTTCTAAATTCAACACCAGCATGTTTCATAAAGTTTCTCCCCCTCCACCCTGACTCCCCCCGTTTCCCTGTTCGTGTTGTACCTCCACTCTCTCATTTACTTCATTCATAATACTCACTTCCCCATTTGCAACTGAACAAATACCTCTCCCTACCTTACTTTTTTGCTCTTTCATATCACTTCCCACCACCTCAGATATATTCATTACAGTCATTACTTCTCCTGCCAGTAACAATCTCTCCAGCAGACTCACACCAAAACCATTTAAATGCAGCCCATCTTCTTTATACAATTCCATCCGTCCCTCAAATTCCTCCCACACATTCACAAAATGCACTCCATTCTCCTCACATAACTGCGCTAACATATCATTCATAATCTTTGCCCGCCTCCTCAATTCATCACTATCATACCTTGGCAACACACTGACTACCTTTCCTACCACACTGTTATCTTTTACTCTCCTTAATAATCTCCTTATATCCAATCTGGCATTTTCCTTGTTCCCATCCAAATCATTTGTTCCTACTACAACCACCAACTCTTGTGCTCTCTCTTACTCCTCATGTCCAACGCTTCAATCACTCTCTCCATTCTACCACCAGGAAAACAAACCTTGTGCATCTTCTCATTCACCACACCTCTAATAATGGAATCTCCATAGAGAACCACTCTTGAATCATTCGATATATCTTTCGCATGCCCATCTTTCCTTCTGTTCTTATTCGTTCTTCCATGTATGTCTCTAATTCTTTTCATCTCATTTCTCATGCAGTTCATATCTTGCTTCATCATCATCATCAACTCTGCTTTCATGTCCACATCCAATATATATTCCTGTCTGTCATTTTCATGTAGTTTCATATTATGTCTTTGGATATTTTTGGTCGCGCAGCATCTACAGCAATCCTCACAGTGATGTTCTGGCGAGGATATTCAACAATAATTAACTGACCCATTTTCCTTCTCTTGAGTAACATTCTGATCCTCTAATGGAAGCTGCTGATCATGTATTTTAGGAATGTTTGGCATAACAGCAGTAGGCCTGGATGTATCCCAAGACATCATCATGGATCTACTGTCTTGATGTGAAGAACTGGCACAAGGTGAAATTGCAGCTCCAGGTAATAAGAGTGAGACACCAGGTTCGATATCTTTTATCATACTTTGTGCAACTTGAAGAGAAGTAGATAATTGAGGTGATACAGAACAAGGAACTAATATTTGATTATCTGTACTTAGCCCTGATTCTATGTTATTTGAGTGAGTTTCAATTAACTCAACAGTATTAAGAATAGGCATCGTATTCATTGCTGGGATTGACAATGAATCTTGGAGCAAACTGTCAAAAGATGCCAACTCCTGTGATTCCTCAATTTCTATTATTGTATCTTCACTTTGTTGTGATCCTTTTACCAACACTGAACTCTGGATAGATGGAAATGAGTTCTGAATTGGACTAGGATATATATTTGAATTAGAAACAGAAATCTCATTTAATGGATAATCAGTTCCTGACAGTTCTAACCATCCTTCACTTGTGAACGACTTTATTGACCTGTTGGTATCTTCTGGTGTGTCTAATTCATTTACTTTTGATGACACATTGGCCTTCGTGCCATTACTGTTAGAACTACGAAGATATCTACTTCGAGGTCTTCCTCTTTTCTTCTTAATTACTGGTGGCAATTCTGTGCTGTGTTTTTTCTGTTGCACCTCAGCAAGTAACAAGGCCTGGTTACTTGAGTCATGTTCACTCTTCTCCTGAATATCAATACTGGAAGTATCCCTCTGTGCAACTTCTGTACAGATCTCAACATTCAAACTTTTAGCAGTACATAAAATCTATTATCATTTTTAAATCCGTGTATTTTATATCTTTGAGAATAACAACTAGATGTTCACAAGAGTTTTCAACAAATATGTCATGAAAGAAAGAACTGCAGGCAGACAACACTATTTTGTGTGCTTTAAGTCTCTTACCTTCACATACTAAAGTCACATCTACAAACGTTTCAGTAAACAGTAACTCATTAAAAGTAGTTAGTACATTGACATGGTAATTATTCCTTCTTAAACAGATCTGCTGAGCCTCCATCTTCATAATCTAGTAACAATTTTTTTTTTTTCTTTTTTAAGATAACCAATAACAAGTTGTAAAAATGAAACTAGCACCTAAATTGTTATATCTTTACCAGCAATACAATGGTTCATACACGTGTAAATTAGGCCTAACTCGACGCGTACACGAAACTCCAATCAGTGAAAAATGACACTGGATTACTGACTTTACTCACCACATTAATGACTTCATTTATTCTAGGATGTCTGATTACACATATGCCATCAATATAATTGAACTTCTGCACAAACTAATAATGTAAACACGAGAACTGAAAATTATCCGACATTAACTAACACGCCGCCACCTGGATTATGGGAATGATAAAAAAGGAAAGAATAGAAGAACTCTGGAAATGAGAGGAAGGCAAGACAGTACATGAGCTACAGATGGAGGAGATAACAGGAAGGCAGGTATGTGAAAGAGCAAGTAGAAGAAGTGTCGGGGGGGGGAGCAATGCAGTTGAGCAAGGAAGGGCCAGAGTGGTAAGAGGTGGGATGCATGGAGATTTGATGATCCATGAAGTCTAAGATAGAATGCCAGAGGAATGTTTACCTGGAGGAACAATGGACAGTGTGACTATCACAATGAAACAAGGAAAAAGAGTAGATGAGATTATTATTGATGGTGGGTATGAATGACTTGAGAGGTAGTGGAATTGGGTGGCAGGAGATCTGAGTTTCATACTTGAGATTGTATGAAACTCAGATCTCTTGCCACCCAATTCCACTACCTCTCAATTCACTATATTCACAGAAGGAATATAGTGAATGTGTTACCCAGGTATGACAATGCATAGCTGGGGAGAAGAACATCAGTAATAAGTGTATGGTATAGTTCGCCCACAGATTCGAGACCCTTTGACACTTCTGCACATTTCAACAGGAGGAGAATCCATTCCGATAATAGGATAATCAGTCTGTATTGTGGGATGAGTTGTTTATTATTACACGTCGGAAAATTAACTTCTCTTTTATGATCATTGTAGTTAACTATGTTGCTTGTATAACAGTTGGAAAATTTTACCTGTAAAGCACGTGATTTTGATTGTTTGCGACCAATTCGTACGTCCTTCATTTCTTTCTCCCCTTCAGCATGAATCGACCATTCTTGACAAGACGCCAAGCAGAGACCTACAAACTGTGGGCGAACCATAGCCATGATTTGTTGAAAGGGATGTCCGGAGTGCATTGGAGGATAGAAAAGAACTATATACGAGAGATTGCTTGCATTTGAATGAGGAAGAATGTAGATATCTGGAAAGAATGTTTTTCTCTGAACAAGTAAGTGTTGATGCAGGGAAACTAGAATTATCAGTGTGGATGTTAGAAGGGATAGCCTCTTGTGGGAATAATCACTTGGGAGAACACTTGAACACGTAGTGTAATGCAGAATCCACTGGAGTCTGGAGAGAATAATGATAGTTACAGAGACACTGACAATGTGTTGATGTTTCTTTATACTAATGGCAGGAGTATTTGGAATAAAGGAGATGAATTGGTGGCACTGATACCCTCAGCCTGTCTCCAAAGACTATTGGGATCAGTGACACATGGTTGATGGAAGATGATATATTTACAGGAATAAAAGTACCAGGGTATATCATTTTCGGTAAGATAAGAAGAGTAAGCACAGTGATGGAGTATAGTTTTTGATAAGTGATGAGTTGTGTCCTCTCAGAGTGGAGGATTTGGAGAGCAATGGCACTAATGGTTTTGAGAGCATATGGTGTGACTTGGAGATGGGCAGAACAGGATATTTAGTGGACTGTTGCTATAAGCTAGGGAAGGTGTAGAGCAGGAGATGTTTAGGCAGTTAAACTTCATGTGTATGAAAAGAATGATCGATTACAGAATTTACAGATCGATTACATTTGTCCCTCAAGAATTACAGAAATCCCATTCCCATAAAGGGAATGGGATTTCTGTAATTCTTGAGGGACAAATATCTTAGGCAACATGTTGTAGAAGGAACATCATGTTCAAGAGTTTTGGATTTATTCATAGCTTCAGAAGATATGATTATAGCTGAAATGGCATCCCTGTTTCCAGTTGGAGAGAGTGACTGTGTGGTTTTTACTTGGAGAACAAACAGACATGCAGGAACATCATGGAGAAAGGAAATTACATGGAATTAAAAGGCAAGTGATTATAGAAATCAGTGAGGGCAGTTCCATGGATGGAGGAATTGGCATGCGGATAAGATATCATCAGTGTATGGAAACTAGTGAAGAAATAGTTATTAGCAGCATTGGAAAGTTGTATACTGCAGTGAAAAAGAGAATGCAATTTTGTGTAAAGTTTGTAACAAATGATATCAGACAGGAAGTGCAGGTGAAAAAAAGATAATGGAAAAGAGAGAGAGAGAATATAAGGGGAAAAGTGGAGAACAGATTCATGAAGAATATAAGACTCAGGAGAGGATAGTAATTATTATGGTAAGGAAGACAAAACTTGAATATGAGAGAGATTGAATCTGCAATCCAAGGAATTGCAGATTCAATTTTCTTCAATTGCAGGAAAGTCCTAAGGAAATCTTTTGTTATGTGGCCCAGAGGAGGGGGTGATTGTGGAAGAATAACATTGTTAGATAAAGATAGGAGTACAGTGACTGATGCAGAGAAAATAATGGAGTTGTTTAATAGTCACTTTATTGGAGTGTTTCATCCTGAAAAAGTAAGTTTAATACTAGAGTTAAAGGAAGGGTTTGAGGTTTAAAGTACCAGAGGAGAGTTGTGTTTCAAATATTGAGTACTTTAGATGTTAATAAAGTAATGAGAACTGATGAAATTTTGCCACAGGTTTTGAAAGAACATGCTAAAGAACTGATAGCTCCTTTGACTTGGCTTTTCAGTGAAAGTCTGGCTTTTGGAAAGATTCCCAAGGAGTGGAAGGTAGGTAGGTATTGTCATTACATAAAGGTGATAGTAGAATGGAAGTGTCAAACCATAGACCAGTTGTATTTCTTTAGTAGTTAAGATTTTGGAGAAATTATAAATAAATAAAAATAATAAAGTGCTCAACTTGAGATTAACACATGATTTTTAATGCGCTTGCTTGGCAGAAAACAAAGACAATTTTCACAATAAACACTTTATATGGTATGAATATACTTATGTGTTCATCGTACATGTTGTTTATTTTTTAACGGTATATATTAGAACACAGAAAAATAAGTGAATAATTAATTTATTATCTTATTGCTGATATTTCGCTGGTGTTATAACCAGCATCTTCAGAGCACAAAAACACAGTTTGTCACAATGCGCGAGACTCTAACAACATGGTGTAATCAACGGACTAGTTAAACAAAATTGTAGCAGCAACACAAAGACTAGAGTCCTGATTTTGGCGCTCTCTATCGGGAAAAAAAAAATATTGCAGCTATCACATAAGACTAGACTCCTAAACAGAGAAAAAAAACCGGTACTAATTTTTTCTAAAGATGACTGTCTCCCAGATTTTAGGCAAATTTATACAGCCATGTTTGTTGAGATTTGGAGTGTGTTTCAGGGCTTCTGTTGCCTCTAAGAACAATCTCTCCTACTTGTAAGAGCTTCTGTGCAGTACTTTTGTGTTCTTCCAGTCGATCCTGTGTGCAGGGGTATCCAGAGCTTGGTCTGCTAGGCCCAACTTGCCATAGTGATAATGCCGGATGTATCTTTTGTGTTCGCTGATGGGGATGTTCACAGTTCTTCCTGTTTGACCATAGTAGGCTTGATTACATGAGCAGGGTACTTCGTAGACTCCTGGATGTGATAGAGGGGGAATGCTGTCCTTGGGTGAATAGATAAGGGTTGCTAATTTGCCACACGGTCTGAATGCGGGGCGTAGTTCATGTTTATTAAGAATTCTTGCAATATTTTCGGATGTGCCTTTAATGTATGGGATGGTGACTGTTTTTGTTGTAGTTCTCTGTGGTGGATAGTGGGAGGGCTTTAGTATTTTATTTATCTTATGGGGATTATAGCCATTGGCCAAGAAGGTGTGGCATAGGTGAGCCAGTTCAGCAGCAAGAATGTTGTCATCGGAACAGATTGCTCTCGCTCTGTTGGTTAGCGTTTTTAAAATGCCATATTGTTGAGAAGGGTGATGGTGTGATTGTTTGTGTAAATATCTCCCTGTATGCGTGGGTTTTCTAAAAACTGAAAATGATAGGGAACCATCTGAAAGATGTTTGATAAGTATATCCAGGAAGGGCAGACAGTTATTAGCTTCCAGTTCCATTGTAAAGGGGATTTTTGGATGTTGGCTATTTAAATGCGCTAAGAATGTTTTCAATGTCTCTGGGCCATGTGGCCAAATAGTAAGCACATCGTCAACATAGCGTAGCTAAAGTGTTGGTTTGAGAGTGGGTGTATTGATTGCTAGTTTTTCCAGGTGTTCTATGTAAAAGTTGGCTGGGGAGGAAGGGGGGGGTGATATGAGAAATATCCTGCATGTATTGTGAATTTGAATAGTTCAAATATATCAGGGGAGAAGTGTGACTTCATTAGATTGAGGGTTTATATTAGTGGTACATTTGTGAATAGTGAGGTGATATCAAAGCTTACTATTAAGTCTGAGCTTTTTAGGGTATGGTGTTGTAAGATGATTTTTAGGTGAGCTGAATTTTTGACAAAGGAGGGAGAATTGTTTTTAAGGGTGGCTAGTAGCTTAGCTAATTGTCTAGCCAGTTTGTATGTGGGACTATTTATACTGTCCACAATTGGGCATAAGGGTGTACCTTGTTTGTGAATTTTTGTTGCTCCATAAATCCTAGGTGTTTTAACATGGAAGAGCTTGAGTTTGTTTACTGTGTCTTTGGGCCAGGAAGTAACTTTTTTCAATAATTTACGTTCCTTATTCTTTTGTGTGTTGGTGGGATTGCTATCTATAATTTTGTATGTTGACTGATCTTGTAACAGTGTGTTCATTTTGTTTTCATATTCTGTTGTGTCCAAACCACGGTTGCATTCCCTTTGTCTGCTTTTGTTATGATAATCTGGCTATTATTCTGTAGCTCTTTTACAGCAATGCTTTCCTTATGCGGGATATTATTTTTGGGAGGCTTAGACTTGATTAGGATGTTGGCCACATCTAAACGTATGTCGTTGGCTATTGTTGGGGGCAGGTCGTATATCCCCAGTTCGATGGATGCCGTTATTTCAGCTTTTGGAACTTGTTTAGGAGTCACGGCAAAATTGTGCACTCGACTTAAAGCACTAGTGGCTTCTTTGCTTAAGGTGAATGAAGATAAATTCACGACGATGAGGTCTTGTTGTAATTGCGGTCTTTGTATAGTGCTGCGTTGTTGGAGATTTTCAAACTTATTGACCCTTATCCGGTCACCCGAGGACAGCATTCCCACTTTATCACATCCAGGAGTCTACGAAGTACCCTGCTCATGTAATCAAGCCTACTACGGTCAAACAGGAAGAACTGTGAATATTTGCATCAGCGAAAACAAAAGATACGTCTGGCATTATCACTATGGCAAGTCGGGCCTAGCAGACCAAGATACCCCTGCACACAGGATCAACTGGAAGAACACAAAAGTACTGCACAGAAGCTCTTACAAGTTGGGGAGATTGTTCTTAGAGGCAATAGAAGCCCTGAAACATACTCCAAATCTCAACAAATATGGCTGTATAAATTTGCCTAAAATCTGGGAGACAGGCATCTTTAGAAACAATAGTACCGGTTTTTTTTTCTCTGTTTAGGAGTCTAGTCTTATGTGATAGCTGCAATTTTTTTTTTTTTTTTTTTTTTTTTTTGATAGAGGGCGCCAAAATCAGGACTCTAGTCTTTTGTGTTGCTGCTGCAATTTTGTTTAACTAGTCCGTTGATTACACCATGTTGTTATAGTCTCACGTATTGTGACAAACTGTGTTTTTGTGCTCCGAAGATGCTGGTTATAACACCAGCGAAATATCAGCAATAAGTTAATAAATTATTTATTCACTTATTTTTCTGTGTTCTAATACATACTGTTAAAAAATAAACAACTTTATATGGTGAACAATTCACACACATTCGTGCTAATGGGTATTTCACCTAATATAAATTTGCTGCTTATAACTACATGCGCAATACGGGCAGACACAAATTTAACGAAGATAAAATTTAATTTTTACGTCGTGCGGTGAAAAATATATGAAAACATAAAGGGTTACCATAATTTGTAGACCGTGTTATATCGAAACCGTGTTGAACAAGGATTAATACAATTTGTAGATCGTGTTATACGAGGATTACTTGTACTACTTTAAAAAAAAAAAAAAGAGGTATTTGGCAGGGTGCCACGTCATAAGCTGATAAATGTTAGTTATAGCAAATGGGTTTACATTTTCAAAAATTATGGAAACAACTACCGTGTTAGATTTCAGGGCAGTGAATTGGATTGGGGATTTGCTTCTGATGGATGTCTGATTATATGAGGGAGAAGTAACAAGGTGGTAGAAAGTTACAAATAAGATCCCACAGAGCTCAGTACTGGAACCTATATTGTTTAACCCAAGGGTTGAAAATGTTTTGCACCAAAATAAAATGTTCCTCTTATAACAATTCAAAAAGAACTTTTTTTTTTCTTAATTGCACAAATTAATAATCCCAGATAGAAATTAGAACAAATAAACTGTTCCAATCCGGATGCAATTGGTACAATTTATTTGTCCCTCTGAAGATATATTTCCAGGTTCGAGCAAAAAATTTCACCCTCAAAAAATAATGCTCCATCTGAAAAACACGTGCATGCATAGACATTTAATATATATATACAGTAAAACCCCGTTTACGTTTTCCTGCCATATACATCATTTTCCGTTGCTCTCGTCGTAAGGCCTATTCTTACGATATATTGTTTTCCCGCCATTAACAATGTGATGTGGACGTTAGTTCCCGTGATTTGCATTTTTTACTCAGGTTGCAATACTGATTTTTGAATCTGTTTCTGCGGAAATATGCGCATTTCTGTTCCCACATGGCGTTGCTCTCGGCTGTAAGTTTCGTTTCTGCCATCACGGCGACTTGCACGCTTGAAGCAGTGATGAGCGATACTGTGGTTTTTCAATCACAGTACGAATTGATATTGCAGAATTTCTGCTATGTAATTTAGCATGCGAAAGTTGCTTTCAAGTTGCGGTGGTGGATTATCTATGTTAGTAACATGGAGGGGGAAAAAATGTATTTTGGTAGAAGAAAAGATGGCAATTCTGCGACGTGTAGATTGGCATGCCAGAACACATGTTCATTTAGCAAAAGATCTTGGACTCTCCGTGTCCACTTTGAACTCGATAGCAGAAAACAGGGTCAAGCATTGAACTCAATGCAAAGCAATCTGTTGCCATGTCAAAAAAAAAAAAAAAAAAAAAAAAAAAAAAACGAAAAGCAAAAATAGTCAACAATTAAAGATTTTTTTAAATAGATAAATGTAAGTAATTCTAAATTCATTTATTTTCAGTTATTAAATTTTGTAATCGAGTATGGAGACTCATATACTAGCAGTAAGTCATCTTTTAGCCTTTTTTTTTAAATGTTTTTTTTTTTTTTTTACATTTCCTGCTATTTACACTTTTTTCCATCAGTCCCCTGAAAAGTGTAAAAAAAAAGGGGGGGGGGTTTACTGTATATATATGTATACACACACACAATATGTATATCTGCACACAATTGTGTGGGACTCCATTCCAGTAAAATAAGCTTTACTATATACATTTTAATATATAATTTTTGCATTGACATGAAATTTTTCAGAACCCTTTATCATAACTTGGTTACATTTTATAACATTCTGACTAGTTTATTGGACAATGGAGATGGAATGCTTGTACACTGATTTATCTGGATTTTGCTGAAGCATTTGATGGAGTTACTACTTTTGAAATAGAGAAGGGATGAATAGTCACTCAGTTGGTTGACTGACAGGAGCAGTGGGTTGTGTGTGTGGATACATTATCCCAAAAAATGAAGATGAGTGGGAAGGAAGGTCCCTGAACAGAACCCACAGGGTTCTGTTCTGGGACCACTGTTGTTGATGATATAGTTCAGTTTTGAGAGGAGAGAGATTCATTTGTTTGCTGTTGGTGCTAAATTAGGAAAAAGCAATTTCAGGCAATTCTGGCTTCATGTTGTTGCAAGAGGATTTAAATAGGTTGGTGTGCTGTGGGCTGAAGAATGAGGATGTTACTTCAACAGCAAACACTATAAAATAATAAATATTTCACTGGATTTTTAGCAGATAACTTCAGAGCACAGCTACTTGTAACACTATACAAATAACTGTAGAAAATATTTTAAGTTGTAATGAACAAAACAAAAGCCCTGAAGTCTTAATTTGGCATAATCAAATATTATAAATTAAGTGCTTCGTAGCGCAATTGGAAGAACGACAGTACGTTGCACCCTTTGATTGGAAAAGGCCTAAGTTTGATTCTAGTCATGACGGGAGGAATCTTTATATGGACTTTTTCAATTGAAGGTGAGTTAGCCGATCTCATACGGAGGTAGCAGGGTTTTTCCCCTGGAAACTCGGGTTTTTCATCCTGCATACAGACAAATCGGCCCTTCAGAACACATGCAATTTACAGACAAAAAATGCTAGCTGTGGCAGTAGATGGTGCTGATGTAGATGATTGGTAATAGAGGATCGGTGTAGTGGTGGAGACGGAGAGTTGTACGATAGGTGTTCTCCTGCGATTAGTCTTCGGACTCCTTGGAGGTGTCACGAATAATAATAGAAGTTTTTACAGTTTTTGGATTAAAATTTAACTTTGTCTCCCAAATTTTATGCAAATTAATTGCAGCCATAGTTCTTATGGTTAGAAAAATGTTTCATTGCCATTGCTGACTATAAAAATAGTCTCTCTAACTTGTAATGACTTCTGTGTAGCATGTTAGTTTTTCCCTTCCATTTAATTCTGCATAAAGGACTCTAAAGTATTGTCTACCAATCCTGACTTCATGATGATGTTAGCAAGTGTTTTCTGTGAGAAATGCTAACAGATTTTTCTATCTGTCCATACTAGGTAGTTACGCTTGCAGGGTACTTCATATACACAAATTTGTGATAGAAGAGATAGGTTTGTCTTTTTGTATGTGAATCTTCTAACATCCATGCCTGTCCATAAAGTTTATTTCCTTTGATATTATTGGAATTTGCTTAACTATCAAAGGTGAATAACTGAACAGAAACCTCCACAAAAGCCTTAATGAAGTACCAGACATTAATAAAGGTCTGGTACTTCTATCTTCAGGTTCATTCTCACTTTCTTCTGGTGCACCCTGTTGGTAGGTACCCACCAAAATATGAACAGACAAGGATTGGCTGGCAATTTAAAATTATCCAACCAAATTCTATTCTATATTGGCATAAATCAGAAAGATAATGATGATAAAACATAATGAAATATCATGCCAGCTGGGGCATTGACAAAAACAATCAGAACTAGCAGAAGAATTAGAGAACTATGATGCTAATATTGAGTAGTGTTACTAAGACAATTCAAAATAAGTGACATTTTGTTAATGCAATAATGATCAGGTAAGTGAATTAGTAGTTATAGCATTCAGCACTAAACACAACAGTAAATTTCTTAATTGGAACAAAATTTCAAGTAATATGGGCAATTCCAAGAGGAGCAGATAAGTAGAAGGGCTGATGTATTGGCAGTTCGCGTTGAGGTTTTTATAATGGTTTAATTCACAACACAAGACACCAATAAGAAAATAAGTTGATATTTTATTCGTTTTCTACCCAGTGCCTTCAGAGTACAAACAGTTGTCACAGTGCGCAAACAGCAACAATTATTAATAGTGGGAACTGTTTAAAATTGTAACAATACCACAAAGAACTGAAGTCTTAGTGCCATCCATTATTGGATACACATACAGAGTGAATGTATGGAAAAGTAACAGTTTTGCTGTAGTCTTGTGTGTTAGGGAACAAAGAGGATTGAGGGGAAGAGGGAATTTAGAATTTCTCTTTTTTTTTTTTTTTTTTTTTTTTTTTGGTGGGGGATTATAGCCATTGGCTAAAAAAGTATGATGGTGACGGGGTGAGTTCAGTGGTACGAGTACTATCATTGGAACAGATTCCAGTGATAGTGCTTTTGGAGATCACAAAAATCATTGCTTTCTTTTATGGAAGTAAGCATGAAAAAAGTGCTTGCTTCCACAAAAGTAAGCACAAAAAAAAAGTGTTTGTATTTCTGACTTTAGACCCACGTGTGTTTACGGGATAGTTTGCCTGTTTTCTGAGTAACAAAATACTTGAGTTTCCTGGTGATAAAAACCTCTACTTCCATATGAGACCGACTAACCCACCTTTAGTCAAAAGAGACTAGATAAAGGTTCCTCGAGTCATAGACAGAATTGAACCTAGATCTTTCCAACCGAAGAGCTTTGTCTAAACCGACTGAGCTACGGAGGCTCTACTTGGCATCTTAGTGCCATCCATTATTGGATACACACACACACACAGAGAGAGAGAGGTTGACAAGTACTAATTCAATCTTAAAATGACTGCCTCCCAGATATTTGGTGATTCGATACAGCCATATGTGTTGATGTTTGGGCAATATTTTAAAGCTGCTGCTGATTCCAAAAAGCAGCCTCTTTAAATTTACTGTAGTGTTCAGTATAGCACTTTTGTTTTCTTGCTAATCCTGGGTGAAGGCCAGGCATGGTCTGCTAGTCCCGACTTGCTAGAATGATGGTTCTGAATGTATTTTTTATGTTTTCTGAGGCGGATGTCAACAGATCCTGTTTGTCCATTGTAAGCTAGGTCACAGTATGCGACACTTCATATGGTACTCTTGGATGTTATAACGACGAGAGAGTTTGGCCTCAAGATAAGTGCTCTGGATATCTGCTACCCTGAATGTATGGAAAAGTAACAGTTTTGCTGTAGTCTTGTGTGTTAGGGAACGAAGAGGGTTGAGGGGAAGAGGGAATTTAGAATTTCTTTTTTTTTTTTTGGTGGGGATTATAGCCATTGGCTAAAAAAGTATGATGGTGATGGGGTGAGTTCAGTGGTAAGAGTACTATCATTGGAACAGATTCCAGTGATAGTGCTTTTGGAGATCACAAAAATCATGGCTTTCTTTTATGGAAGTAGGCATGAAAAAAGTGCTTGCTTCCACAAAAATTAAGCACATAAAAAAAAAGTATGTTTGTATTTCTGATAGGAGATGTGTTTTACATTATGGGAAAATACTAAGGACAGTGACCGGAACTTGCTCCACCTTTACTACAAGTTGCCTGTCATGAAAGGTTGGCGTACTCTTGTATCTGCTGAAACTTTTATATAGTCTGTATTCGGCTATGAAATAATGTTGGATTCAATATCTACTTAATTTGAATAATTTTGCATTGCCGAAGTGAAGCCTTTTGGCTCTCTTTTTCAGTCAGAATGTTGTATTTCTTTACTGAAAGTTTGAGCTATTCTTATTCTCAACAACTGTAAATAATGAGATTGGAGGTTTGTTTTCCAACAACATTCTGTTATTGGTAACATACTATTACAATTTCTAGTTCTTGGCTCATATCATGAATCATTATGTTTGTTGGCTTGGCCTCCATATTTGAACTTGTGACATTTCACTGAAGATATATGCTATTTTCAGGTTGTAAAATATCATTTATTTATATGGTGTATTCTATATTATTATCATAATTAGATTTCCATGCATTTAAAACACATTATGGAATGTCCCACTGTCACAGATATCATCAAATTCCTGCTATGTACTTTCAAGAAGGTCTACAGGATATGATAGTACTACATAAAAAAATTACATCATTACTAACTTCCTATCTACAATTTTCCTCCAAATCAGTCTGTTACTTATGAGGACTCCACATTATCAGATCTTATATTTCTATTGTCTAAGGCACATTGTACAGTATCAATCCACCTATATCTTGGTCCTCCTCTGGTTCATTTTCCTGCCAAACTGGAAGAGAACTCTTGTTTTACTAATCTTTCCTCTCTCATTCTGTTTAAGTGTCTATACCACCTGAGATTAGCTCTGCTAACGCATTCCTGGATGCTGACAATATCAAGTTCTTTCCTAATATCCTTGTTTTTAATATGATATTGCCATTGATGCCATCTGTTCACGTCTCTAATCTTTCTCAGGACTCTCATATCTTCAGTCTCTGGTCTTTGGTCAAGTGTTTTACTTCTGACCCAGCTCTCAGATCCATAAGTTAAAATTGGTTTGAACACTGTCTTGTATACAGCTAATTTAGTGTTCCGACTAATTTCCCTCTTATTCCATATGAATTTATTCATTTGACTTCCTACCATACCAGCTTTGTTGATTCTGTTGTCTATTTCCATATTTAATTTACCATCTTCACTAAAAATCTTGCCTAAGTAGCTGAAATGTTTTACTTGTTCTACAGGTTCTCCATTCACAACACAATTGACATTTTCAATGATTCTGCCTATTTTCATTGTCTTTGTCTTTTTATTGCTGACCTTCATATCATATCTATTACAACAGTTATTCAATTTAGTAAGGCAATCTTGCAGAATTATAGCGGATTTATTTACAAGTATAACATCGTCTGCATTAAGCAAAGAGTTGACATTAACATCTCCAATTTTGATATTATGTTTAATACCACTTTCCTTCATAACGTGATCAATATAGATAATGAATAACAGAGAGGATAATGTACATACTTGTGTGACACCAGATTTAACATTAAAAAAACCTTCCTGTACTTCAATTCTAACTGCTGACTTACAACTCAAATACAGACTAAGTATTGCTTGATATAATGCACCATTGACACATTTATAACTGTAGCGTATTGAATAGCTTCTCTCTTGGCACCTTGTCATATCCCTTTTCCAGATCGACAAAACTTAAATATAGATCCCTGTCATGTTCCCATGATTTCTCCACTGTTTCTCATAAAGTGGAGATCTGATCCTTACAGCCTCTATTTGACCTGAATCCAGCTTGTTCTTCACCAAGCTTTTCTTCCACAATTCTTCTCAACCGTTTCTCAAGTATACTGGCATAAATCTTACCAGGAACACTCAGTAGGGAAATCTCTGTAATTCTCACATTCAGTTTTATTTCCCTTTTTATATATGGGTGCAATGAGAGCTCTACTCCAATCATTGGAAATTTGCCCCTCTGTCCAGGCCTTCTGAACTATGCAGTGCAGCCACTGTGAGAATTTTATACCACCATATTTAAGCATTTCTGGTCAAATATCATCTACTCCTGCTGCATTTCCACTTTCAATCCTTTGATGGATTTTTCTACTTCAAGTATGGATATGTATTACTGACTGTGTGCCTGTTGAGTGTTTTTTTACCACTGTGCTATCATTGCTTGTTTCATTTAGCAATTTTTCAAAATAATTACTCCATACTTCAAGGATATCTTTTTCTCCCTTTTTTGCTTCACCTTTATCATCTCTAATTCCTTTTACAGCACTCTTTCCACCATTTCTAAGTTTCTTCAGCAACCTCCAGAATATTTTGCCACCTTCTTGATATTTATTTTCTATGTTCTTGCCAAAGTCCTCTCGTGACTTTTGTTTAGCTAGTTTTACAAAGAGTTTAGCTTTCTTATATTTTTGTCTCTGTATTCTCTAAGTGTACAAGCTGAGGAACTTTTGATATGCTTTCTTCTTTTCCTTCACTGTCTCTTTAACTTCCTGTTTTCACCATGGAGTTCTGATTTTTTCTATCCTTGCAGACAACCTCACCACATGCCTCTGGCTGAATCAATCAGGGTTTTCTTCAAGGCTTGCCATTGAATATCCAAGGTTTGGTTCCTGTTCTCAAACTCTTTCATTTTTTCTTCAGTAATCTTTGTGTATTTTAGTCTGCAGTTCTCAATAAAACCTTCTTACATGTCATTCTTTTCAATATGAAATTCAATTTTATCCTGCTCAAGACTAAATAGTGATCACTTTCAATTTCAAATCCTCTGTACACTCTTGTGTCACCAGGGAGAAAACATCACTATCAACAATAACATAGTCAATGAGACTTTTCTTATTCCTTGCCTCTTCTCTCCATGTGAATTTGTGCACATTTTTATGTTGAAACATGGTGTTAGTAATAACCAGTCCATGTCATGAGCAGAAATCCAACAGGTATTTGCCATTATTATTAGCTTTGCTCTGTTCTCCAGATTTTCCCAAAATATTTTGTATGTCTGACAATCATTTCCTACTCTGCTATTTAGATCTCCAATAAGGACCAATTTTTCCTTTTGCATTGTGTCAGATGCTTTCTCTAAAGACTCAAAAAATTCTTCTCTACCTTAGTAGAACCTTCTGTGGGACCATAGGCACAAATAAGTCTCATTGTCCAGTTCCCCATTCTCATATTTGCCCACATTACTCTACTTGACACTGACTGCATTCAAGACGATTAGCCTCGTATTTTGTGTTGAATTCTATGGCTACTCCTTCTTTTCCTTGATTATCATTGCCTGAATATAACATTTTGTATTTATTGCTCAAAAAGATCTCCAGTTTTTGTCTTTTTTTATTTCAGTCACCTCTGTTATGTCGATCTGGTACTTATCTAATTCCTCAGCTGGCTCCATTTCTTTGCCATTCAGGTTTCTTATGTTGATAGTACCGATCTTTAACTGTGGTGATGTTGAGTTGGGGAGTGTTTTCATATTTGTTTCAGTAGCTTACTTTTCGCTGTTCGCCCTGGTTCCTTGACGAAAACAGCGGGACTTTGTTTAGCCAGGCGACATCCCAGGAGGCATGAAATTTTGTCATGTTGTACCATCATTTTGTATTTTGGTTTAAGCCAATAAGAATACAATTTGGTCGGCTAAATCCCAAAAATTTAGCCCATCCTCATTCGTTCAGTATCCAGGTGGATACCAAACAGGTTTTACCACAAGAAGGTGAGGATTGAACATTAGGTCAGAAGCCCTGGTCAGTTCTCCACATTCCTTTAAAGGCTATGTGGAGGTGTTCTCTCAGTTATACAGCTTTGACCCTTAAACACCCCAGATATTAACTCATCAAACCATGCTTATCATGCTCTCAGGTAATGCATTTTAATCATTGCCTTTCTGCATGCAAAAATACTACCCCTCACTCCTGTATATGCATCCCCTATATAACTTACAGGAATGATCTATTCCCCCACCACTCCCCTTCTATGTAAGCAATTAATGATCACATCAATTGCCTTAGTATCCTTAGGTGTGACACCTTTTGGCTACATGTATATAGAAATAGGACCTATGCATTACTTCATCCGGTATCACTTTTGAGTCTGGCTCCCACTGATGAGAAGTCATTAGCCTCTATATATAAATAGCTCAGTCGTGAAGTGACTTCACTGGCAAACCTTGTTTTCTTATACCTGGAAACAGGATGGAGCCAAGAATGTGATTTCTTGCCATCTTTAATTTATAGTATAACCAAGTGAAAAAAACTTTCAACATCTATCCAGAGTATTTTATAATGACTTCTCTATTATTTCCACCTTAGTTCACTTCTGGGTATGGCTCCCAATAGTAGGTATATGGGAAACGTCCATATACCTACTACTACTCGCTCACCATTAGCTCCTCCTCATCCCTTCCCAATATGTTCAAGGTCTGCATGATGTCACATGACGATGACATACTTGTGGTTATCATCCTTCCATAATCATTCTTTCTTCTACTGGACACGTATTGCAAAATCTCTGGAATTTTTATTTTTCCTCGTTAGTTAATTGCTGTTTGTAATGCACTTTTAACTATCCTTACTGAGCTAGTCCTCAGCTGTTCTTTATACATCTCATTAAAGAATGATTATCACCATTCATATTATGTTGCCTCCATAATGCATTCTTCTTCCAGATTACATACTTAACCTCTTCATTCAGACATTGCTTTTGGTAGATGGTTCTTAAGTGGCACCCAAGCAGCACTAATTTCCTTTTTCCATCCAATTCCTCACCCCATGTTATCTCGTGATATTTTCATAATCACCTAGTTTACTTGTACTTTCACTTATATCATTTTCTGACTTCTGTGAGAAAAGAATATATGTGGAAATCCTCATATGGTTAGCCACCACCCAGATGATCATTTCATGGTCATGTTCACCAACTGAAAGGCAATTCAACATCCCATCCTCTGAGATAATCAAATCAGTGCCCTCGATCCTCATTTGCTTCCTCTTGCACTCTAAAATAGCTTTCCCTCAAAAACTCTGCATTCATTCCCAGATGCTATCTCTTTGTTCCAATCTATATTATCATAAGTAAAATCACCCATAAGGATCATCCTTTGATATGCTAGGTTAATTTGCCTATACATTTCTTAGTCATATCCCTCTCTCTATTCCTGTCAGGACATTATCTAGCCTGCATCTCACTTATTCTGGTAATTATTGTAATTTAGATGAGATAAAGAGTAAACTGAAGCACATATAGATATTTGAAGATCCATTTGACTGACAAATGAAATCAAACGTTGCATGAAATGTTTGTGTATGGTGATTCTGTTGTCAGTGGTATAATCTATAAAAAGATGATCAGATTTTTTATTAACTGCTTGTACAATTTGGAGGAGTCCTCTCACCAGGAAAATTCCGATTTCGAACCACCTCCACTTAGGCATGAAGTTGAAAGAACAGTTAAGCAGCTTAACAGCAGTAAGTCCCAGGGGCAGATGGAATCCCAGCAGAGTTTATTAAGGCCACAGGGAATGGAGGAATAAGAGTGTTTCATAATTGATTACAAGGATATGGGAGACAGGAAGAAGTCAGTTTTCATACCATTGCTTAAGAAGGGAGATATGACGGATTGCAAGAACTATAGAACTATTAGTTTAATATATTATGCAAGTAAGATTTTATTGAAGATCATGCTAAATAGGATTGAGGCAGAGATGTCCGAGGAACAAGCTTTTGACACTGTTCAGCATGTGAAAGTGTGGGAAGTAATGAAAAGAATGGGTTTTCCTCAACACACTATCAAGTTGATAGCCAACTTGTACAGGGAGCAGGAAGCCATAGTAAGAACAGGTGTTGGATTAACTAATTAGTTTCAGATTGGAAAGGTAGTTAGACAAGGATGTCTACTTTCTCCACACTTGTTTAGTATTTATATATGCTAAGGACATCATGCATGAAGCATTGGGTGAACTCAAGACAGGAATTAGGATAGGTGGTAGATTGATCAGTAATCTGAAGTATGCTGATGATTCCGTACTCCTCTGTAATGACAAGGAAGAACTAAGACAAATTCTTGATAAAGTTAACAAGATCAGTAATAACAGAGGACTTCGACTCAGTCCTAGCAAGCCAAAGATTATGGTTCTCAGAGGAAATACAAACAGGGAAGCGCTTGAGAAACAAGTGTACCTTAATGGAGAAAGAATTGAGGAAATCGACAAGTTTGAGTACCTTAAATCCATTATTAATATGAAGAATTGCTGTTCAGAAGAAGATTAGGAATGACTAAAACAACAGTCAGAGACTTGTCTAAAATCTGAAAGGATGGATCTATCTCCATGGGAACAAAGTTGAGGATTCTGGATGCAGTTGTTTTTCCAACAGCAACTTGAGATGGGTGTGAGACTTGGAACCTAAAGAAATGAGATAAGAAAAGGATAGCTGCTTTTGAGATGTGGTGTTACAGAAGACTGTTGAGGATATCATATGCTGAAGGGAGCACAAATGAATGGGTGTAAGAAAAGATCAGTAGAACTTTAAGGCTCCTTAAGGATATTGACAGAAGAAAGTTAAAATATTTTGGACACATTGAAAGGATGGAAGGAGGACTTCTCAGAATAGTAATAGAAGGTAAAGTTCCTGGAAAAAGAGGAAGAATGAGACCGTCAATGATATGGATGGTATCTGTGGAGTGACTGATCTTTAGAGTTGAAGCCTCTTGAAAAAGCATATGACAAGATTACATGGCGAGGACTGGTGTGGCACATCACCGAGCATTGGAGTCATCATACCATTTGCTGATGTCCAATGAACAGATAATGAGTACAATTGAGATAAATAGCTGAGACTGTGTGGAACAAATGAATTGACATCAAAGTTAGTCATTGTTGTGGACTCACTACTTGGAAAGATGGTAAAAGGATTTAAGTAAGTTGTATTAGTTTGAAGGATAATAGTGTAGTTCAGGGGAGTTTCGAAGGAAATCAGAGATGGAAACAGGGTAATTTCTCACGTGTATGAAGCAAAAGATGTACAAACATATATGTGTGAAATGAATTTGTAAGAGAAAACTGAACTGATTAAAAGAAATGGGCAATGTTTGGATGGATTTGGTATTGCATGCCTAGAGTAATAGGTGTTGGTGAGAGAGGAAGAAAATACACAGAGACAGGATAGCATCAGTGTGGAGACAAGAAAAAGAGAAAGACGGAGTACATGCTATCCTCTCAGCATCTGCAAAACTAGTTTTGCTCTTTTGCTTCAGGCATTACTTAGTCCTCATCCTCTATAAACACAAATCTTTCAGCCACATAATGCTTTTCTTGCATTTGTAATAGTTCTCCTAAGTGCTCTTCAAAAATTCAAGGATACACAAGAGAGCAGTTATCATAATTTTGTCTCTCTGATTAATTCCACTTTCTCTCACAGTGATGTTCATTTTCTGCTTCATAATTTTTTATATAAGTGATGAGTTTTCTCCTGTTCTCTGTTTCTAGAAAGAAATAGAGAGCTTGGGACTACTTGAAATTTTTGATCGTTATTTTTTAAAAGTTTTATTATTATATATATATATTTTAGAGTAGTGGTTGAACAGAATAGGTTGCTGGGGATGAAGCGGAGAGATGAAGTGATGAAATCCTCGGAATCCACTGAGATGCTGAGTAATAGTATTTATATTTTCATTATTATTGTTCATCAAAGTAACTATCAATAACTTCCTCTGAATTTAGCCAGATATGGGCTGCTTCTAACCATCACCAGTTCACAATTAGACTCCAAACTCACAGAACAGCGGAACCCCCTCTTCCCCTCCCCTTTATTCTAGACCTACTACTAATGTCTTTTGCGTGTTTACTGGAAGGTACAGTTTGTTTGTCAGTTTTCAAATTGTTAGTTAGCAAGTTTCATCTTCCCTATCTGTCTACAGCATTAGTCTACCATTTGTTATAAAATAAATCACATGCTAATTCACAAATCACTATTAATAATCAGTACCTGCAGTGTTATATGTGCTGATAGTGGAGGGAGGGTGAGTATCATGAAGAAAAGCACAAAATGGATCCTTCTGTCAAATATTCTTCTTTTGTTTGAATAATGTCTTGTTGAATTTGTTTAGCTATTAAACTCTGAATTTACCAATCAGTATTATCCTTATGCACGAATGTATGGACAAACACTTTCTAAACTGGTATATCTTTAACTCTGTTAATAATACAGTGTTATATGTGCTGATAGTGGAGGGAGGGTGAGTATCATGAAGAAAAGCACAAAATGGATCCTTCTGTCAAATATTCTTCTTTTGTTTGAATAATGTCTTGTTGAATTTGTTTAGCTATTAAACTCTGAATTTACCAATCAGTATTATCCTTATGCACGAATGTATGGACAAACACTTTCTAAACTGGTATATCTTTAACTCTGTTAATAATACAGGGTGTCCCAAAATTCACGCAAGAAGTAATTTTGATAGAAAACACAGGTTTTTAATTAAAAATTGTAATTTCTTATTGATTCATAAAGTATACAATATAGGTTTATGCATGGAATGGCATATCGGGTAAATGCCATTCCACGGCTTTGCTGGCACATATGCGCCCTTTTGTCGAAATTTTCCATCACTGTTTTGCATAAATGTGGCTGAATTTCGTTGATTCAGTGCTCAATTTCCTCCTTCAAGGCGTGAGCGGTTGTGGGCTTGTTTGCATAAAGCTTAGACTTCAAAAAAATCCAAAGAAAAAAGTCCAACGGCGTTAAGTCACACGATCTTGGCGGCCAATTCTGATCACCAAAACGGGAAATTGCACGACCAGGAAATGACTCATGCAGTAATTGAATTGTTTCTTGGGCTCTATGGCATGTGGCACCGTCTTGTTGAAACCACATGTCGTCTACATCCATATCTTGCAATTTAGGCACAAAAAACTGGATTATCATGTCGCAGTAGCGAGCACCATTAACTGTTATTGCCTTACCAGCCGCATTTTCGAAGAAGAATGGACCGATGATGCCTCCAGCCCAAAATCCGCACCAAACAGTGACACGTTGTGGATGCATTTGTTTCTCAACAATCATTCGTGGATTTTCTTAACCCCAAATGCGACAATTTTTGTCGATTAACGAAGCCATCAAGATGAAAATGAGCCTCATCGCTGAAGATGACTTTGTTCGAAAAATAAGCATCCACTTGTTGTTCCATAATCCATTCAACGAACTCTCTTCGCTGTGTGTGGTCAGTAGGCTTCAGTTCTTGAGTCAGTTGAACTTTGTAAGCATAAAGATGCAAATCTTTCATGAGAATACTATTATTATTATTATTATTCCGGGAAACTCCAAGGAGTCGACAGACTCATCGAGGGAGGCCCTAACATCATGTCTGGAACAACTATTCAACATTCACACAATATCTATCATATCTTGCCTTGAACTCATTCACGGTCGTAGCACCCACAACAGACTCTGGAAGGTTATTTCACTCATTCACCACTCTCCAAGTAAAAAACCTAGCTCTAACACCCTTGTCAACCACGCTCTTGCGCAGCTTCCATGCATGGACCCTAGTCCTCCCACCACCAGTCATATTTTCAAAAATATCTTCTGGATCAATCTTATAAAAACCCTTCAGTAATTTGAATGTCTCAATCATATCACCCCTCCGTCGCCTATCGTCCAATTTCTGCAACCCACAAATCCTCAACCTATTCTCATAAGGTTCATTCCACAGTCCTGCTATCATCTTGGTCACTCGTCTCTGGACCCTCTCCACTTCCTCCCCATCACGAAGAAACCCTGGTGCCCATAACTGGGCACAGAAGTCCAGATGGGGTCTTATCAAGGCTCGATACAGAGGAACAACAACTTGTTTGTCTCTGCATGTTAAAGTATTTTTCATAAGCCAAGTGATTTGGTGAGCTGTTTTAGTCACTTTTGCAATGTGCCCCCTAAACTTCAACTCCCTATCCACCAGCACTCCCAAATCCCTGGCCTCATCAATCTCCTGGAGTGCAGTTCCACCAATGCGATATACTGCTGCTGTTCTTTTTCACCCCAAAGTGCATAACCTTACACTTTGCCACATTAAACTGACATCCATTTTTCCTAGCCCAGTCCTCCAAACTATCCAAATCATCCTGTAAAATTTTGACATCCTGTGCACTCACAATTGCTCTACCCAACTTTGCATCATCAGCAAACAGGTGAACACTTCCTCTCAAATCCTTTCCTATATCATTGATGAACAAATTGAAAAGCAGTGGTCCAAGAACAGAGCCCTGCGGCACTCCACTAGTCACAAGATGTCTTTTTGACTCCACTCCTGAATAAACCACTCTCTGGTATCTCTCCTTCAACCACCCTCCTATCCATCTTACCAACCCTATATCTATCCCCATCTGCTCCAGTTTACTGATTAGGGTTCCATGTGGTATCCTATCAAAGGCCTTGGCAAGGTCCAGTAGTATCACTGTAAACCCATTACCCCTATCCAGTTCAGCCGTTACTGTGTTATAAAATGTGAGCAAGTTACTGAGGCATGATCTACCCTTCACAAAACCATGTTGTCCCCCATACAATATCCCATTTTCATCTATCCAATCCTGTATTCTTTTCTTGACTAATTTCTCTAAGACCTTGACAATGATTTCTGATATGCTAATCGGTCGGTAATTTACAACAGCAGTCTTGGAACCACCTTTATGCAGTGGAACTATTTTCCCCTCCTTCCACCCGCTCAGGACTTACCATACGCTGTAGAGAGCTTTTCGAAATGCCCAATTCAAGACCACGGTGCCGAATTGATGTTCCTGGATTCTCAGCAACACTCTCACGAACTGCTTTGATGTTTTCTGTTGAAGGACGGCCAGAGTGTATAAGATCACTAATTGATCCAGTTTCCTTGAATTTTTTAATTAATCTTTTCACAGTTGAAATTAAATCACTATTCCAACCATATTTTGTATGAAAATTGCGAACAGTAGCTGCCAAACCTTTATTATTTTTAAAATATTGCTCAACAATGAAAATGCGTTGTTCTTTCGTGTAGCGCTCCATTTTTAATAACCCTGAACTGTCACGCTGTCTTTTTTTCCTCGTTGGCAACACTTTACCGCACAAATGGCGCTAAATTTAAATCTTGCGTGAATTTTGGGACACCCTTTATTTAGATACTGTGTATTCCCATGTATCTGTTGATTTTATTTTGCTCATTCATGAACCTCTTCTTTGTCATTGAAGTTAGTCATTCTTATTTTAGTGGTGTGAGACACATAAAGACTGTAAGAGACTTCGACTTCTGGATTTACTTGTAAAGCCAATGCAGAGACTTACAAAATATTCTCTTCTTTTAAAGGCTATTCTTAAAAAAACAGAAAAAGAAGAAGCACGAGATATATTGCAAAGTATGGTAAGCTTTTTTTTTTTTCATTAATAAAACACAAACGTTGAACCTAATTTTGACAACTGTTAAAATAACTTTCCTCCATCTCCCTCTCCTCTCCTTTGCCAGGGATTGTATATCATGCTGCAGTTAAGGAATATTATGATCTAGCTTACTTATATATTAACATGTATTCATAATGAAAAATGAAATTAGATTAATACTGATTAAATATTGGCGCAAATATTTCTAAACATGCTAACTGCTCCAGTCAGGTGCTGAAAAAGGGAAAGGAAAAATTATATTATTGCATCATTTCTGATATGTTGTACCTCCTGTGCAACAATTACCTGATTATTAAAAGTAAGTTTTGTAAAAGTTATTAATTCTTAAATATTTGTTCTTTGATTTGATTAGTATTAAAGTTATCCCGTGCGGTTAGCCTAGTGGCTTTGCGCTTCGTAACCATATGACTGGGAAAGGCATGTCCTAGGTTCGATTCCCGTCCACGACGTGAGGAGCTTAAGGATCTTCCTCAGCCATAGCCAAGTTAGCCGGTCTTGGGCGTGGGCAGCAGGGTTTTTCCCGCCAGTTTATCTGGGGTTTTTCATCCCGCAAGCAGGCAAACCGGCCCCGTGAACACACAGGTTACAGTCATAAATACTTACGGCAAGGAAGGCAACGGGAAACCACCTTGCTCATAATCATCTCTCCCTAGAATGGTAGCATTTAGCTACCCTCCAGCGGCCGTATGGCAGATGGGAACCAGAAGAGTATTAAAGTGATCATTTTTACTGTGAGTATGTGTCATTATTAACCCCAGACCTCCATAAGGTCAAAAGGCTGATTGTGGGAGATTACAAGATCCATTTCCCTTTGCACATGTATTCCTTTATATCCATAGTATTAAATTTTCTGTAGATTTCAAAATTATGCTATTTGAGCAGGATGCAAAAAACTGCCTCTTGCTCAAATGGCAGTTGAACCTGATCTATTACTAAGACTATTGGACATAACTTCTGTTCTTCTTGTTTCCCCCTCCCTCTCTCTCTCACACGTGCATCCTTTCCCACAAATTTTTTATCAAAGATTAAAGTGTGCCTCTAGGCATTAGTCTTTTCCTTCAGCTCTTCTATAGATGACTAAGACAAATTATTTCCCGCTATACAACAGACTGTGAGCAGTCTGTTGTATAGTGGGAAAATATTAAAAAAATCCTCAATAGTCTTTGACACCAATGTCTCCCATTTCAGATGGTATCTCTCCAGTTGTGCTAAAAACCTGTGCTCCAGGATCACCTGGCATTTATCAGCTGATACAAGCTCTCTAAACTCACATTCTATCCAGAGTTATGCTGATGATGTGCTCTCCATTTCTCTTCATCATTAGATCAACCTTGTAGTACTCAAATAATTTAAGATTTGAGATTATTATTATTATGTAACACCTCTAAGGAGGCCAAAAACTCATCGAGGGTGACCTGCTCTACAACTCCATCTCCAACACTCAATCCACCGTCATCGTCTACTTTCCACCACCACTAGTATTTTAACGCTAACCACTCAGCCAACCAGATCCATAACCAATGTATTAAATATTTATCTCCTCACTGTTCTGAAATGCAGTTAAGATAATGTAGTGAATTTCACTGCCATCAAAACACAGTCCTGTCTTCTTTTAATTCAAAATACTACTTTTCCTTACTCAAACCCTAACACTTAATAAATCCCAAATCTTCCCAGCTTTAAAATATTTTTCACACATTTGTGGTGGTGTACCCAAAACCTTCCAGAATGATGAATTCTCAATTGAATCTCTATTTCTGCATTGTCTTTTTGACATATTTTTGTGGATAGTGCTTTGCTGAACTAGTCGTTATCATTCTTCTGCTTTCCAATAATCATGTAAGAACATGAGCAGCCACTGACTGCTTTCATATGTAGTTCAAATTCTTATCTTTTTCTTTCATTCCTTTTACCTTTCTTTGGCAGAGCCATCCCCATACCATATTTTCAAATGAACATAACTCCTGGTTCCTCAAGAAACATTAATATTCTTGCTTCCTAGCCATTCAGCATTATCGTGTGTGTGTACACGTGTGATGGGAGTGAATTGATATATATAAAACTTTCTTCCGTTGACGTTTTTGAGAAGCAAAAATATGCAAACAGTTAGATATGACTATAATGGTCTCTCTTTTTAGCTTGTTTCTATATGAAACACATACAGAAAACAACTCTCACAGCTACTGTTAAACTTTTAGTCTAGATGCACTGATATATAGATTGTGTTTTCTGTTTGACTGCATTATCCACACAAATAAGATATATTTTTATTGCATGTAAACAGCCAGAATCCTAAAATGCACTTCACTCATAGAAAGAGTTAACTGTCTGATTTAGATACGTTGGTCGGTATCTTTCAAGTGATTCATATATTTCTGTTTATAGGGATACATACACACAGGAAAATAGTTACATAAACAGCTATATCATTCATTGCTAGGCTACTTATCCCAATGGCACGCCTCTTCCTACAAAACTCAGTTATCTGTGCCACACATTTTTAGCCAGTAACTACAATCCATGTAAAATGATTAAAATACTATATTCTCTCCCCTCCCTTGATATACAAAAACCCAGGTACATTTGAAAAATATAGCTGAATTGCTGAATGAATAATCTGCATGCCACTGTCAAACCACACATTACTTCTTAACCTTTATCCTTTCTATCAAGGAAAAATTGTATCCTTCAACATATCCAGGAGTTGTCATGTTCATGCATAAAGTGCCTTTATCTTTTTTAATAGCTGATTTTGATACCAAATTTGTTACAGCATTTATTCAGTTTAGATACCTACAGACTCTACTGGATTTATTTAAGAGTATGACAATCATAGGCATAAAACAGAGCGCTGAGATTAACATCTCTAATTTTAATATCAGCCTAATGCCATTTATCTTCATACTCTAATTCATATAGGTAATAAGGGTGGAGATAGCATCCACATTGTCTTATACTTGATTTTACATCAGATTATCTTCTCATGCCTCCATAGCTCATTTGATATAGACATGCAGTTTAGTTGGAAAGACAGGTTCAAATCCCGTCTAGGACATGAGCAATCTTTATCGGATCTTTTCAATCAAATGATCAATTAGCTGGTCTCATACGGAGGTAGAGGGTTTTTTTCCCCCAGAAACTCAGGTTTTTCATCTCTCAGAACAGACAAACTGGTCCCATGAACACACAAATCAAGCCAAAAAATACTCTTACAGGATGCAGCAGAGGAGTGATGTGCCAGCTGCATTAATTCATCGCGGTTCCTAATCATGGAGACTACTTGTCGTAAGGGATAGATATGATGAAGAAGCTAACCTTTATTTCTAATTGCTGTCATACATAAACATAGGCTTTGTGCTTCTCACTATAACATATTTACACCATATAATTGTTGAAGGATACAATCTTTCCTTGAGAGAAAGGATAAAGGTTAAGAGTTAATGTGTGATTCAACAGTGACATGCAGATTGTTTATTCAGCTACCTTTTTCAAATGTACCTGGGATTTTGTATATCAAGAGAGGGAAGAGGATATGGTATTTTAATCATTTTACATGGATTGTAGTTACTGGCTAAAAAAGTGTAGCATAGATAACTGAGTTTTTTTTGGGAAGAGGTGTGTCATTGAAATAAGTAGCATATTTATGTGTTAGTTTTAAGGATACTTAAAGGCCTGGTAATGGCATAGCTGTTTATGTAACTATTTTCCTATGTGTAATGTAACCCTATAAACAGAAAAATATGAATTACTTGAAAGATGTTGACCAATGTGTCTAAGCCAGATAGTTAACTTTTTTTAATGTAGCTCCCACCCATGAAACATTATTTTCTAAACTATAGTACATTCATACTGTTGGTAGCCTAGAGATTTTTTCTATTTTTATTAATTATATATATAATTATTTATTTTACCTACTTCAGAAACCCTGCTCTACAGACCAAACATGGAACTTTGTTCAACCCACTTCTGACCTCCAGTAAACAGGAAATTGCCCTCACACTGGATGGTGAAATTCATTTTGAACCGAAAGACAATCACAGACATCCAGACATGTTGCAGGATTCAAACTCATGGTCTTGGTTGAAGAGTTGGCCAACTGGACTGGCAACAGTTTTCTCTTAACACTTTGTCATATATCTCGAGTAGGTCTGCAGAACTTTATTTCTCTGTGACTTCCATCCATGAAACGTTTTTGTAAACCTTTTTCTATTTTTTTTATTAATTTTATATATATATATATATATATATATATATATTATATAAATAAAGTGGATATTGAATCCAACATTATTTCCAAGCCGAATATAGAAACTATAAAAGTTTTGGCAGATCCAAGCATAAGCCAACACCTGGTTCAGGCTAGGGCGACTCGTACTACAGGTGGAGAAAGTTCTTCCCTCCCTCCATAATGTATAGCGTCATACATGTCCGTAAGGAGATGTGCTTTACATTATGGAAAATACTAAGGAAAAGCACATCTCCTTACGGACATGTATGACGCTATACATTATGGAGTGAGGGGTCACTACCCAGACCGATTTCGACCTTTGTTGAGGTCTCATCAGTGAGTAGGTAGACCCAGATGTAAATACTGGGGTTGAAGTGATGCATAAGTTATTCTTTACCATACGAGTTGCCAAAAGGTGTAACTAGAATTACTGAAATAAAGAGCCAAAAATGCTTCACTTCAGCAGTGTTAAATTATACAAATTGAACATCGGCGTGTTTTTGGTGCACCTTTTGGCAAGACAGCTTAGAAAACCTAAAATCCTTTGTGGATGAAATCAACTCAATACATAAGATCAAATTCACTCTGTAAGTGGAAAACAACAATCAAATAGTGTCAAATTATCTATTTACAGAAAGCCCACAGATACTGGAAGATATCTTCATTATACTTCAAACCATCACAAGACACACAAACTGAGCATTATCCACATGTTGAAATATAGGGCCAGAAAGTTTATATTAGAAGAGGAGGATAGACAGACTGAACTCTCACTAATAGCCAACACATTATCACAAAATGGATATCCTTAAAACATCATCAAAAAATATCTATACGATAACAATCCCAGACAAGAAGAATCACGCTCCCAGCACATTTCTACTGTAGTGATCCCTTTCATCAAGTCAATTTCTAATCAAATAGCCAGAATACTAAGAGCCTACAACATCAGAGTGGTCTTCAAACCAACCACCAGCATCAGACAAGTTTTAGGGTCCCCAAAAGATAAGGTGCCTTTCTACAAATATCCAGGAGTATATTACATTCCTTGCTCCTGTGGTCTTGCCTACATTGGACAAACTTCACGGAGTTTAGAAATCAGACAAAAAGAACATGTTGGTGATGTAAACCACAACAGAAGTATCTCTTCCAGCTTAGCACATCATTTCTGTACATATAACCACACAATAGAGTGGCAAAACAGCTCCATGCCATATCTGGATGACGACTACAGACATCGTTTATTCAAGGAAGCCACAATAGTGTTAATAACCGGTGGAAACCTCAACAGAAATCAGGGTGCAATCCTAAACAGTTTGTGGAAAAACCTGATCCTCTCTCTAAATCAATCTGAACTACAGCTAGCCAGTAATCACATTACACGTTTCCAACAAACACGCATGCATGATAATGAATAAGAACAATAAGTCCTCTCTGTCATGCGAACATGTAACCTCAGCTACTAGTTAGTTTACAACATTTTTTATGTTCCTTTCAATTTGCATTTACTAGTTTTTATGTCTCCGTAAATGCCTTGAAAAAGCCAGACAGTTTGCTGGCGAAACTGGTAGGCTCTAATGTAAGTTTGTTTTTATAAATGGTCAGTAATAAATAAGTTTGTATTTTAATTTGTTATTTTATCTTAGTTAGTAAAGAAATTAAAATACAAACTTATTTATTACTGACCATTTACAAAAACAAACTTACATTAGAGCCTACCAGTTTCGCCAGCAAACTGTCTGGCTTTTTCAAGGCATTTACGGCTTTATATATATATCAAGATCATCATCAGGAATATTATGACATAACACCTCCAGGGAATCCAAAGGCTCATCGAGGGAGGGCATATACTTGACAAGTTTCCATCTCCACCGACTGCAACTACCTTCATCATCTACACCAATGCCATCTACCGCGACCACCACCACTAGCATTTTCACAGACAATTACAAACATCCATGCCCACAACTGGATTCAAACCCACAGCCTTTTGGCTGGAGAGCGAATACACTAACCATTCGGCTAACCAGGCCGGTAATATATACATATATTATGAGCTGTATCAAGATACACTATAGTAAACAATAGCATTACTGTTCTGATTAACCATTAACCTTAGCCTGACCTCTGGCAATGGAAAAGAAAAAGATTTTTAAAAATATGCAATAAAATTAATAATTAAATACTTAAATAAGTGCAACATCAATTGCTGCTGGTTAGGATTTAATTCTCTATGGCGCTATTATTTTTAAGTTCTGTTTATTGTCCATCGGCCACTGACTACATGTTGATATTTATTTCTAAATTAAATTAAATTAAACTAAACTTGCCAAGGAATTATATCCGTCATTAATCCTTTCTACAAGTGTGCACAAACAAACTTTGCTTGGATAAAGGATTGAACAAGAATATAATTTCTTGGCAAGTTTTATTTAATTTATAACCAAGTGAAAAGACCTTCTAGATCTTTATATCTGTTCTTCTTGGTTTTTGTGTTTGCAGATTTTTGGAGTACTGCAGTTGTTCCCTTGTTTCCTATTTCTAGATTTTATCAGGTTTGCAGATAGAATCCAAACTTTTGGGATTCTTAAGTTATGATTCTTGTTGAGTTTGTAATGATAGATTAGCATCTCAGAGGCTCTTTGAATTTTCTTTTGTACCAGGTTTGATGCTGTTTGCTTTTCCTATCAATTATTCTGTGGCCCATTGTAGTGCATGATAAGAAAGGCCTGATTTTCTGTAATTAAAGAATTTAGTGTGTTTTTATTCTGTTTCGATGGTATATCGTGTGCCTCCCATGTAGGATAAGTTACATGCATTTAATTTTGTAGATGGTTTGAATGCAACCTTTTATATTGTATTTTTGCAGTGCACCACCTATTTTCTCACATATTACCTTAATGTTAGGAATAGTTATGGTCTTATCATTTTTTTTTTAATTTTTAATTGCATTCTTGTAAAGGATTCTGTTGAATGTTTTCCTGTTGTAGCCATTTATTATTTAATGTTAGCCATTCTCGAAATATATTCACTATAAATATTAAAAAGATAGGACGACAATATACTACCTTGACTATCCCCTTTTTTCACTTGAACACTGTCTGTTTCTCCAAATACTGTTTTTACCGAAGCTTCTTGATTGTCGTACAGCTCTCTTATCGAGAATGTGATGCTCAATGAGATCAAGTATTTCCATTGATCTCATTTACAATTCGCAGTCTGTTGTGATCCAAACAATCAAAAGCAGGTGAATACTTCCATCTGAAATTCTCTTGTTCTTTCCATAATCCATCTCATGTTTGCTATCTGGTCTGAGAAAACGAAGTCTGCAACACAAGTTCAGAGGAATTTCTGCACGCAATATGGCAAAGAACCTCCTGGTAGGCATATGATCTAAACGTGGCACAAGAATTTTGTGGAGACAGGCTGTTCTGTACATCATCCAAAGTCATTGGGAAGTCTGCGTGCTGCCAATGCTGTTTTGGAAGAAGTTCGAGAAAGTATCTGGTCTGAGAAAACAAAGTCTGCAACACAAGTTCAGAGGAATTTCTGCATGTAATACTGCCAAGAACCTCCTAGTAGGCATACGATCTACACGTGGCACAAGAATTTTGTGGAGACAAGCTGTTCTTTACATCATCCAAAGTCATTGGGAAGTTCACGTGCTGCTGATGCTGTTGTGGAAGAAGTTCAGGAAAGTCAAGCAGATGGGCGTCTCGGCAAATTATAATTCCATATGCGACTGTGTGGCGTGTTTTCCAATAGCATCTACATTTAAGACCCTACAAATTTACCCTTGTACAACATTTAAAGAAAGACTCTAAGAAGATACGCCAGGATTTCTGTAAAGAAATTATCAGTAGGATAGAACAAAATGAGGACATTTTTGGACACGATCGATTTCAGTGACAACTTTTCACATAAGTGGGCAAATAAACACAACTGCAGAATTTGGGGAAGAGAAAATTCACACACCATTGTAGAACATGTTCGCAGCACCCCTAAGGCTAACATTTTTTTGCACCGTAAGGAAGAAGAAAGTGTATGGACCCTTCTTTTTACGGAGTCTACCATTATTGGTGGTGTGTATCTGAGCATGCTATGAGGGTACCTAATACCACAATTAGACGATAATGACCATGACAGCCACTTACATTTCTAGCAAGACAGAGCATCTCCTCATTACCTGACAGATGCAAGGTCACCCGTTTTTCCAGCCAGATGGATTTGTGGAAGGGGGGGGGGTGCATGTAGCGTGGCCAACATGTTCCCCAACCTTACACTATTAGAATTTTTTCTTGTAGGGCTTTGCGAAAGATCGAGTGTTTGTACCACCACCACAAGCCAATTTGGATGAGCTGCATTCTGGAATTACTGCTGCCATTTCTTAAGTATTGCCAGATATGTTCTGCCACATGTGACTGGAAATTCATTCCAGATGGGACGTTTGCAGAATTTCTGGAGGCAGTCATATCGAGCTTTAACTGTCTGTGTTGAAACTTCAAGTGTTACGCTACATTTGCATGGTAATAAAATTTGTTCATCTAACACTGTTTACCTTCTGTTGTTGTTCAAAGATGTATATCCCATTTTGAAACACCCTGCACACTAAGATACCTGCATATATATACTTTATTTTTGCACATAGTCACCATTGACTTCCAGGCATTTTTGATGTCAGGCGCTGCTTCATATGCAAGAACAAGAGATAGTCACTGGGTGCAAGGTCGGGACTATAGGGCGGGTTGTCGAAAAGTTCTCACCCAAACTTCTGAATTTGCTGGACAGTTCTAGCTGAAATGTGAACTCACATGTTGTCATGCAAAAGCATGATTCCTGATGATAGCATTCCTTGTCTTTTGTTTTGCATTGCTTGTCTGAGTTTCTTCAGCATTTCACAATATGTGTCATCCTTAATTGTGGTTCCTTACTAAAGAAAATCAACAAACAAGATCTCTTTTTGATCTTAGAGGACAGTGGCTATTGTTTTTTTTTTTGACCGAGGATGCCTGTTTGAATTTTTTTTGGTTTCGGAAATTATGAATTCTGCCACTGCATTAATTGTTGTTTTGACTTGATGTTTATGAAGAAATCCACTTTTCATCACTAGTCATGATATAAGAAAAAGCTCATCTCCTTCATTTTTGTTGTAATGCTCCAAAATTTTTTGAGTTGATTCCACTCATTGCTGTTTATCAGTCAGTATTTTTGGGACCCATCTGGCACACAATTTCTTATACCACCCCTTTTCTGTAAATTTCAGGAATGACTGCGTGTGAAATTTCTGGAAATTCAAAAGTTACAGACCTTTCCTTCGTGTAACTGCAGTTCTCACAAATTTTCCTGTTTACTCTTTCCACCGAATCGTCTGTCACCTCACTGCCAGCTACTGCACTCTTCATGCTGAACACATTATGCCTTTTAAACAAAATGACACCATTAGGTCACCATTACATTAGTCCCATAAACCTTACTTAGTTTTCTGCCAACAAAAGCAGTATCATACGATGTACCTCACAACTGGCTGGATTTTTTATCTCGGCACTTATGATAAATTATTCATAGAAAACAACAAACGATAATGTGATGAAGGTAAAATGGTCAGTAGCTAGCTAATGAGTTGCTCTATGCTACCACACGTTTGTGACCTCTCTCTCTCTCTCATATCTTATTTTGCAGTAAATTCTGAATGGACCTTACTTTCTGGAAATGCCTTGTATTTCTTTGAAAGATCAAATTTCCTCATCCTGAGATTTTGTTGATCAGCATATATATATAAACAAGAAACAAGCTACATTTTGCTACACATAAGTATGCTGAAGTATAACTGTTTTGTTAACTGTTTACAATAGCCTTACCTCTGGTGAAAAAAATATGTAAAATGAAATAAATGCAAAAAATATTCATAATAAATTATAATGAAAATATAAAATAAAATAAATTTTTATATAATATAAATTACCAAGAGTATAAAAAAAAAAAATTGCAGTGGAACTACACCTGCATTTTTTGTCTATATTATTATATTAAAGTTTTTAAATTTTTATTTTATATATTTCTGCATTATGTCTTAAGAGACAATGCAGAAACTGACCATCTATGAGAAAGCAGTTGAAGAGAGTCTGAGAGAGGTTGTCAGTTAATTAAACCGCCTTCTTCTGGATAGTATAAAGAATCTTTAGAGAGGTTTTGGTGCACCACCCCAAATATAAGAGCAATTCCAAGTTTGAGCAGATTTGGAATTTGGACAGAGTAAGTAGCTGGACAGTTGTAAAGTAACATCTTGAGTGAAAGAAGATGTCGGGTTTTTTTGGAAGCTGTGAGGATGCTATAGATGTGATTGTGCCAGGAAAGACCAAGAACTATGTGGAGAACAGAGATC